>NW_026889801.1:6660000-7275000 GCF_033153115.1 Saccostrea echinata | reverse complement strand
GTCATATTTATATGGTAGCATCCTCAGATAGTGTACATTCAAATTTGTTCAAATCATGACCCCAGGGGGTCGGATGGGGCTACAATTAGCGATCAAAGTTTTACATAGGAACACATAGTAAAAATTCTAAAAAAAAAAAAAAAAAAACAATTTGTTAAGAATAGCAAAGCCATGATTGGTCATATTTATATGGAAGCATTCTTACATGTAGATAGTGTACATTCAAGTTTGTTCAAACATGACCCCTGTGGGTCGGGTGGGGCCACAATGGGTGATCAAAGTTTTACATAGGAATACATAGGTCAAATCTTTAAAAATCTTCTACTCAAGAACAGCAAAGCCATGATTGGTCATATTTAAATGGAAGCATCCTCAGATAATGTAGATTCAAATTTGTTCAATTCCTGACACCCCCCCCCCCCCAACCACTTTTATATTTAAACTTTTCAACCTTTCAAGATTAAAGTGATTTCTGCTTTTTCCTAGCCATAGTGCTCAGGTGAGCGATGTGGCCCCTGGGCCTCTTGTTCTCTGAGCATCGGTCCAATTCGGATTATGGTCAATAACCACTACTGTCACGTCCTCCCATTTGTGACCTTCAAGGTTAAAATGTTCCCCAACGGGTTCATTGAGTTTTTTGGTCTTAGTGGTCGAACGGTGATTATTGATTCTCCTTCTGATATCTCCCGTTTCCCCAACGTACTGTTTGGAACAAACTTTACAACTGATGAGATATATGCAGTTTTCTGTTTGACAATACAAATTCCCTAAAATTCTGTAGCTGCGGCCTGTAACGGGGCTTTTAAAGCTGTCTGTGTCAGAGCTGTGCTTACAGAGAAGACATCTTCTGTCAGAGCAAGCTCTAAAGCTTCCGTTAGGTAATGGATTGTCCAATCTGGTTCTAACTACCATGTCCCAAAAGTTCCTCGGGCGCCTGTAGGCAGCCAATGGAGGTTCCTTAAAGACTTCTGCCATTCTTTTGTTAGAGTGGAGAATTGGCAGGTTCTTTTTAAGAATACCGCTGAGGTTCTTAAGGACAATTGAGAAACTCCTTTCCATGCCAGACAAGGCCCCCGACAATTTAAGTAAGGAAGAGAGATCCGCCTTACAATCGTTAAAGAATCGGGATGACATCGTGATCAAGAAAGCAGACAAAGGTTCTACAGTAGTAGTACTTGACAAAGAGACGTACATGGCGGAGGCCCATAGACAACTCTCAGACAAACAAGTTTATTCTCTCTATATAGTGTTAACTTTACCGTTAATTCGCTTTATCAATTCTGGAACAACCCACGCATAGATTTTTTGCTTACATTTTTGTTTATTATTTCTTTTATCCGATAAACAGTCCTAAAACATTTCCAAATTACATTTATAATACATCTAAATTATCTTTCTTTGGTTTCTTTTTATTATGTAAAGTTAAGCTATTTTGAGAGAATAAGACAGTGTACGATTTACTGCTTGGCCGTAATTGATTAGCGATAATTAATTCGTTCAATTATGTAAATCGCACTTCACCAGAGTACAACCGAGAGACCGGACGTATTTCATAGCGGTCCGGATTTATTTCTTTACAACTGATTATAAAATTCAAATTCAACATGTAACATTGTAAATAAATAGTGTTTGGTAGTTTAGTAGTAGTGCTAGCCGTTTTTGTTTTTCTATTTCCTTTGTTTTTATGACTTCCTAACTTTTTTCTTTGTCCTGAGGAAGGGACAGGGCGTCCCGAAAATTTGACAATTTCTATTGTTCGTGTCGTTGGTCATTTTTAGTGCTTTATATAAATTTCCATCCTTGACCTTGTATCTATTTAGTAGATCCGACACTTAGGATATACAGTATTGTTGGTTTTTGTAGTGCTTTCTATATATATATAAATATATATATATATATATATATATATATATATATATATATATATATATATATATATATATATATATATATATATATATATATATATATATATATATATATATATTTAAACCATGTTTATGGCTGTCGGAAGAAGTTCTCGGACTATGAAGCTGTAAATCGATTGTAGATTTGTTCAACCAAGCCTCTCTCTTTACTCCTCAATAAGATATTAACAATGGTGAAAGGGAAACTTCAAGAGTACTGTGCAACAACATATTCGAGAAGTGGTATAAATCAGATGTGGATACTTAAAAGTTGCAAGGAACTTTTGAAAAATTTGAAATCACAAGATTTTACCAAAATCAACTTCTTAAAATCTTACGACTTTTCAACTTTATACACAACCATCCCCCATAATAAATTAAAATCCAGGCTTTTTGATATAATTGACAGCTGCTTTTTTAATAAAAATGAAAGTCGTAAATTTACTTACCTTGTCATTGGTCATTTGGAAAATTATTTTGTTAAAAAACATTCTGATTGTACACACAAGTACTCTGAAGTTGATATTAAAAAGATGCTTGAGTTTCTGATTGACAATATCTATGTGGTTTTTGGAGACCAGGTCTTCCAACAATCTATTGGAATTCCCATAGGTACCAATTGCGCTCCGTTATTAGCAGACCTTTTTTTATGCCCCGCCATGAATATGGCCGGGGCATATAGTGTTTGTCATGTCCGTCTTCCGCCCTTCTTTCCTTCCGTCCTTCCGTCTGTCCTTCCGTCACACTTTGCGTTTAGCTCTGTTCAAAGCTCAGTTTCAAAGAAATTATCCAAGATATTTTTATCAAACTTCATATGCTGATAGATATTGATGAGAGCTATGCAACTGCATCAACATTTTTTGACCTTGACCTTTCCTTTGACTTTGACCTCACTTTTTTAACTTAGTGTTTAGCTCGGTTTTCAAGATGCCATTCACGATAGTGTAATCAAACTTCATATGTTGATACATACTGATCTAAACTATTCAACTGCATCAACATTTTTTGACCTTGACCTTTCCTTTGACTTTGACCTCACTTTTCTTAAATTAGTGTTTAGCTCAGTTTTCAAGATGCCATTCAAGATAGTGTAATCAAACTTCATATGCTGATACACACTGATGTAAGCTATTCAACTGCATCAACATTTTTTGACCTTGACTTTTCTTTCGACCTTGACCTCACTTTTCTTAAATTAGTGTTTAGCTCAGTTTTCAAGATGCCATTCAAGATAGTGTAATCAAACTTCATATGCTGATACACACTGATGTAAGCTATTCAACTGCATCAACATTTTTTGACCTTGAACTTTCTTTCGACTTTGACCTCACTTTTTTAACTTAGTGTTTAGCTCGGTTTTCAAGATGCCATTCACGATAGTGTAATCAAACTTCATATGTTGATACATACTGATCTAAACTATTCAACTGCATCAACATTTTTTGACCTTGACCTTTCCTTTGACTTTGACCTCACTTTTCTTAAATTAGTGTTTAGCTCAGTTTTCAAGATGCCATTCAAGATAGTGTAATCAAACTTCATATGCTGATACACACTGATGTAAGCTATTCAACTGAATCAACATTTTTTGACCTTGACTTTTCTTTCGACCTTGACCTCACTTTTCTTAAATTAGTGTTTAGCTCAGTTTTCAAGATGCCATTCAAGATAGTGTAATCAAACTTCATATGCTGATACACACTGATGTAAGCTATTCAACTGCATCAACATTTTTTGACCTTGAACTTTCTTTCGACCTTGACCTCACTTTTCTTAAATTAGTGTTTAGCTTAGTTTGAAAGATACCATTCAAGATAGTGTTATCAAACTTCATATGTTGATACATACTGATGTAAGTTATTCAACTGCATCAACTTTTTTGACCTTGACCTTTCTTTTGACCTTGACCTCACTTTTCTTAAATTAGTGTTTAGCTTAGTTTTAAAGATACCATTCAAGTGTTATCGAACTTCATACATACATACTGATACATACTGATGAGAGCTATTCAACTGCATCAATACTTTTTAACCTTCACATTTCCTTTGACCTTGACCTCACTTTTCTTAAATTAGTGTCAAACTTCATATGCTGATACATACTGATGAAAGCTATTCAACTGCATCAACATTTTTGGACCTTGAACCTTCTTTTGACCTTGACCTCACTTTTCTTAAATTAGTGTTTAGCTTAGTTTTAAAGATACCATTCAAGTGTTATTGAACTTCATACATACATACTGATACATACTGATGAGAGCTATTCAACTGCATCAATACTTTTTAACCTTCACATTTCCTTTGACCTTGACCTCACTTTTCTTAAATTAGTGTCAAACTTCATATGCTGATACATACTGATGAGAGCTGTTCCACTGCATCACTATTTTTCGACCTTGACCTTTCCTTTGACCTGACCTCACTTTTCTTAAATTAGTGTTTAGCTCAGTGTTAAAGAAACCATTCATAATATTTTTATCAAACTGTATATGCAATTACATACTGATGTAACCTTTTCAACTGCATCAACAATTTTTGACCTTGACCTTTCCTTTGACCTTGACCTCACTTTTAGTGAATTATTGAATTTTAGTGAATTATTAAATTAGTGTCAAACTCCATATGCTGATACATACTGATGTAAGCTATTCGGCTGCGTCAATATTTTTTTTACCTTGACCTTTCCTTTGACCTTGACCTCACTTTTCTTAATTTGTGTTAAAATGTTGCATTATTAATATTCCCTCGGCGGGGCATTTATGTCCTATGGACATATCTCTAGTTGTATTCATATAAAGCAGAATTTGTCCAAAATCTTATACATGATAAGAAGAAAACACTTGCTGTGGCCTTCAACTCGACATTTAGATATATCGACGACGTATTGTCGATTAACAATGGTTATTTCCATTCTCATGTCGATACGATATATCCCGGTAAGCTTGAGATAAAAGATGCTACAGAGTCTGACACACCTGTTTCATATTTGGATATTTTACTTGAAAAAGACGTTAATGGTAATCTAACAACCAAGCTTTATGATAAACGTGATGACTAACTTTTCATTCGTCAACTTCCCTTACTTATGCAGTAATATACCTTCATCACCTGCATACGGAGTTTATATTTCTCAGTTGATTCGATACACAAGAGCATGCTCTACGTATGTACAATTTCTAAAACGAGGTAAATTATTGACAAACAAGTTGATGAAACAAGAATATCAGCAGTCTCGTTTAAAGTCATCATTTCGTAAGTTCTATGGTCGATACAATGACCTTGTCAGCAAATAAAATTTATCATTGAGTCAAATGCTGAATGACGTTTTTCATACTAATTGTTAGGCCATTATTTACACACTGAACGGATTTTTCCGTTATTTCCCGATCATGACAAGCAGCACACGGCGGGTGTGACCGGTCGGCAGGGAATGCTCACTCCTCCATGGCACCTGATCCCACCTCTGATGTTTTGGAGGACCGTGTTTACTCTGCACACATTTTGTAATGTTTAATGGATTTTGAGCTTGAATACTATTCCTCATCTCCATATATTTCATTACAAGTAACTACAGTGGCCTAATGATACATTTTTTTCAGTTTTAAATCAGGTTTGTAATTATATTTTATTTCTTTTTTAACCCATAAGACAATTGTTATTAATATGGATATTTTATAATTTTAAAACACTCTTTATTATGTTGAGTGTAAGTTTAGCATATTATCTTTTTGATACACAATTATTCATTGATGGAGGTATCCAAATAATATTGTTTTGGTCAAGTTCACATACCGAGAATATGACATTTGTGTTTAAATTTAAGAATAATTTGATTGCACAAAATCTATTTCGAGGTTTTAGAGATACGTCAAAACTGACTGATAATGAAAGCTTGATTTTAAGAAATTAAGTGTCAGACCTCATGGACTTGAATTCAATCAATTTCTTTGCTGAATAATCTTATTCTATTTTTTTCAGGTACGTCCTTAATACAATGTACTTTTAAAATAATAATAATATTAATTTTAAAAAAAAATATATGATTCTCTGGTGCGGATAGGCGTAGTTATACGTCGGTATGGATAAATTTGTTATTATGTGACTCTCTAGCTTTATGTCTTTCTTTCCGAAATCGAGTAAATAATGGACTGGTAAAATTGTGTCCATGTCAAATATAAAAACCTTCCATGGAATGAATTAAACTTGAGTGTTTAGACGTCGGTGAGATAGAGGTATATAATGGCACTAACCCAAGGTAATACTTGTATCTAAAAGATCAAAGACAGTGGTCAATGATCTATCGTCTATTATAATGTTTTTTTAATCCTCCTTGACTGGATTGAATTTTGAAGATGGCCGAGAAGTGTGTTATGGTTTGACGCAAGGTTTCGACCAAGAAATTAAATGGGAATGAAATATGATTTTGCCCGGTGTGACAAAGAATTTTGAAACAGGTTGAAAACTGATCCGAGGAGTAATTTTTCAACGTTAAATATTAAAACAAAGCGTGAAGTTTACACCCTATCAAATACATGTAAATATGGAGCCGTATAGTGGAATTTTCATCATCAAACTGGGTCTGCATTTAACAGCATTAAAACACTTTATGATGAATTGATGTTTACAGTTATGATTTCCTTATTTAATAATATATACTTTTGGATTAATCATTTGCTCAACTTATCTTTATTCTTCAGATTACCATGAACATTGTCCTTTCCAACAATACGTTATCTAATTTGCAAAATACCGTTTGGAAGCATTCCTTGTAGATAACTATGGAGCTGAGAAAATCTAGCAAAGCGTAATTAGAGTCATAATATCATATTTGTCAAATCCTACTCAATCCAAGAATAAAGCATTACTGGAATGATTGTTGATTCAATATATATAACATATTCAATATTTGGTGTGTTCATAGTGATTTCGAAGTCAATATTTCCAAATAGCCTTAAGATAGTTTCAAAACATGCCTGCATGTTTTTGAATTCAGTAATTGCATTCCTCTGCATTTCATGTTAATATATTTTTATCTTACATCGATGATGTGGTTAATAATTTCCCACAAAATGTGCCATGATATAATACCTAAACACATATCAAGAAATTAAAAATAAATGAAAACTAAAGAAAAATATCAAATAACATTTCAAGATAACGAACCCAAAATGGGTCGACAATATCATGCTGCATCGCAATTGTCTGTGAAAATGCACTTCCTATCTCTGCGTACTTCATTTATTGACCAGACCTTAAACGGTTGTTTGAGAAACAAATTAGTATATACATGTATCCTTCCTAAAATCGACTAGAAAATGTTTAAAACTTTTGGAAAGATTAAAAGCAATCACAGTCCCATAGGTCTCTTCTTTTGTTATCCTAAAGTGTATTTTCTATAGATAAATATAAATTATGTACGAGGTATGTTCCAAATATAATGACACTTGGCTGTTTTCACCCAAATTCATTAATCTTTTTATCTTCTTATTCGTCTCTGCCCTTCAAAACACTCGCCCTTGGCCTTGATACACTTTTTTAGACGATCAATTCACTTCTGGAAATATTTTTCATACTCCTCAATAGGGACATCCGTCAAATACTGATAAATTGCAGACCCAAGGATATTTCGTGATTTTTATCTTTTTCCAGATAGGTGGAATTTAAGTTTGGGCAACAGAAAGAAGTCGCACGGGGCTAAATCTGGAGTAAACGGGGGGTGTGGTAGAACAGTAACCTTATTCGGTCACAATGCGTTCTTTGTGTGCAGGCGCCTTGTCGTGCAAAAGTCGGAGATACTTCATACCTGTTTTGAGGCGACGACTTTCGTAATATTTTTTTTCAGTGTTTTAATAACAACATTTTTATAGAAGTCACTTGTGACTGTTTTGTCATTTGGCACAGGAATTTGCATGACAGGGCCTTTATTGTCAAAGAAAATAACATATAAAACCTTCTTTACGGTTCGTAATCTTTTATCAATACTAGGACATTTTGCATTCTTTGATGCTCAGATTCTGTTAGAACTCTTATGTTTTGGCTCAAAATAGTATACCCAGGTCTCATCACCAGTAATTAAATTATCAAACTCTTTTTTCGTTTATTTTGGATACAGTTTTAATAACCTTGCATTTTCAACACGGACTCTCTTTTGTTCATAGCTAAGCAAATGAGGTATCCACCTAGAGTTTATCTTTCTAAGCTTTAGGTTTTTTTTTCAAAATACCATGAACACGTGCTTCATTTAACAACAAGTTTGTCATCAGCGCCAATTGTCTCACGGTATATCTTGCGTCTTTCTGTAAGATTTGGTGGATTTTTACGATGTTATTATTGGTTGCAACTGTTGCAGGGCGACCGTGGAGAGCAGCATCTTTGAGGTGTTCCTAACCTGTTTTAAATTTAGCAACGCACCTACAAACAGACCTATGAGACATTTGACCATTCCCATAGATATCACAGACCTCACGATGAATATCTACGGGTTTAATATCAAAAAATGATCTACCTTTTATATAGGTACTAATTTCAAGTGCATTGTTTGCTCTTTTTCCAGTCATTTTGAGTATAGTGTAATGAATACGCTATAAAGCAATGTACCCAGTAGCTGAGTCAGTGAAATTTTGAGCATGAAAGTTTCTTCCGCTACGGTTCAGTGATCAGTCTAAAGTATCAATTTTTACACGATTTTCACGCGGAAGGTGAAATGACAATTTTTGGAACACTTCTCGTGTATCAACCTCTAGATCGAACACAAGGCAAAACTCTTTAACGAGGTTCGCTCCTGAGCTTTTGAGCTGATTCTTATCTTAACCTATATTTCAAAAATTCTGCATAACGTTTTAATAGCGATTCTCTGTAACCACTTAAACTTCTTTGCCACGCATGGTCACCAATTTTGATGAAACTTTGCCCATTATTACAATTTGACACCACAAACATATATCAAATAAAATTTCGTTGGTATGTGTCTTGGTTGCCATGGTAACAGCCAGAAAAGTTGAAAAAAATTGAGATTTTCAGCTACTTTAAATCTTTATTAAGCCTTAATAAAGACTAAGAAAAACAAACAAACCATTCTCCCAAAAACATGACACCTTGTTGCCACTCATGCTATAAAGAAACTATTTAGAATTTATCTCTAAGTAAGTGGTAACCATGGGTACATTTGGAATACATTTTAGATGCTGAAAAATGCTGAAAAACGCTCTAAAGTCACAAATGATAGATTTTACATGATCAAACTCATTCAACAACGTAAGAGAAACAATGAAAAATATTTGACCTCATGTAATTAGGTATTGGCAATATTATTCTAAAAATAATTTTCATGGTTGCCATGGTTACACAGTGTCACCATGCAAAATCTGTTGCTATGATTGGGTTAATGCTACTATCGTGAGGAAAAACAATAAAATTCATGACTGGCACATATGCATCCTTAGGACCTTGCAGCACCGAAAACATAAGAAAAATTGAGATTAATTGTTACTTTGCAGTGTAACCATGGAAACAACGTACTAGTTGTTTAAAGTGATATTTTTTTGCTGCTTTAGGAATTTATTAACCTTTTAATCAAGAAAAATATTATTTGAATCACCTTGAATAGTACTTATCTTGTAGAATTAAAGTTGAATATCATACATTGATAAAGGTTGTTGAAAAATACAACACTGTTGCTATGGTTACCAAGAAGAGAAAATGTTCGATTTTGTTAATTTTTTGTCAATATTAGACCCTATGTGCCAGCTTTTTGCATCCAGTTAGAGATTGGGTGATAGTCAAAATTGAAAGTCAGGTTAGTTGTTCACATATATCAATCATTAAAGTTTTGGGAATCTACATACAACGGTACGTATCCAAGGAAACAGAGTATTTTTCAGATTTTTATGCATGTTTTTTCGCCTTATTTCCATAGCAACGCACTATTTAAAGAATTGAAATTGATTTTTTTGAAATGTGAAAATTAGGGTCACACCAAGGCCTTTAAAAATTGATTATCAGTTATATAGAAATATGCTTTTAAAAAGATAGGATAAGATTAAAACACTAAGAGAATAAATTTAAAATCCCTTCGTGGTATTAAAACCATGGCAACCATTGCCAACCTATATGAAATATCATATTTTGTCCTTGGTATATGTTACAAGGATCTCTTCTCTATTATTTGCTTGCATTTCAACCTAGAATTGTTTTTATTCTTAAGTGTATGACTTTATAAAATTAAATGAACAAAATTATTACTTTTGAATACTTTGTTTCCATAGTAACGTATGTTATAGGTGATTTACCAAACATGTTTATCATGCATTTAAGACACCAGGCCTTCAACTTTCAGAAACAGTCATTGCCACTTGTTTGCTTTGTTGCAAACGTTAACTTTGGCACTCTGAAGATGTTGAAAAATGCCATTTTTCAAACTTTAGGACATGTTGCTATGGTAACCATGACACGTAGCAACCAATTTTTGCCTGATTTGAGTTTACGGTATCAAAGACTTTTATCATAGAGAGCTTGGAGAAATTCTGAGACTATGCGTGCCACAGCTCCTATATTAAAGTTCAAGTCATTACAGAGAATGGCTCTTAAACTCTTACAATAAATTTGGATTCTACAATGCCAATTTAACTATATTCAGTTAAAACTCCATGATTAAATTCCATACCAAAAGCATTAAGTGAGGAACTATATTTTGTGGCGGAAGGTTTTTTAAAAGAAAATGATCATTTTTTCTCTTTCGAAGTGTTTAAAGTATGTTAAGTTTGGATTCCTATTTTTACATGCAGTCTGCACACATAGTTATTTTGTGCAGTGGACTGTTTTATACTAGTCCTAAATTATCTATTTAAAAAACTGTCATGAATTCTATCATCATATTTGATAAATATAGCAAATATATCGTGGAAATGAAGAAAAAAATAGCCCTAATTTAAGCTTAAAATTAGCACTATTTTAGTAATGTCTAAAAATTAACATCACAGACCCGCACTATTAATTTTCTTTTCTGAATATATACGATACTTTTAACCATTCTTCTTAAATTCAGGAAAATGTCATTACTTTCAAATGATTTTTTTTTTTTTTTGCTTGTTAAATTTTAATGCCAGAAAAATGAAAATGTTTGAGTGCAAAAGGGTCAAATAATTGAACATGCGGAGTAATTCGAAAATTTCTTCGTTGTTACAAATTTTAATGTGTCTATTAAAGATGAAATAAGACTGTGTTTGTTCACCATAATTTATTTGAACAAAAAATATTGAAGGAAAAACTTTAAAAATTGATTTATGTGTAAGACGTATTTACAGTGCAAAAAGGTCAAACTAATGCTCTGTAGCGCCAAAAGAAGCGCATTGATCCCCATTTTTTGTTTTGATTTTTAATAAAGCTATGTGTATAAATTCTAAAAATATACTTGATAAAAAATTCTCATTACTTTTGATGGCAGGATCCAACCTCCTTAATCAGGGTTGATAATCAACATGAGCAACACCTAGCTAGCGGTCAAACTGCTAAGAAAAAAAAAATAAAAAGGCTTTTTAAAAAAGAACCTGGTGTAAATTCCACGACTTTAATTTCTAACAAATGAAAAGCATCCTTGGTTCAATATTCAACATTGAACAATAAATTCCGGGTCAATTTTAAAGCCGGGTCTTAATTTTTCTAAATACAAGGGTTGTTCGGAAAGTTCTCTGACTCTGATGATTTTCGTTATACTATTTTCAAGAAATTTCAAATGAGTACATTATAATATGTAACAATATTTATTGTGTTGATGTGTGAAGGTTCATTCCATGTGATTTGATAGATTACTTTAAAATCAAGAGGTTTTGCAGCCACGGAGCACACTTCACAACATGGTTACATAAAAAAAAAAACATAGCGTCATGAGTTTCTCAAAAATACTCTCCAAATATATTTCACACAGTATGGTCCAATGATCATTCATTAAAAACTTTCTTTATTACTTGAATTTTTTGCTATCAATTGTTCCAGTGTCATAATTTCATTTGTCTATGTCTAAATTCTTTTACTGCGTAACTTTCACAAGATCAGCAACTGTGAAAGGCCTATCTCTTTCCATGACCTTTCTATTCTTTTAAAGAGTTTTTGATCAGATTTATTTTATAGACAATCCGTTTCTTCAGAGATCGCCCTCGTCTGATACAGATTGTCTTTCATTTAAGTACACATGCACGACTCGTTTTTAACATATTTTTTCTCGTTTTTCACCATTTTACAGAGGATATGATTACAAATATTTATCAGTGTATTGTTTGTTAATTACTAAATTTTGCCCTGCTCCGCGATCTCATTTTTGCCGTTTTAATTCTGTATAAGACTGAAATAAATCAATATTTTAAAAAATTTTAATACTCTTCATTTGATTTTATTGTTAATTTGGACATAATATGATGTTAGTTAAAAAGTTACGACAGAAGTCCGCGAACTTTCCTAACAAACCTCGTACCAAGCAACTTTTAGACGTAATATTTTCAAATGAAATTTGCTTCTGTTGTCACCTGGAGGTACATGTACAGTGTGTATGTATGTAATAGTCATGATTAAAGTACATGTCTAAAGATTAAGATCATGCATATAGGCAAATGTAGAGTAACAAGGAATTTAAAGGAAAGTGGGGAATATAACTACAATTCGCATTTTGTGTTATAAAATATTATCGTTTTTCATTTGTCGTATTTTCAGCGTGTCATGATGGGTGGTATGGACCTAATTGTACGTATAAATGCAGCAGTAATTGTAGAAACAGCTTACTTTGTGACAAGGCAAGTGGAAAATGTGAAAGCTGTATACCTGGGTATATTGGGAAATTGTGCAATAATTGTAAGTACGATCTGCATTTTAAATCAATCAGTTTAATCTTAAACTTGCAAATCTTCTATGAAGATAGGGTTTTTAAACATTCTACACAGGAAAAATCTTTAATATGCTCTCATTAAAAAAACAAAATATTTATACTTGTTTCTTACAGCATGTTCAAAAGGCACTTATGGTCAAAATTGTTCTGGGAGCTGTAATACCAAATGCCGAGGTCAAAACTGCTTCCATGAAAATGGATTTTGTATTGAAGGATGTGAAGATGGATACCAAGGAAATATCTGCACTGAAAGTATGATGATAACAATAAGAAAGATGCTCAAATAACATTGGATAGAAAAGAAATTATACTTTTAGTCTACTAATATATAACACGGGTTTTCTTTGAGAGGAAAGAAAACATACATATCATGCACAACAAAGCAGTCCTACAGGCACAACCTTAAAACAAAATGAAATACACGCAATTGCAATAAAAACAAATAAAGTTAAGAAAGAAGGAAAAACAAAAACCACAAATTGGAGATTTAGAAAGAAAAGATTTTGTTTTTCAGCGAATAAATATATGTGTGTCATTGTCGTGTTTCAAAAAAATTAAAGGGGTATTGTAAAAAAAAATATTTTTCTCCAACAGCAATGATTCCTTTAAAGGTCTGACATGACAAATTGTATTATTTGTGAGCTATTTTGTACTGCACTAAATTTATAACTTGTGTATGTTTTTTCTCTTCTTTGTACCATATCAAAAGAGTGCAACGAAGGATGGTATGGAGAAAACTGCTCCAGACATTGCAGCGTTAACTGTCAAAGGGAACTCTGCCATAATGTACATGGAGAGTGTAGCTTTGGATGTAAACCAGGATGGACCGGTTCACACTGCAGTCAATGTATGTATAAAAATGTCAAGAAATTGAATTATTGTATTTACATATATATATATAATAAGGAAATTATGGAATTTGTCAAAAGTATTCCTAATTACCTTACAGATTGGCAAATTCAAAAGAGGCGCTAAATTATGCATTGCAATGCAAATTTATCTCATTTGAAAATACAAAAATAGTAATACTTGTTTCTTACAGCATGTTCAAAAGGCACTTATGGTCGGAATTGTTCTGAGGTTTGTAATATCAACTGCCGAGGTCAAAATTGCTTCCAAGAAAATGGATTTTGTATTGAAGGGTGTGAAGATGGATATCAAGGAAATAACTGCACTGAAAGTATGCTGATAGGAGAAGGAAAAATTGTTAGATAACACTCAATAAAAAAGATATTACTTAAGAAATTCCATTACTCTTATCACAGGTTTTATGTTAGATGAGAGAAAACATACTTAATCATGCATAACAATAGATTTCTGGATTTACACACCTTAAATGAAATTCAAATACGTGCAGTTTTAAGAAAACTTAAATAAAGTTTAATAGAAGAAAAACAAAACAGTCAGTGATTTTTCTTTAAAAAAGATAATATTTTGTTTTTCAGCGACTAAATATATGTATATCATGGTTGCATGTCTCAAGTTTTAAAATAAGAGGGGTATTATAAAATTTCATTGTAAAAAATAAAAATAGTTATTTTTATCCAAGAGCATTGTTTCCTTTGAAGGTCTGAGATGACAAATTTTATTAATTGTAAATCGTTTTGAACAAGATATATAACTGCACTAACTAATAACTGCTGGTATTAACTTTTTGACTGTTTATGTTTTTGTCTTCTTTTTTTATATTAAAAGAATGCAACAAAGGATGGTATGGAGGAAACTGCTCCAGGGAATGTAGTTTTAACTGCATTGATAACCTCTGCCATAATGTACACGGAGATTGTAGCTATGGGTGTAAATCAGGATGGACAGGTTCACACTGCAGTCAAGGTATGTACAAAAAGTGTCAAGTATTTGAATAGTATTCACATATACAATAGCAATAAACTTGTAAAAATGTTCAAGGACGATTTTCTTTGAAATTCATTCCCAACCATCATGTCTTAAAAGTGCAAAACCACTAATGTTTGAAAAGAATGCACAAATAAACTAATCTAATAGTTGCCGTGCTATGAAAAAAAAATAAATTCTACGAAAATCTTGTTACATCAATATTCATTAATAAATTGATTTCCAGTAAAAGTGTTCAATGAAATCATAAGTGTTGTGCATGAACAATTTGTTTTTCCTAAATGTTTATATAATTATATACATTCTCGTAGCCTGCAAGTTTGGATTGTATGGAGAAAACTGCACAAACACATGCAGTTCATTTTGCAGCACCAGTCTTCATTGTAACAAAACAGATGGAAACTGTATAAATGGCTGCATAGATGGATACATGGAACCAAAATGTGATAAAAGTGTGTAATTCATATTTTCTGAGTTCCGAGGTGCAATGTTAAGCAATTTATTTTAACGATAGTTTTGAGATACTACAAATGAGAATGATTTAAATTATGATGAACTGTATTGGTCTTTTTTATAGTTGAAATCACAACTATTGCAGGAAACATTACGGTATTATTTCATTAGGTTGCAACGATGGATGGTATGGAAAAAACTGTTCACAACAATGTAATGAAAACTGTGTTAATCAGACATGTGATCACAGGGATGGGATGTGTATAGCTGGGTGCAAGCCAGGTTGGAGTACTGCCAACTGTTCTAAGGGTATTTTCATTTTAGACTACTATCAGTTCAATTTGCAGAAATAACGGTTATATAGAACATGCAGAATAATACTGTAAATCAATTTTTTTTATTCGTGAGAACCTTATTTTCGCGTAATAACGCGAGATAATGTGCTCGAGAAAATATCACTCTTGTGTATATTAGTATTCCTAAAGATAATATAGAGCATTGACCACAATTCGATTTTGTCTCGCTTATAAAGAGTAAATGTCTATCTCGCAAAAATAAGGTGTCGCAAAAAATTTAGTGATCTAACGTAACATTCACATTTCTATGTCAAGTGTAATATTGAATTTTCGAATTCTAATTGATTCATCTAATGCATTTACATTTTGTAGCATGTGACAAAGGGTTTTACGGCAGAAATTGTTCAGACACTTGTTTCAATTGCCTCAGTAATGAATGTGATCCTTTCAACGGGACTTGTATTCAGGGATGTAACGACGGATACATGGGTCAACGATGCGAAAAACGTAATATGTATTTCTTTTTATTTTCAGTAGCCTAGATATTTTTCAAAAATAGAGCAAAAAGAAAATTTAACATCTTGTTTGAGAACATCTAATTTTTTGTACTTGCAGAATGTGGAGTCTTCTTCTCTTATATTTGTTTTCATTTTTTCCCTAAAGCTTGCGCTATGGGATGGTATGGGTGGAATTGTTCCAATTTATGTAACCATAATTGTTTAAACAAGACGTGTAATAACACCCATGGCGGATGTACAAATGGGTGTGAGGCAGGATGGATGGGATTTAACTGTTCGGAAGGTAAGCATTCAGAATTGATAAAATTAGAAGCACTATTGTTAACCACATTATAGACCAAGGTGCTCTTGGTCTACAACAATCAACTCAGTAATTTTGACCCGGGCTTCCTTCAAAAGAATGACTTTAAAACATTTTTGGCATATTTCCATTAAAATATTTGACTCCGTATTGTCGTTCAATCCTAGAGTTCTAGAGTTTTTAAACCTATTTTCAAGAAACTATCTGCCATTTATTTCTGTAAGAATAGCTACTCTCAATATTCAAAATGTTGATTCACAATTAAAGATACCGTTATTGACAAAGTTTATCAGCCAACCCCACCTTTCATCCACGTGGTTAAGTTACAGGTCATGACTGAAAATTTCAACATTGCAGTAGACAAGATATAAAATCTATTCCATTATTGGTTGTGTATTATTTTTTTTCTTTTGATTGCATATTATATAAAAAGAATTTAAATCCATCTGATTCGAAAAAAACATTTTTTTTATATCTGATACATGTGTTTGGCTTTTTGTGGATGGATCAAGCTTATTATAAGAAGGCATGGAAGGCTAGCGAATGAAAATTTTAATATTGCAGCTGACAGTATATAAAATCCATTCCAGTGCTTATGTATTATTAATTTGTCAATACTAAGATGATTTCATGCGTTAAAGAAATTCTTTGGCCCTCAGGATCACAATTTATTTATTATTTTGAAAGAAGTGCGGCATAAATATGACCGAGATTTTCTCTGCAGACAGCAATGAGTCTTACATGTACTAAACAACGACAGCACGACTCCAGCAAGGGAAAATGTGGGATATTATATGCTTGCAAATATTTTTTTTAACGTCCACTTAAATTATCATGCATTTTATATAGGGAATAAATTAAAGGTTTAGCGGGATTGATTCATCCTATATGTATAAAATCAGTACAAAGGCCTACTCACCTATGTGATTGTATATGTGGAATAAACGAATATATGTTTTACATTGAAAAATTACTAGGTTGTTCGTATGGAAAATATGGAGTAAATTGTACAGAAACATGCAGTGGACACTGTGCTGGCAACACAACATGTAATAGGTTTAATGGTACTTGCATGGAAGGCTGTGGACAACCATACACAGGAGAAAAATGTGATCATAAAGGTACTTTCTAGTTCCTTAAGGTTGTGTAAATATAAAAATTAAAATAATAATTCTACGTTATCTTGGTACTCCTCAGTTGCATTCCCTAGAAATGACATGCAATCTTCTGACGGTTATTTTCTTTTTAATATCGGAGTAAATTTGATAATGTACCTTGATGTAATAATCTCAAACCATCGATACCATGATAACTCAGGTCAGACACAGCTGAGACCGTTTATGCCTCTAGGGGTTTCAATGCACGTCACAATTCTTTCCCTACCGCACATATTCTCGCCGGTGACAGTATTTGCAAAATGTCATAAACATTTAACTTTTCATAGGTCTTAGAGTACATGTTCTAACATTTGTATATATTTTAATATACAAATTATTTGAAAAAAAAAAGATTCGTTGAAAATCCAAAACGTAAAATTATTAGTTAAAACCCATTTTTCTTCCCGTGGTAAGACCACAAATTGTTTTTTTTTTCCCATAAAAGTTTTAAAGTCTTAAACTTATATAATATTTATACCGTATAAGTGGAAATTTTAGCGAGACGCAAATTTAGCAATTTATCCCTCAAAATCGGTATATATTTTTAGCGAGAAGTAATTTAGCGATTTAATAATGTCAAGAGAGATGGCTATAACAACCGATACGAAATAAATTGTTAGCGACATTCAATTTTAGCGATCTCAGAACCCTCGCTAATAATGCCAAAATTGAATCTTTGCTAAAAATTCTGCTTATACGGTATGTTTATAATTAAACACTTTTGCAAGAATACATATGGGGATTTCAAAATTGTCATTTCCCAAAGTTTTTGAAACATCTACCTGAGTGAAATGTTCTCAAGCTGGCAGATTTCAATCAGATACTGAATTTTATCATTAATAAATTGATTTTAAATTAATCAACAATTATTTGATTTTATTTATTTGGGGGGGGGGGGTTAAATGCAAAGGCTATCACCATTTTCATCATGAAAACACTAAAGATTATAAATCAGTCAATGAGTTAACGCACCAATGAATCCATAAATTGAAAAAAAAAATGCTATTTCTTTTCAACATTATCATTATGTGAATCATAAAGTCAAACTTAAGTATATGTTTTGGACAACTTTTTTGATGCCAGGGCTTTTAATTCAAATTTGATGTAAAGAAAAAGATATCAATTCTTTTGGTGCAATTTCTTCGTATAGATAACAATTTTCGCATTTTACTGTGCGTAAACTTAACTTTTTATCCCATATTTTACAACTATAATCATATTAGAAGAAAAACTAGAAACTCGTTGCGAGGAACGAGAGGTCTCCCATCCGAATAACCATCCTTATATTAAGTGATATTCTTTGCATGTAAAATTACATTTATATGTGCTTGTGGGAAAGATCACCTATAAATATATCTTTAAAAAAATACTCGGATATTGAAGATTTTTTTATTTATAAAAAAATTGAAACAGTGGAGAATTTAGACAGAAAAAAGTCAAACATCAATTATAAAGATGAACATGTAAATTTAGGCTTAAAAATGAAAAAAAAAATCGGACATAGTCGGGATTGAATCCAGATCGCCTGCGTGAAAAACTAATATGGAAACCACTCTCCAGCACAATGTTATCCAACCGTCATCGATGTTTATTTGCACTCATTGACCGAAGTAAAGAGCGTCAGGCAGGTTAATATTTTCATAGCACGGAATTATAGGATATTAGCTATATCCGCTATTTTGGACCACCGTTTAAAATTTAGAAATGCAAATATCTAAAACTATTGATGTTTTTACTTCCTTTATTCTTTATGCATTCTTTTTTTTTTTTATTCCATTCAATTCCAAACAGACATGTCCGTGTAATCCTTTTCTGCACCTTTAATCTTCTTCTTCTTCTATTAATGTGCTTGGCACCAATGTTGGGCATTATTGCACATGTAATCTACTGTATCAGTCAATTTGTCTACTATGAAAGGCGGGACACGATACATTATTTCGCACCAAATATCATGAGTAAATCTTCGCGCCTTTTCTTTGGCAAGCTCGGCTGTCTCCTTAAACTCCGACCTGCTCGTTGGAGTTTACGAAGACAGCCACATTTTTGCACCACCACTTCAAATTTAGAAATGCGAATATCTAGAGTATGTATTTATCAATTTTCAAACAAATTATATATTAGGCATTTTGCAGGAAGTATCTATCAACCTTCTAAATATTATTTTTTTAAAAATATTGAAAAACAAAAAAGTTAAAGAATTCCACTTTATAAATTCGCTTCCGGTAGCGACCGGAAGTATTGACAATGCACCTAAAGGTGATTCTCCTCATCTAGAAGTCCTAATCTATCATCTCTAACAAGTCTCCACTTCATATCTTAAGCCAATTTTGAAAAAAAAGAGGGGGGGGGGGGCAAATTTCATTTTGAAATCAGAAAACTGCCAATTACTTGGAACCAAAAGCGAGTTTTCCAAATTTTCCTTCTGAAGAACAAAGTCCATTAGACGACACATAATTCCTGAAAGTTTCACTTATAACCACTGAATAGTTTTCGAGAAATTGCCTGCACAAAATTTCTGGAAAAAAATTAGGAGGAGAAGAAACATTAGAATCACTATAAGGTCACTATAAGACCATAATGAAGCATAAATATGCATAGAGGTGACTAATTGTGCACCAACACATTCCTCTCATAAGGAGAAAATCTTCCCATATTTGTTGTACTTAAATATTTATGAAATTTTAACTGATTCAAGAATACAATATAACTAAGTGATGATATAAACAAGATTAAATTTGTCCGTTTTATTTAAGGTAGTCCGATCCTCAGGTTCTGAAAATCAGCTTTTCAGTAATTGAAAATGCTCACAAAAATGTCTCTGATTTCACATAGTAGCGAGAATTTACCCATGGAATTTCTTCAAAGTTCATCATTACAGTTAATCATATTATATAGGGAAAATTATCAAATCTCAAATATATTTTAAGGAAATGCGAATAAAAACACCTGTTATGCATTTTCTAATTGAAAACTGACCAACAAATATAATTTAGGATGGAAAAATATAGGTATCCAGGCATTTGGAGAAAATTGCATCTTTTTTATGCTTGTACAGTATTTTAGTTCTTCTTTCTACTTCAATTGCCATATAATACATAGTGTGCAAAGCTTGTGCTATCATTGCTAGACATCACATATCACATCTAATTTCATATCATGCTAATAAGCAGTGGTATCTAATGCTAGACTAAAGGATATTCAATTTCTCTAAAAATGAATTCATTTTTTTTCTTTTATGGGGTACAAATATCAACTTTTTACAAGACCGTTTCTAATACCCCATTCATACGACAAAAATTTGCTTATGTGTGCAAATTTACACATGAGTTAATTTACATACATAAGTAAAAGTTAATTTGCTATGCGTTCAAACGAGATTTATGTACTGTAAGTAAACCCTCATATTGTCATTTGAGAAAAGGAGATGGACAGATTTAGAATTGTGATTTTTCACAGAAAAGGGGTATTTCCTTACTATTTGGGTATGGGACTAACTTTTGGATGTTCCAGAAGAAAACTAGAAGAAAAGTCAGATCCACTGATTGGCAGACCGAACCGTTCTTAACAACTTTAAGGAAGAAGATTGGTATGAGAATTTTCGAAAAAAAGAAGGAAAATTTCTTAAAATTTGTGAAAAGTTGGAAAATACTTTGGTCCCGGCCTAAAGACTGTAAAAGAGCCGTTGGATGTAAAGAAAATGGTGGCTGTTACCATCTAGTGGCTATGGTCTTCAGCGGAATAAAGGACAATATTGGAAATCTTTCTGGTGTTGGGAAATCTACCGTGTTTGATTGCGAACATGAAGTTTGCGAGGTCATCATGGAACATCTGCTTGAAGAATATGTGCATTTTCCAGAAGGAGAATGAAAATGGTGAAGATAACAAACTCTGATCGATCTCAAAAGTCTTTAAACTATACAAATATGTAAAGAGGGAATAAACACGGACCCCTGGTCATTCCAGAGGTGGATCAGGTGCCTAGGAGGAGTAAGCACCCCCTGTCTACCGGTCACACCCATCGTGAGACCAATGTAATGATCAGGTAGACGGAACATTCCATAGTCAAAAACAATGAAGTCTTAACAATTGGTACGAAACAAGTCAGCCAAAATACGACCCAGAGATAGATTATATTTGCTAACAAAATGACTAAAGTCACCATTTAGTTATTTTCCGTCGGTCTCCATATTGGATGTCAACAAGCCCAGATTCCTTCATTATTCAACCATTTTAAACTTGTCATACCGGACAGTGAGGCAAAGAAAACAGTTTTTCTTACATATACCGGTATATATATATATATATATATATATATATATATATATATATATATATATATATATATATATATATATATATATATATATATATATATATATATATATATATAAAACAAAACTTTTCTTTAATTCATAAGTTTAGTAATTGAAAGATTTTTGCCCATGTATTTCTGCCATACAACTTTAAAATTAGTTGGTCAAAGAGGAAAATTTACTAGTTTGACCCCCAAGATGGTGGCCAAGGGAAATAACTCGATGGGAAAATACTTAATACGAAAACTATCTATTGACGAAATGCTGACTTTAAACGAGGTTCTTGACATCCCTGTAACATCAACTTATCTGTCAGTAGCCTGCCTAGGTTTAAAAACTGAAAAGGATGAAGAAAGTCATCAAATGCTAAACTGTGGTGGGGCGATTGATATACGCATATTTCTATCATTACTCCTAAGCATTCATATGGAGACTACTTGAACAGGAAGGTTTCTACTCATTGAATTTGCAGGGTGTTTGCGACCGCAGCTATCCCTATAGAGACATAAAAATGGATTTGCCAGGAAAGGTTCATGATGCCCGCTTTTTTGCAAATTCAAAAACTTATTTCAGAGGAGATAATGGCTCCTTGTTTCCAGAGTGGAGAAAACAATTTAGAGAAAGTACTATGCGACCCAGCGTATCCTTTGAAAACTTGGCTTTTGAAGCCATACACCAACAGATCTACCCTTACAAAAACTTAATTCACTTTCAACAATAGTTTAAGTAGAGCAAGAATGACCATTGAAAAACCGCATTTTTAGAGCTTTGCTTTCTAGCCGCCATGTCACCGACTGATAATTTACACGCCAAAGCATACATAACAGTAATAATGCTTAAAATGGAGATTGATGCAATACACAAGACGAAAAACTTACATAAGTAAATTTGCTGGACGTTCATACGACAAAATTTACACACTGGAGCAAATAATTTGCGACAACTTGTATGCAAAAGTTAATTTGCACCTTGTCCTGACTAGGTGCAGATTTACTCAACTGTACAGAATTTGCATATGAGCAAATCAGTTCATACGACAAAAATTGCACATGTAAGTAAATTTACATATGTGTAAAATATACTGAAGTATGCAAATCACGTCGTATGAATGGGGTATATGACTTCAAAGAACCTTAAATCATATGAAGATGCATAAAATGAAAATTGTTGCACGAAAAGATCTCAATTTCAATCTCCATTTTGAGCTTTTTTAAATAAAATAATAAATTTAAGAGTTATCCTTCCTGACTGAGGATCGGATATTCTTAAGGAGCAAGGTAAGGTCAGGTTTATAATATTTTTTCTTGACATTAAGAATTAAAAAAACTGTCGCCAATCATATGATGTTTACTTATATTTCGAAAGAGTAGGCTTTTTTTCTTTTTGCATTAAAAGATCTCATCATATAGGGTCTAAATGATAAGTACTACGAAATTAAGATATATAATTTAACCTAAATAGATATTGGCTAATCCGAATTTCTTCTATGTTTATTTTTTTTTCTATTTTTAGGGAGTATAAATTTTTTCATATGCTTCGGTATATTCAAATTTTTCTCGTTTTTACATATGGTAAAGTAGTCATGTAAAGATACAAAATGATACAAAGGCAAAAGGTTTTGACCATTTAGTACATGTAAGAGATTAAATAAAAGGCATTTGTAACAGATTTTTGCTCAAATCTGTTCTTGGATTAGAAGCTTTCAAAAGCTAATAAGATTGTTGTTTGTTTAGAAAATCATATTTGATATATTTTAAAACTTTAATCCATAGTTATTGATTTCAGTCACTTCAGAAATTTTTTATAGGGTTTGATTGTGAAAGATACTACAGTCTGACACATCTGTTTCATATTTGGATATTTTACTTGAAAAGGACGTTAATGGTAATCTAACAACCAAGCTTTATGATAAACGTGATGACTTTAACTTTTCAATCGTCAACTTCCCTTACTTATGCAGCAATATATCTTCGTCACCTGCATACGGGGTTTATATCTCTCAGTTGATTCGATACGCAAATGCATGCTCTACATATGTACAATTTCTAAAACGAGGTAAATTATTGAGAAACAAGTTGATGAAACAAGAATATCAGCGGTCTCGTTTAAAGTCATCATTTCGTAAGTTCTATGGTCGATACAATGACCTTGTCAGCAAATACAATTTATCACTGAGTCAAATGGTGAATGACTTATTAATTGTTAGGCCGTTATTTACACACTGTATTGTCGACAGATTTTACCGTTATTTCCCGATCATGACAAGGAGCGCACGGCGGGTGTGACCGGTCGGCAGGGGATGCTCACTCCTCCATGGCACCTGATCCCACCTCTGATGTGTTGGAGCCCCGTGTTTGCTATGCACCTATCTTGTAATGTTTAATGGACTTTTGAGCTTAAATACTGTTCGTTATCTCCATATATTTCATTAATTAAAATAACTAAATTCGTTTTTCTGCAGTAATTCTAAGGAGTAGAAAAGGAGATATTTTCATACCCCGCAGTTCCGAAAAAAAAACTTATACTCCCTGCTAAATTTCAAACTCATTTCACCATTTCTATTTAAAGTTGTACAGTCATGAGAAGAAAAGAAAAATATGATTTTAAATCCTTTATTTCTAAATATATAAGACATATAAACAAATATACGTTGAATACTTTACTTAGACACAAGACATGAATCCCTTCTAAATGCGCATTTAATATTTCTTTAGCTTTATTATAGACACTACCCTTGCACAAATTTTACCGGCTACTCTGCATTATGTGCAAAATTGTCCCTCACTCATTGTCGCCGACGACAGTATGTTCAGATCCTGATGGCACATATTGTCGTACTAAGATCCTGAGTTTACGTAATGACAACGGTAAAAAAAAAAACCTTGCATATTTTTTTTTCTTACGACTTATAGACTGATGATTAGATTTATTGAATTGATCAATTTATTGAATTGTATTAGACAGTTTATTATACACCTTTTTTTCTTTTAGCAATAACTTTGAAGAAAACAGAATTAGAGACATCGGGTGCAGATAATGGTGTTCTGGGCGGTTCTTTAGCTACATGCTTCATCTTCATAGGAGCTGTTGTCATTACAACTATATTTATCATTCGGTGCTTGAATTGTTATAATATCATTACTTTTCTTTTATTAGGCATTTTGTCAATGATTCATTTTCTAACATCTGTGAAAGAATTCCAAAGTATTAGAATATTTGATAAAATAAATATAATCTGGTTTGTCATAAATATGCATGATCCTACTCTCATGACAGGTTTTGCTTTGGTATTCAAAAGTAAAATGCAGCGTAGAATTTTAGTGAAGTACAAAATCGGAATCTATATTTGATAATTGCCAGTGTTTGAAATAAGGCTATACAACCGAAAAAAAATAAGAATGATATCTTGAAGCTCAAAATGATGATAAATCAATAATCTTACACAAGGCAAAATTGACTTATAATGTCCAGATTTAAGTACACATATTTATTTACTGAAAAGAAATATAATTACTATCTTTAATTTGATGTTTTAAAATTTTATCAAACACTTCTATTCACATTTTTTTTAAGCAATGAACTATTTTTTTCGATAATGTTTAGGAACATATACATCCCTAGATAATCAATAAATTCACTCATTTATCCTGAAATTACTACAAAACTACTAATGATATCAAATATGTAATGCAATGATCAATACATTTTCCTTTGGTAAATAAAATTTGTACATATTTTTCACAATCTAAAAAGTTTTTTCCTTATAATGTCCTAAATAAAAGGTCAGATCGTACAAAAGACATTCACTTTATACCCAAGTACCATCAAGTTAAAAATCTCGGATAATCCTTCCCTAAATACAACATTGAGTGTTCACTCGACACTAAAATATCCAGTAATCCAGTACTAGACCTCTTAAAATATTGCCAAATATTGATTGCAGGGGCAAAATAATTCTTCTGACATACCCAACTCAAAACAAAATACAATGAAATTAGGTAGATCTAAACAATCTGAAAATACTGAAAGAAATCAGGCAATCAAAATTGATTCTAGTAAATAAAGCAAGGATAATTCAAATACTTTTCTAATAAAAATTAATCATAGATATATCTTTTGTGAAATCTGAAATGAACGAATATTCCAATTTTAAATTCACATTCGAATAACAACTCTTCGAACAAATATTCGAATATTTGTTGATATTCCTACTTTTAATGTCACATAAAATGTAATGGTAAAATTTCCCTTTTCCATGACTTTGTTTTGCATTGACAGAAAGATACTTTTAATTCTCAATGGTAGTACAAGTCCAAAATAAGTGTCGTTGTTTTTAAGCATGCTTTCAACAGACATTGGAAGTGTAAATTTGCAGTCATAGTTTCTTTTTAAAAAGTTAAAATCCCATTCTTAACTCAACCGTAATTTATCAATAAATAGAGTGTCATAAGCTTAGACTTAATTAAGTTATTTAAGTCAAATACAAGTTCTTGAACAAAGCAAAGGGCAAAGATTACTGACATTGAAGGTGTGACCTTAAGTCAGTACTTAACTTTGAAATATAATGACATTAAAAACTCCACTTGACACGAATACAACTTAAAATTATGACTTTGAATGCGTCGTAAGTGTGATTGAAAGTCAATTGTATAAAAATCAAGTACACCAGGTCTTTCAGTTAAAAAAAAAAGTTAGTTTTGTCTTATATTTCTTTTAAAAATATCCATTCCTCTAAAACGAGGTCATTCATGTTTTAGTAAAAGAAAACAGATCTTATAACTTACTGAGTAAAGTTATTTAAGCGCTTTTTAAAACAAAATATAACAATCTACCTTTGTTTTTACAGACGGAGAAGAAACATCAGAGGAAAAAATACTGCAAATCGGCAACAAAGTTCAGTTACACTGACTTCAAATAGTTAAGTTTTTCATTTTAATCATTGAAATCATTGAAAGAAAGATCTCAAGATAAAATGAGTTTAAAATTGAGACATTGATTAATGAATAATTTGTTTATTTATTTCTTTAAATAAATAAACAAAAAATGTTAACACCTTTTAAAATATCTATTTGGAATGCTTAGAATATGGATATGGAAAGTTGAAGTTAGAATACCTTCTTCTACCTCCTCTTCAATATATAGTGCAGGGCCTTCTCTGGAGCATTGTCTCATTTATGCAATGATATACATTGCATAATGTCTGAGCTGGGCAAACGTAAATGCAGATTAAAACAAGATAATAAGGCAGGAATGATTTAGTGGATGTCTGCGAGTCCTGCGTTAAAAGTATTTCACGTCTTGGCAGTGAAAGGTTCTCTGGTAGCTGGTTTCATAGTCTGATACCAGAGGTAAAAATGAATGACTGTATGTCTGTTCCGCAGAATAGTGTAACGAGTCGTAAAGTGTGTCCACGGGTAGGGGTACTGAGTAGGTGCAGGTATGCTGTGGTTGGTAAACCTACAAGCGCATACCTGATTCGGTACATTAGCACAACCTTGTGCTCAACTTTCTCCTGTTGTAGGAGGCTATTCTTTGTCACGCATCATACTTGTAATCTTGCAGTCTCCTTTAACAAATCTCGCTGCTACTGTGGACATCTTCTAGCTTGACGATGGTACTACCTGTGAGGATCCCAGACAGGCAAATTATATTCAAGAATTGGTGTGACAAATGTTTTGTAACACTGGACTTTGCTCTAGGTCGGTAAGCTTGTTAGATTTCTCTAGAGAAATCTAAGGTTGGCGTTTGCTTTCATTATACACTCTAAGAATAGTTGTCTGATAAGGTGACGCCAAAGTATTTCTCTATTTGACACTGTCCAGCTGATGGCTGTGCAGGGTATACATGGCAATGATATAATTGCGTTTCCGAGTGATCCTTTATAATACTTCACATTCTAGAAGGGTTGAAGGACACCTGACCTTTCTCTGATTTAGTTAACTCATTTTTTAGTGAGTTTGAGTCTAAATCAAAGTTGATTCTTCGGTAGAGCAGACAATCATTTGCAAAGAGTCAGATTTTATTCTTTCTGGCATGTTGTTAATATACAGAATGAAAAGTGTGGACCAGAGCTGAGCTCTGGGGCACTCCAGCTGATACTGGATGACTCGAATGGATTTTCTCTATCAGGATTCTTTGGCTACGGTCACTCGAGAAACTTTTTATTCTGGCTAAGAAAGTACCCCTGTTGCCATAGTAAAACAACGTCATAGTTCTTCATTGTAGAACAACTTCAGTACTCGGTTGGAAACATTAAGATCTTTTTTTTAATTTGTTCAACTTTCAGGCTTGGACAAGTTCTTGCACTGTAAGTAATGGCTGGCTTTCACAAGACGTCCGTTGCCTGATCGAAGTCATGCTGGTGGTCTGAATGAATTTTGTGTTTCTTGAGATTTTCATCACATGAAGTCTCTTGCAGCAAATTGACATCTACAAGGCGATCCTTTGGGTAGAAGAGGATGTGCGCTAATTTTACTTGAATATTGTTGTCACTAGACCTTGCTTACAGTCAACTTGGACCTTTTCTTGACAAATTGTGTTTCGAATATAATCAGGAGTTTATTGTTGAAAACTTTGAAAGGTCTTTTATGGTAACACACTGCAGATCTGATCCTTCGTGATTAGAGCCTTGACTTTTAGGTAGCTGTAAGCGCTGTCGTCCTTTCTACAGAGTGCTCCAACACTATTATCACACACGTAGTTAAATGATGATATGATATTTTTTTATATGTGAAGAAAATAGATATTGAATTTCTCAAATGGGTCTTTTTCAGGAAAATTATGTTTTGAATTTTAACCATTTTATATCTTACAGGTCATGAAGAAATTGAAATAAATGGCATTGACAACGTGGGCTTTAAAAAACAATCTGTACAAGAAAAAGTTTGTCCAAAGCACAAAACTGTAACAATTTTAGAGTTAGAAGAAAGAATTAGGTCCATGTCTGACAAGGAGAATGGTTCTTTTAAAGAAGAATATGAGGTATGCAAAAAAAAAATAATTCATTTTTTTAATGAAATTGTAAATTATCTAATCAATCTAACATAAGCAACGTATACATGTGTGAATATAAGTATTTTTAAATTCCACTTTTTAAAAAAACAAGATTTCAGAACAAATTTAAATAAATTTATGTTACCAATTTTATTCGCTTGAATGTCATTTGTTCTGAATAAAGAAAATACCAAAAGGAGAATTATATCCATGTACTGAAGGGAAAAAACCCGAGAACGTCTCAAAAAATAGATATACAACAACTTTCCCGTGTAAGTGTATATATTTGCTTTTTATGTAATAAAAATCATCGTCTTAAGACAACTTTTCTTGGTTTGAATACTTTTTAATACTTGGAGTATTATTTCATCCGACATCAAACACAATATGAATATTATAAGTGGATCACTGCTATGTGCAAGTATGTACACTATCCCTCTTTTTTCTTTCTTGTTTAGAGCGTGTTCCAGAATTCGCCTTTTATTATGTTTAAAACTATGCTCATATTAAAATTTGGTAAATTTGAATTTTTCATCTTAAACACCTAATACATAACAATGTACAATTTTTAGATGATCATTCTAGAGTTATCCTGAAGAAATCAAATCCAAAGGAATCTGACTATATAAATGCAAACTACATTGAGGTAAGCTTTCAAAATTGCTATGTATTTACATTCACTGCATATATCCTAATTTTCTCTTTTGAAAACAATATTTCTTTTATCTGAACCAATAAAAGACAGTAAACTCCTTCTGATTTTATGTAAGGCATAAGTAACTCTAAATATGATAGAAATGTTGAAAGTCAACTTCTGGTTATCGATCAATTTAGCAAATTGAGAAAAGTACATTTTTTAACACATTTTCGGCCATTTCGTTAAAATAACTTAAAGACAGATATAAATGACACTTTTTATATTTTGTTCTTAATTTAATCTAAGCTTGTGTAAAAATGCTTTATGCTAAATGATTTTAGTCTATTTTCTGTATGCTTGAAGAATGCACAAGATCGAAGAGCCTATATTGCCACACAGGGTAATTTGCAAAATTTATTTCTATTTAAGATGGACGATTAAGCACATTAATCTTACCAAATAATTGTTGACTATTGGTCATATATGATTTCGTATTACTTGTATCAAGGGCCAAAACCAAAGACCATTACTGACTTCTGGAGAATGGTTTGGCAAGAAAATATTTCTATCATCGTTTGTCTTACTAATTTAAAAGAAGGCATGAAGGTTTAGTATGATTTAATATTGAGTTCATGTTCATTCTTATCATTGATACCTATAATATTTTTAATAATTTGTATCAATATTTGTTTTCATTTTGCAAAAGTTTTAAGAGATAATATACTAAATGTTACCAAAAACTTTTACCCAACTTCTAATGTTTCAACCCACATAAAAGTGAAGCCTCGTCTTTATTTTCACTAAGCATTTGCCGTATAAGTGGAATTTTTAGCGAGACGCAAATTTGGTGATTTGTTCTGAGAAATCTGCATTTTATTTTAGCAAAAAGTAATTTTAGGAATGAAAATGAAAATTAGAAATATACTGATAACCTCCAATGTGGTAGGAATTATATGCGATATTCATTTTTTTAATACCCACGCTAAAATATGTCAAAATTGAATCCTCTCTAAAATTTCTGCTTATACGTTATCTATTTTTTTAAGTTGAAATTTTTAATTTAGACAAAATGTGCCCTATATTGGCCAAATGCTAACGACAAAATTCAAAACGGTCAACTGTATGTCAGGCACCAAGACGAGAAAGTTTATGCAAACCACACAGTTAGAAAATTACGGATCCAAAACATTTTTGTGAGTTGTACAGTGATTTTGAATCTTTAATTTTAATAATTTGATATAATTTCGAGATTCTTTTTATATTTTGTGTATCTTTTATGATGTATATATTAGATTTGTAACCAAGGTATTTTAAATGAATGCATAAATTCTTGAAAACAGAGGTTCACTTCATAAATATGAATGAATTTATTAATATTTTTTCAACTGTATTAAAATTATTATGGGGTAGGAAAATACGGAGCGTGACGTCATAATGTTCCACTACACGCAATGGCCAGACCACGGCGTCCCTGATCCACTAAGCCTCGTGATATTTCATCGTCACGTGATGAGGATGTCTGCAACTTACTACGCTGAATATACATTAGTACACTGCAGGTTGGTACTGATTATTTAAGATCTACTTAATTTAGATCCCCTATAACGTCAAAACCCCTTGGTAAGTCAAAGAGAACGTTTTTTCTTAGTCTGATAATTAATGAAAGTTAAATAATAAAGAATTCTCTATCTCTCATTTGGATTTTCTCTGCAAATTTCACTGGCATTTTGAAATTGCCAATTTCACTCTGCTTTGAACGACACAGAATTACAAAATCTTGTTCATTTATCTGTTTTAAATAAAAGGAATGTGCAAAGATGTAATTACTGCATATATGTTAAATTTTAAAATATCATGTAAAAGGAGAAACACTTGAATGGAAGTTGGTATACAGTGATACTTGTTTGTTTATTTGAAAAAAAAGTGCAGGAATCGGAAGAACAGGAACTTATATAGCGCTTGACGCCCTCTATCGACAAGCTGAGGAAACAGGAGAAATTAATGTTCCAAAGTATTTAAAAACTATGAGAAAAGACCGAATGAACATGATACAGGGAGAGGTATTAAACAAAATGCCAATTTTTGAAAGCATCATTGATTTAACTTTAGCTTTAAAAGTTTGAAATAATTTGTCACAGATATATACTAGGTTTAAGCTATGCTTCGTTCTCAATGTTTTCTTTTAACTAACTGAGCTAATTTTCCTACAGAATCAAAATAAAAGAATTCAGCGTTTTAATGCCTATGAATAATTATGTTAATTTTCATAACTTTTAAGCTTTCTCCATGCAAGATTATATATATAGTACCGTCAGTGTCTTTCTCAATAGACACAATGAAACAATTGTTCCAAAATATAAAGAGTACATTTCAAAAATATACAGGATCAGTACAAAACAGTTTATTTGGCGCTATTTGAATCGTTCAGAGGAAAAGTACGGTCCATCTCCACAGACCGGTTTTTAGAGGAATTCCAAGAGCAGAGTTGTTACATCAATCTTGGACACGTGGCCAACAAATCTCCCTTATCTGCTGAATTTGAGGTGATGTAGAAAGCACTGTATAAACAATTTATATGAAGTTATATATGTTGTTTTAGCTCACCAGACATATAAGCTCGTATTTTTATGGTCGACTGTTGACTTGTGTCTGTCTATCCTCCGTCCGTCTGCGTCTTTTCGACTTTTTTCTTAAACCACACTGGTCCAATTCCAATCAAACTTTGCACAGAGGATCCTTTGGTAATAATGATTTAAAAATTATTAACTGAAGAACCCTGCTCTTTAACAACAGAAAATGTTAGGACAAGAATTTGGTTGGTTCATTTCAACATCTTCTCAATAACGGATGTAACTTATCTGAAGCCTTCCTAACATACTGCAAATTTTAAATAGTTCGAATCATATGGCTACCGGTGATATGTTGCGGTTACAATAGCGGATCAAAATTTTAATGTAAATGCAAGGGCTGACCCGACGCACGATGAGGGACAAAAACGGATAGCAATAGGTCACGTGAGTGACTCAAGTGACCTAAAAATTTTGGGTGCAGTGGAATGAAATTTTCATTAAGGGTTTATCTATCATATTTGCGTATGATTCAATTTTTAATAATGTATAGATAAGAATAAGGATTGTAATATACTTGAATGTGTGCGGAAAATGGCCTTATGGCGCACGACCAAAAAATCAACATACTATGTAAAACTTCAGATGGTTCTATATATGTTCGAATAGTCCCTTGCCTACTTATGAGATGAAATTCCGGTATTGGTGCAGGTTGAAAGTACTTTTTTAGGTTGATAATAAAAACAAATGAAATATGAAGTTGCAATAGACATTTTGAGGTTATCATCGTTACTTCGTTTAGCATAAAATGACATATTTTTTTTAACACACACACACACACACACACACACACACACACACACAGTGTGTATACATAGAGACGTCACCATATACCTTCAAATTTTGACCTTTAGCCGGCACTCAGGGCCATTGAGCAGTGAGGGATCTTTATCGTGCTCATCCGAAGGATCCGCAACTTTCACTTCAAAGTGCCGAGCGCATGGCGAAGGAACAGTTGCCACCCATTTTTATCGACTTGGGTCAGTCGCGGCCGAGATTCGGACTCACGACCTCCCGTTCATGGAGCGTGCGCTCTACCCACTGAGCTACAGTGAACAGTATATATATATATATATATACATGTATATATATATATATATATATATATATATATATATATATATATATATATATATATATATATATATATATATATATATATATATATATATATTAAATTTGCTGTGTATATTTATTACACCAAGAATAGTTTACATGGAAATTTATAGGCAACAAATCTTTCAAAATCCTCATTTCAAGAACAGCTAAGCCATGTTTATTCATTTCGTTTGCAAACTTCCTAATGTAGTACAAATTTATATTTGTTCAAATCGAGGGTCAGTTATGCATGTCGCTAAAATACGGATTCAAAGTTTTTGATAAGAATATATGGGAAATTAAAATAAAAAGGTATTATTTTCAAGAGGAGGAAGGCCAAACAGAATTATATCAAGATTCAACATTCCCAAATTGTTTGAATTTAGTTTTCTTTTTAAGAGCCATTCTCTGTAATGACTTTAACTTTTATATAGGAGCTGTGGCACGCATATTCTCAGAATTTATCCAAACTCTCTATGATAAAAGTCTTTGATAAAGTAAACTCAATCAGGCAAAAATTGGTTGCTACGTGTCATGGTTACCATAGCAACATGTCCTAAAGTTTGAAAAATGGCATTTTTCAACATGTTCAGAGTCCCACAGATAATGTTTGCAGCAAAGCAAACAAGTGGCAATGACTGTTTCTGAAAGTTAAAGGCCTGATGTCTTAAATGCATGATAAACATGTTTGGTAAATCAACTATTACATACGTTACTATGGAAACAAAGTACTCAAAAGTAATAATTTTGTTCATTTAATTTTATAAAGTCATTCACTTAAGAATAAAAACAATTATAGGTTGAAATGCAAGCATATAATAGACAAGAAATCCTTGTAACATATACCAAGGACGAAATATGATATTTCTTATAGGTTGGCAATGGTTGCCATGGTTTTAATACCACAATGGGATTTTAAACTTAGTGTTTTAATCTTATCCTATCTTTTTAAAAAGGATATTTCTATATAACTGATGATCAATTTTTAAAGGCATTGGTGTGACCCTAATTTTTACATTTCAAAAAATTCAAATTCAATTCTTTAAATAGAGCGTTGCTATGGAAATTAGCCGAAAAAATATGCATAAAAATCTGAAAAATATTCTGTTTCCTTGGATACTTACCATTGTATGTAGATTCCCAAAACGTTTATGATTGATATAAATGAACAACTAACCTAACTTTCAATTTTGACTACCACCCAATCTCTAACTAGATGCAAAAAGCTGGCACATAGGATTTAATATTGATATAGAATTAACAAAATCGAGCATTTTCCCTTCTTGGTAACCATAGCAACAGTGTTGTATATTTCAACAAACTTTATCAATATATGATATTCAACTTTAGTTCTACCTGATAAATACTATTCAAGGTGAGTCAAATAATATGTTTCTTGATTAAAAGGTAAGTAAATTTCTAAAGCAGCAAAAAAATATCACTTTAAACAACTGATACGTTGTTTCCATGGTTACACTGCAAAGTAACAATTAATCCCAATTTTTCTTATGTTGTCGGTGTTGCAAGGTCCTAAGGATGTATATGTGCCAGTCATGAATTTTATTGTTTTTCCTCAAGATTGTAGCATTAACCCAATCTTAGCAACAGATTTTGCATGGATACACTGTGTTACTATGGCAACCATAAAAGTTATTTTTAGAATAATATTGCCAATACCTAATTACTTAAGGTCAATTATTCTTATTGCTTTTCTTTGGTTGTTGATAGAGTGTGATCATGTAACATCTATCATTAGTGAATATTGAGCGTTTTTTTAGCATTTTTCAGCATCTAAAATGTATTCTAAATGTATCCATGGTTACCACTTACTTAGAGATAAATTCTTAATAGTTTCTTTATAGCATAAGTGGCGACAAGGTGTCAAGTTTTTGTGAGAATAGTTTGTTTGTTTTCCTTACTCTTTATTAAGGCTTAATAAAGATTCAAAGTAGCTGAAAATCTCATTTTTTTTTCAACTTTTCTGGCTGTTACCATGGCAACCAAGACACATAGCAACGAAATTTTATTTGATATATGTTTCTGGTGTCAATTTGTAATAATGGGCCAAGTTTCATCAAAATCGGTGACCATGCTTGGCAAAGAAGTTTAAGTGGTTACAGAGAATCGCTATTAATTCTTTCTTTCTTTTTTTTCAAATTATGCACCCTGGTTCAGGGTTAGACTTAAATCGCTTATTAAATTTTACATAATACATACATACATAAAAACGGAAAAAAACATTTGGAATTTCTTCTTCTGCATTCATGACCGTTGTTGCCTACGGGAATTTTATTTATTGAGTGATGAAAACATCGATAATAGACTTTTCTTGAATAAAGTTTATGTGAGCTGCAGTAATTATAGAACTTCATTCTGTTTATTTTATAGGAGCTATTGTCTTTGAGGAAAGAATACTCTGACAAAGATTACGAGTTTGCAATAAAGAATAAGGAGGCAAACTTAACTCCAAACGTATTGCCTGGTAACAAATTGAAAACTCTGATAGAATTCATATACCTACATATATCATTTTCTTTATTTATTTATCTATCTATCTATTTATTAATTTATTTACCTATCTATTTATTTATTTTGAGCAATCTTAAATTCATGGTACTTTATAATTTAAAATTGATTTACATTTTATTTAAGATTTTTTTACATTTACAAATTTAAAGTATAAATTGGTCATTCCCATAAATACTAATTATAATCTATTGTAGTTGATGAGTACATGTGTCAAGCGTTCGACTCAAAAGGGGCCAGGAGATACTACAATGCAGTTTTATTACAGGTTAATATTATAAAATAAATAAACCTTTTTTTAAGAAAGCACGTTAAGATTGGCCATTTGGGTCTTAATATCTTGAGCCCGGTAATTACAATGAATATTTAATTTCAGTCTTTCACAAGAAGTGATTGTCTTATTAGCGCCCAATTCCCACTTCCGGATTATATAGAAGATTTCTTGAGTCTTGTGAGAGCATTTTATACTCCAATCATCGTTTCGTTGTTTCCATTGAGAGAGTTTCCATCGGTAAATGAATTTATTCATGAAACATAATAACTCAAAGAATACCTTTTGAAAAAAAAATAGTGTTCAGTGTAGTTATAAAGGATTTTGAAATCAATTTGAAACATCTAAAAGCATTGTGGTTTAAAAAGGTTTTGATTATGGAATAGATTTAATTGAAAATGCACGAGGATTTGACTAACGCATTTCTTTCTAAAGTGAGATATCTATTCCAAGTCCCCCTTTCACTTAAGAATTGTTTTTCTTTTTTTAAATTTACAGTCTTCTTTTTGGATCCCAAGGAAGAACGAGAATAAAACCGTGGGAGAATTCACCACCAAATTCTCAGATTGTACCAAAATGCCAAACATCGTCAAAACCAATATTGCACTGCAATCGAAGGTCTTAATCAGCATAGATAATAAATGAATTGTTTCATTGAACTAATTAAAGACGATTATCATAACTTTTCAAACTTTTTTTCTTTGTCTTCTACAATCTATAGTCGAGCAGTGATGTTCGAGTTACAATACTAGAAAGCATAACATGGAGAGGTGAAAACGACACAGCTGGTAGAAGAATCTTAATTGATTTAATTAAAGAGGCAAAGATGGAAGAGAACACTCATCCGGGTGGAAGAATTCTCCTACTTTCAAGGTATATTTGATAATTCATTAGAATCCTTTTAGAAATAAGAAAAAAAGTACATAAATAAATTTCATCTTCATTTATTTACTTTATTTACAATACTTTTTATTCAGAAGTCTGAAAAAATATCAAAAAATATTCTTGGATTGTATTTATTGATCAATTAAAATTTCAGTGACGGTGCAAAGCGCTGTGGACAATTCTGTGTTGTATACAATGCACTTGAACAAATGACCATGGATAGAGAAGTGGACATATTTACCATAACACGGCTGCTACAGATTCGTCGTCCCGAGTTTATAAACAACTTGGTAAATCTTCACAACAAAGATTTATTGATATATTCTTTATAAAGTTTGTTGTTAATGATTCTTCTTTGTATTTTTAGGAGGATTATCAGTTTTGTTACGACGCTGTTGCTGATTACCTACAAAATGACACAATTTATGCTAACTGCTAAAAAGAGAATTTACTAAGACTTCAAACATTCAACAACGAATTAAAAAGGGGTGTTCATGACAATGGTTTAAGCAAATGTTTCTCCGTTTTTTACTTCGTTTATTTATTCAATTTTTTTTCTTATTACTTTAAGGTAGCAGTATGTTGTGTAAGATGGTTGGCTCTTTTCATTTTTAGATCACCTGAGTCACTCAGGTGACTTACTGCTATCCGATTTTCTCCGTCGTCGTGCGTAGTGCGTTAACAATTGAACATTTCCAGCTTCTACTCTGGAACTGTTGAACCAATTTCAACCATTTTTGGCTTATAGCATCTTTGAGTAAAGGAGAACAAAAATTGTGAATCCCATGTCCATTGCCTCCCTGGGGCTGAGGGGTGTTTCTAAAACCACTAAAATAAATGCAATTTTTAAATTCTTCTTCTTTACTCCTGGAAATCAAGCAGACAAATTGTTAACATGATTGTAATAAGCACCGAGTCCTCTATCAAAATTCTGAAGTTCATGTCCCCAGGGTCAGGGCTTCTGGTGCAAGGGCGGGGCTATGTAGATAATATAGTGAAAATGCATTTCTTTGAAAATCTTCTCCTCTGCTAATAGTTATGATGAGCAAGGGTGCCTCTTCTAAAATTGTAAGAATTTGTGACCCCAGGGTGAAGGGGTTTTATGCGAGAGGGGGAGGGGATGGTATTGATTATATAGTGAAAGTGCAATATTTTTGTGAAAATCTTCTTTGCTTCTATATATTAAACAAACACACTAAGTATATAGTTATGATGAGTAAGGGTGCCTCTTCAAAAAGTGTGAAGTTCATGGCCTCTTGGTCAGGGGTTCTGATGTTAGGGTGGGGCCTCTATTGATTATAGTTACAATACATTAATTACTTAAAAATCTTCTTTTCTGTTCCTGGTTATTATGTAAACAAACTAAGTATATGGTCATGATAAGCAAGGCTGCCTCTTCCAAAATTTTGAATTTCATGGCCCCAGGGTCAGGGGTCCTGATGTAATGGGTTGGGGGCCATATTAATTATATAGTGACAATGCGTTAATTCTTTTAAAATGTCCTTTTCTGCTCCTGGTTATTATGTAAACAAACTAAAAGCATGGTTATGACAGCAAGGTTGATTCTTCCGAAATTGTGAAATTCATGGCCCCAGGGTCAGGGGTCATGGTGAAAGGTTGCACGGGGGCTTTATTGGTTATAAAGTGAAGATGCATATTTTCTTGGAAAATCTTGCAAAAACGTGAGTACCGTTTGGGTTCCGGTTGGCGGATCTAAGTAACTGGCAATATTTAATGAAACTGACGACAAGCAATTGTTTATTTATTTCATAAAACGTCATCACTGAATTATTTAATCAAAACTTGATTTAAATAATATAAAAGAAATAAGTTGTAATAACCGATTAAAAAAGGAAAAGTGCTTATTATTTTCGTCATTCACCGATCTTAATATTCACAGAAACTTCTAGAACATCATATAGCATCGAGTCCAATGTTAAAAAGAAAAACGAGGCGATTATAGCTGCATGAGCAAAAAAAAAAAGCTTTTGTGTCAATGGTAATTGAAATAATGGTAAATCATTGATAACGTTATAAGTTGTGAATATATTTATATATCAAAAGACTATTAATAGGTTTTCAAAATAAATTTATCGGTAAAATTTGTATATTCCTCACTGAGAGCATCGTGGCAACGAGCCCGAAGTACAATTTGTACTTCGTAATAAACTTGCTTATACATGAAAATAGAAAATTAAAGAAATAAGGTAATATTCAAATACAATTCAAGCTGTTAAAAATTTTGTGCTTTAATCAATACATTTCAGGGTTTTTTTTTTTTTTTTTTTAATACAGTCTTTTGTACCAAATACATGACCTATTCTTAAGGCGTTAAAAGGTAATGTTTACTAACAATAATAAAAAAAACATTCAATTTATCATTAAGATGTGCATATTCGCTGCTTTTATCCTTGATGGGAATGAAACAAGAGCAGCTGAAGTACAATATCCATAACAAAGTATAACAGGTTTCACAATAAACGTCAATTAGTGAAATTGTTATTTTTCAAGTTTTTACAAACGGGGGGGGGGGGGGGGTGAAGATATACATCTACTTCTGCTCCAAAACTAAATGAGGGGTTTTGAACAAAGTATTTCTTCCTGCTATAAGCCTGTAAGCTGTCAATAGAAACTACAATATATTTTATTGGGATTTTTCTGTCGATAGTGGTATAAATTCAATTCCGCGCTAAGCGCGGGATTTCATCTAATGTAGTAAAAATGCATTAATGTAAAAATAAATGCAAAAATGCATTAATTCTATTAAATAATCTTGTCTGCTCCTGGGTATTAAGCAGATAGCAGATAAACAAAATGCATATTTATGATGAGCAAGGGTGATTCTCTCATTTTTTTTAAAACTTGTGGTCGCACGGTCAGGGATTATGGTGTTTCTCTGGGGGATGGGGAATGAAGTGAAAATGTGTCAAATCTTTGATTTTTTTTTTTAAATCTTCAGCTAAATGCATAGTATGATGTGATAGGTTATAATGTGGGGTTTAAAAAAGTACCGAAAAACTATTGTTTTGTTAATAATCTGTATTGTGATAGTGATGAATGTGGGCAAGAGGAACTTACTTTATGAGCTGTAAATGAGTAATAGACAAATATTTTGTTGATCCTGGCCATCCTATTTCTATTGCTTTAGGGTAATAAAGCTTCATTTATCAGTTTATTTTATACTTCTATGGATCCTTTAAATATTTGTATTATACTCATGTGTCCGTAAAGGCCTCTGGGCCTCTTGTTCAATGTTGTGATAATTTTTGTAATTTGACATTAAAAAATTAAAAGGAAAAGAAGTGTCTTTTAAGTAACTTTCAAAGTCAAATCTAAATGTACAACGGATAAAATAAAAATGTTATGAAATAAGTAGCATTATCGAACACAAATAAAAAGTCAAGAATTTTCACCTTATACCCAAAGTCTACAGGTACATGTACATGTATACGTTTAATCAAAGAAGAAGGTATGTATCGATGTCGCAGTGGAAATTAAGAAAGGTGTTACACAATGAATATAGCACTTCAGAATTGAAGTACTGACATCACCGATCTGCAGAACTGAAATACTATTATATAAATATTGACTGGGGTTGGAGGCAATATTGATTATGTTATACAATCATTGACTTTTGATGAGGTCTACTCATGACTATACGGACCTGGTAAGATATTGGTTGACCGAGGCAGAAGACCGAGGTTAACCAATACCTGACCAAGTCTAATCGTGAGTAGACTAAATTCAAAAGTCAGTAATTGTTTTATTAAATAATCAGGAATTTTACAAAATTTTTGACATATTAATTCCTGTCTCCAACAAATTACTCGTCGAAGACGAAGCTCTATTGAATTTATAGTGAAAATGCATTAATACTTTGAAAATATTCTTTTCTTCTCTTCTGAGTTTTATCTAAACAAACTAAATGCATGGTTTTCAAAAGCAAGGTTGCCACTTAAATTCCAAGTTCTGGTGAAAGGAGGCGGTGTTCTATTGATTATTTAGTGAAAAGGCATAATTTCTGAAAATATTCTTTTCTTCTCCTGATTATAAAGCAAAGAAACTAAATATGTAGTTATGATGAGCAGGAAATCTGTCCCTATAAGCAAGATCTTTTCTCCTTAAAATTAAATCAAGATGTAAGATAAATACATGTAAATATATCTACATGCTATATTCATAAGCCCCTCCCCCTTTTTTGAAACTGTTGCTACAGGCCTGTACCTTAAGTTGATACTTACAACAAATCCAGTCAGAGACTTAATCTCAACAAAGCCTTTCGTTTCAAACTTTGGTCAAATTTAATATAAATAATTATCATGAAAAGGATTTAACAATATTCAAGCAATCAATCTATCTATCTTAGATTTACATGCATCCCATTTTTGCAAATATTTTTTTTTAATTTTTGTCTTACTCTCATTAAGCTTTGTATTTTCTCTGTTTTGGTGTATTTTTCTTTCAGTTAACAATACCAGACCTAAATTTTAGTATTTTCTAAAAAAAAAAAAAAAAAAAAAAAAAAAAAAAAAATTTTTAGTAATCTGAAGGAGAAAAATGAAAAATGTCAAAGAATCAGCACCGAAATTTTGATTTTATTTATTTATTTATTTATTTTTCATGTTTAAACGCTACGCGCAGCGCAAAAAGCTAAAAGACAGCCTCAGCGTCCCTTTTAAGCAAGTTTCATAGGTTTTAAATAGTAAGGTCGAAAGTAGTGCGAAAATCCTATGTAAGTGGTAGAGAGAGGTTCTCATCGATCTGTACAATGAAGTTCATTTAAGTACATGTATGAAGAAATAAATGTCGGCACAACCGACTTGTTTAACATATAACTAAAAAATTACTGCAGTGATCCGAAAAAAAGTAAATAACAATTTACTGATATAAATACCATAAAATGTCTCATTACATGTAGTGTAATGCTGTGATTTAAAGGGGCTGGGACACAGATTTGAAGCTCATATTTTCTAAAATTTCCTAAATAACATCATGACATATATATATATATATATATATATATATATATATATATATATATATATATATATCTATCTATATATATATATAAATATATATATATATATATATACATGTATGTTGTCAGTCTCTTTGTGTTCAGGCCCCTTTAAAGGGGCCTGGACACAGTTGCATTGTATACAATTTTTAATATCTATTTCATTTAAAACATAACTTCAGTTTAATGAACTTAACTTACATGAACATTCTAGGAATTCAATAACAACTACATTCTTTATAACATCACGTCAAACACCTGTGTTTGTAAACAGGGCACTTATTGTTAGTGTTTACGTTTTACAGTCCCTGAAACGTTCTACTTTCCCATTTTTCCGTTCGCTCACCGTTCGTTCACCGTTCGTTCAGCGTGCGTTCACCGTTCGTTCACCGTGCGTTCACCGTTCGCTCTCCGTTCACAGTTTTGCGTTCACCGTTCACCGTGCGCTCGCGTTCACCGTTCACAAAGCGTTCAGCGTTCGCTTTTCGTTCCGTTCACTTTGCGTTCACCTTGCGTTCAGCGTTCACCTATCGTTCAGTTTTCATTGTCATTCGGAACTCCGAAGTGAAAGGACTTACCTTTTTGTAGGGAATGAGTTACAGGTTTTTTTTAATTTAATAACTAACATATCGTGTTTGAAGAATCATTGTTTCATGTTGAAAAATATCTACGATATATATTTTTATTATTCTAACTTAGCTGTTAGGTTATTTATTAAATTACTCTGGAAAATAAATGTTGTTATAAGCACATTCTGTGCCTATGTAGAACGATGCTGAAATATTAAATATAACTAAGGGCAATGTGCAAATACTTCAAGCACTGCAACATTTTGTTATTTTGTTAAAGACGACAAATCGTTAATGGTGACATAATTACATATGTATGTAAGTCAAATAATTACGCAGCAAAATTACGAAAATATTTATTTCTAACACGGTTTTTTTTTTTCAATTACTACAGAAAATATGATCGAACTAGTTCTGAGAGTTATACATAGTACTGCGGATATCCTATTAATTTATTATCTTTGGAGCGAATTAAATTGATAGTGTGGTTAAAGGAAATATTTATTTAAAATGTACTGCACTATAGAATTTTCTCTAATATAATATGTAAAGTCTATAGTTATAGAGAAAAAAAAAATCTTTCTTCATCGTAACTTTATATGTTTGCCATTCGATATGATTAATCCCCCCCCCCTTTTTCCCCTAGCTTGGTTACTTAGTCAGTACTGTATTTCCAGAATATTTTAATCAACATTTTTTTTAAAAATAAGTTAAGGTCTTTTTTAGAACAAAAATTTCAGTCTCAAAACAAGCATGCATCTAAAAAAAGTCACAAAACAATAGTAGTTTAAAATGTACACGTGTCGGCGGTGGTATTTGAAATTGGCAGAGAGTATGTTTCAAATTCAAGTTTTAATGCCCAATGTATTTTATTCATTTATTATTCAAATGTTGGGATCAAATCTAGAAATGATAAAAATAAATGTTATAACTTGTTGGAAATACTCGCACTTCGTCTTCGATGTGACGAAACTTTCACACCTGCACAGTGTCGAATGATTTTGATTGACAGGACAAGCACGTGGACTTCGTGTGAACTTGAAGCAGGAAAATAAAAACGAGTATGACTGTCAAACAAATGTATATGATTTGTTGATAAAAAAAAAAGTTACTTTCACTGTCTGATATATTTAGAAAAAAATTTCAGAGTTTTTGTTTAATATGGGTACAAACATTTAGTGAAGCCTGAAAGGAGGGGGGGGGCTATAACGGAATCTCTCTCTCTCTCTCTCTCTCTCTCTCTCTCTCTCTCTCTCTCTCTCTCTCATTTGTCTGTTTAATAAAAACTATAACAGCATATTACATAAATATCAAGTTTGGAAAATTATAACAAATAATATGAATATGTATCTTTGTATTATCTTGTCCGAGTATAACCACGGCCATCTACATATACATGTAGAAGTCTGCTCAATAAATCATCATGAAAAATAGAAATGACCCATAATATATTATTGTATTAAAAATTTAAAATACGAGCGTATAAATGCAAAACATCCACTGACCTTTGTAATTTTTTTTTTCATTACTTTACACGAAATCGCCCTGACACGGAGATATATGAATGGATGTTACAACCGCTTTAATTCATTCTGTAAGTCAGAAGTTTTCTCTGATTTGTTTATACTTCAGCGTTCGGCAACAATTGCAATGTTTTAATGCGATAAGAATCATGTGATTAAAAACTTAATGTGCATGCATCGTCTTTCTTAGGACAATTTTGGAGAATTTATTTTTTGACTTATTTATTCATTCATTTATTGGTTTACTTATTTATTATTTATTTATTTATTTATTTTTTGGCACCTAACATTTTAACACAATAAAATAGTTTCAATGCAGGGAAAATATCAGAGGCATTCCGAATATATCGTTCATCTTGCGTTCACCGTTCGTTCACCGTTCACTTTGCGTTCGCGTTTGCGCTCCGTTCGCGTTCTGCGTTCGCTCACCGTTCACCGTTCACACATCGTTCACCAAGTTGCGTTCAGCGTTCACACATCGTTCACTCAATGTTCGCTCTGCGTTCGTTCAACGTTCGTTCACCGTTCGTTCAGCGTTCGCTCACCGTTCAAGTGGGAAAGTAGAACGTTTCAGGGACTGTACCTGGTGCGTTCAGTTTGTTTAGTCTGCACACATCCTCAGCACGGACTGACAATGCTGCTGAGTTGGTTTTGCTTTCTCGTATTTCGACTCTGAACTTTTTGGATTATAGTTTTTATCTTTTTTTATAATATACACAACAAAATTTCTCTTTTTCTTAAGTATTATGGACTAAGCTTAGTTTGTGAAAGTGCAAGGATTTGTGTCAATCAATTTAGTATATTAGTATATCAATTTAGTAATACCAGTATTTAATACTGGTATATGAATTTTAGTTTTTCAAGAAGGGGGTGGGGGGGGGGGGGGTGGCATTAATTACCGACTCCAATATCACTCTCAATATGGCATACAGGTAGATGCAAAATTATATTTTGGGGATACTTTTGAAATACTAGTGGACCTAGGTTATAAACACTCATCATTATAAGTAAATTGTACACATTAATCATGAATTTTATCTTCACAGTGAACATTTGATGTGAAACAGACTCTTTGAAACAGAAAAATTGTCGGTGAGTTAGAGGATGATGACTAGAAGATTAATAAAGAATGTCTGTGAATAAGATTCAACGACATTCAACAACAAGTGCAGATTCAGTCAAGGGCTCACTATGTACTTCCAGAGAGAGAGAGGGGGGGGGGACTGTTGATAAGCTGGAGACATACGGATAATTATCTTCTGAAAACAATTCTTTTCGATCCTTGATTAAATTTAAATAAGTACATGTATATCAAAAAACGTCTACAGTATTTGCTTGCTGATATTGGCTGATGTACATTGGGGAAAAAAGAATTGAAAATGTCCCTCCAATCATGTTTTGAACTTTTTTTTATTAAAATTTCAATTTCAAGTAGATAGACGTTCCGTTATCGTGCCACGTCTGCAAGGATGACAAAGCGAGTGAACATTTGTCAAAACAAAAGAATTACCATAAAGGATAAGCTGAAAACATAGCAGTCTCGAGTGATAAACAAAAGTCATGCATTTACATTGAACCTTTGCCACTTTGTGAAATAAATTATTTCCAAATACAAGGAATTATTTTTAACAGAATTATAATTTTAAAACGAAACTTACTGTAACCTAACTAAAGTTGTAGAAAGGAACTCGATTTTATATATAATTAAAAACATAACTGAATACTTTTTACCAATACAAGTAAATAAATTGACAAACTAGCGTGATTCATAAGAAGTATTGTGAACATAATGTTGACTTAGTTAAGACCTGGCTTAGTTCTTTTTATTTTACGGTTTTAGACATACTTATGTAGTACTTAGGCAGGTCCTAAGATTGCACCTAAACATACGTATGACCCTACTTTAGTAAAAAAAACTTATAATTGTGTCCGTAAACGTTCACAGAGATGACGTGGATAATCTTTATAAATTTTCGCAGAATTGATGATCACAAACAGTATAAGTGTGCTTAGTACTTGAATTTTCAAAACGGTCACATTTGCAATGGAAACAGACAAACTATGCAAATACTTAAATTCTAATTTTCTCAGTAATAGCTTTAAAAAAAATTTCTTTTACACTTTAAAAGATTATTCCTTGCATCGTGCCAAAATATTTCTGAAAAGAAATTTGAATAAGTTGCACAAAATTTGTCGCTGTATACAATGTGCGTAGCCATGGAAAGAAAATATTCTAAAAATTATTGTCACGTGACCACTGTTTGCCATCGGAAAAAAATCCAAAATCGGAAATTTCAACTCTTTTTGTTAAGGTTTTGTGGTATTTATGAGATGCATTGGAGGTATTTTTCCAATGCTAAGTATTTCCAGTTTGTTGATATTAACCCCCACTCCCCACCTTCGGCCGTTTTTAGATTTTACATACAATTTCTCCTCTGTATTTCATATTCACTAATCTAACCACCTTAATTCTTTAAAAATATAAAATAACTTGACCAAGAGGTTTATTAGAAAATCAACATTTTGTGTTATCACTAATCCTGTTTTTCAAAAGCTTCTTTTTCTTCTCCGCATTTGATCCCAGCAAGTGTCACATGTGCGGGTTTTTTTAAACAACTAATACCCTACCGGTATTTGTGCAACTCCAAATTAGCAGCGTTAATGGCGGTTTGGGATGACATACGCTTTTCCTTTCAATAGCAGACCTTTAAGTTGATAAATAACAACAGAAAGAGCCTAGACCAGTGTATACATATGCAGAAACTTACAGATAATAAAGTGAATGATGAACTGGAAACAATCAGAGAGGCTAATGAGAAATTGCAAAGTTCAGTGACTGATCTCCAGGCAAGATCTGTGAGAGATAATCTTGTGTTCTCGGGTATTCCAGAGCATGCATGGGAAGACACAGAGAGGCTGCTACAGGATTTCATACAAAGGAGATTCAGATTAGGTTATGATATATCATTCGAACGAGTCCATATGGTTGGCAAGTGGAGTGAGTTCAACGAATACCCACGAAATATAGTGGCAAAGTTCAGTTTCTTCAAGGACCGGGAATTCATTCGGACCAATGCCGCAAGGAGATTTAGCGGAACAAAAGTATGGGTAAATGAACAGTTCCCACAGGAAATAGAAGAGAGAAGGAAGAAGCTTTACCCAGTGATGCGTCAAGCAAGGAAAGATAAAAAGAGAACAAAACTTGTCCGTGATATCCTTTATATTGACGGAGAAGTGTACACGCCACCCGCTGGATCCACTCCCTTGACATCTACAGCTCAGCAAAATCCAGCGAGCCAGGATACTCCACGGGAAAATAACGAGCGTCAACCTTTAAAAAGACAACGCCAAGGGTCGACTCCCGATCGTCCTAGGTAGGGACATACAGGAGAACAGTCAACTCCGAATAACAGTAATGTAAATAAGAATAATGTAAATAATTTGAAACAGTCAACTCTGAATAACAGCAATGTAAATAAGAGTAATGTAAATAATTTGAAAATACGTTCTTTAAATGTCTGTGGTGTTAAAAATAAGTTACTCTGTAATGAATTTACAGAGTTCAGCAAAAAATATGATGTAATAGGACTTACTGAAACAAAAACCGACGATTCTGATAAAATTCAAATACCTGGCTATGTAACTTTTATGAAAAACAGAAAGAAACTTACGAATATTCGATCTGGGGGTATTATTTTAGCAGTTAAGGATAATATTGTTAAGCATGTCAAAGTCATAAACACTGACTGTAAATATGTTTTATGGTTTAAAGTAGACAAAGTGTTATTTAGTACTAATGAAGATGTACTGTGTGGTATTGTTTACATACCGCCCGAAGGTAGTAAATACACCTCCCCTGACTGTTTTTTAGAAGTCGAACAAGAGTTAATCAGTTTAGTGAATGATAATAAGTATGTGTGTTTAATGGGTGACTTTAATACAAGAACTGGTCATTTATCTGATTATTTTACTCCTGATAATTTTTTGACAAATATAAATGTATGCGATGATTTCCCCCACAGTGAAACTGAAGCACGGTCTACCATTTTTGAAAAACTTTCAATACCCTTACAGAGAATAGTTCAAGACACGAGTGTTAATAATTTTGGTTATAAATTAGTAGACTTTTGCAAGAACAATGATATTTTTAAAGTTAATGGCCGTTTAGGTAATGATAAAAACATCGGTGCAGTTACATGTAAAAATTGTAGTACAGTTGATTATGTTCTGGCCAGTATAAATGTTATAGAAGCTATACAAAATTTTGATATACATGATTTTTGCAATCTTTTATCGGATGTTCATAGGCCAATATCTTTTACAATCTCTAGTCTCAAGACTCGATCAGAAAATACATGCGTAAGTGTAAATCAGTCGAGTGTGAAGTTGTGGTGTCCAGATAAAGCCGATCAATTTTGTAGTAATATTGCTCTGTCAAGCGTAACAGCTATTGAAAATTCTCTGAATGAATTATCCCTCCACATTGACACAGTCAACGAATCAGACATTTCTAAAATTGCAAAAGATATAAGTACTGTTTTTACCAATGCGGCACAGGAAACATTTGGATTGCATAAAAATATAACATCAGACAATATCAAGCGTAATAAACCATGGTTTAACAAAGACTGCAGAACGGCTAGGAAAAAATTTCATCTAGCAAAAAGAATACAAAATAGATATAATTCAACAGAGAATAAAACTAATCTTGTCTTAATGAGTAAAGAATATAAAAAAAAAACAATGGACAAATGCATACAAAAATACACAAATGATCTATCACAAAAACTTAAAAATTTACGTTCATCAAATTTGAAAGACTATTGGAAAATTTTAAATACCTGTGATAAAGAAAAAAAGTGTTCTGTTGATATAAATGATATGTATGATTTCTTGAAAAATATCAATGAAAGCGATAATGAAGAGAACTATAAATTTAGTAATAATGCACCATCCGTCACAAATGCAACCCATGCCATATCCGACGAGTTTTTGAATTCTGTTATTCGTGAAAATGAAATACTAGAAGCTGTAACAAAAATAAAAAAAAAAAGGTAAATCCCCTGGAGTTGACAATATCCTGAATGAACATATTTCATCAACGTTAACTACAGTTATGCCAGTCTATTTAAAAAATTTTAACATCATATACGAAAGTGGTTTTGTTCCCGAAGAATGGTTGATTGGTTTAATTAAACCTATATATAAAAACAAAGGAGACCCGACTAAACCTGATAATTACCGCCCCATAACATTGCTTAGTTGCTTAGGAAAAGTATGTACTTGTATTTTAAATACTAGATTGGAAGCCTATGCAAATGAAATTAATCTACTTAAAGAAAACCAAGCTGGTTTTAGGAAAAATTATTCTACACTTGATCATATCCTTACCTTACAATTTTTATCAAATATCTTGATGCAAAGAAAAAAGAAACTATTTTGCGCCTTTGTTGACTTTAAACAGGCATTTGATACTGTATGGCGAAACGGGCTTTGGACCAAGTTACATATTAATGGTATAAATGGTAAATGTTTTCAATACATTCAAAATATGTACAAAGGTGTAAAATCTATGGTGAAAATAAATGGGATGTCCACAGAAATTTTTAGTTGTAATGTAGGAGTAAGGCAGGGAGAAAATCTTTCACCTTTTTTATTTTCAATGTATATTAATGATCTTGAAGATTTTTTACTGAGCAAGAATATTGCAGGCTTACAAAGTATTTCAAGAACCATTGAGAACGAATTACTAATGTATTTTAAATTGTTGATTCTCTTTTATGCGGATGACACTGTTATTATGGCTGAGTCAGCCGATGAATTACAACATGCAATCAATAAATTTCAGACATATTGTTTACAATGGAAGTTGAAAGTGAATGGTGAAAAAACGAAGATTCTAGTATTTTCAAAGGGTCCTATGTTAAAAAGAAAATTTTATTACGACAACTTAGTTATTGAAAATGTTAGAGAGTTTCAATATCTAGGCGTTGTTTTTTCACGCACAGGTTCCTTTTGTAAAACAAAAAAAAACACTTATATGAACAAGCACAAAAAGCGATGTATGGCATTATAAGAAAAATTAGACAATTCCAATTACCAGTAGACTGTCAATTTGACCTTTTTGATAGAGTTGTAGTTCCAGTCTTACTATATGGCTCTGAAATATGGGGCTATGAAAATCTTGATATTATTGAGCGTTTGCACTTGAAGCTTATAAAGTATGTATTTAATTTGAAAAGTTCCACCCATCGTATATGGTCTATGGTGAAACAGGTCGCTTTCCTCTGTATATTACGGTACATGTATATTGTAGAATGATTTCATATTGGGCAAAGCTTTTTTCAGGCCCGCCAAATAAAATTGTAAATGTTTTATACAAACATATGTTTAAACTGTACTGTGATGGAAACTTAACAAACCCATGGTTAGACTGTATACAGAAAATATGTAATATGTGTGGTTTATCAAATGTATGGTACGAACAGGGTGTCAATATGAATTATAAATGGATAACTGCTACTGTAAAACAAATATTACAAGATCAATTTATTCAAAAGTGGTCTAGTGACGTAAATAATTCTTCAAAAGGACAGATTTACAGAATCTTTAAACAAAACTTTGGATCTGAACATTATATTGATAAGTTATCTATTAAATTTAGAAAAATATTTATAAAATTTCGAACTGCAAATCATCATCTGCCAGTAGAGACTGGAAGATGGTATGGTATACCACCGTGTGATAGAATCTGTACACTTTGTAATAATAATCAAACTGCTGATGAATTTCATTATATCTTAGAATGTAAAACTTTAGCTAATGTAAGAAAAAATTACCTGGGAAATTATTATTCCCACAGACCTAATGTTATTAAATTTATGGAATTAATGTCAACCAAAAATGAAAAAATGCTGAAAAAACTATGTATGTTTATTTTAAAAATTTATGATGCTGCCTGTCCTCCTTGATATATTTTCCCCTCTCTTATTTATTTATTTTCTTTTTCAATCATATGTCATGTTTTTTGTTTTGTATATGTACCTCTGACCAGATTGTATATAATGTATATATGTTGTTAATGAACCCCATGTACCAATATTTTGGTTTGGGTGAATAAATTGAACTTGAACTTGAACTTGTGCATTCATTTTCCAGGTTAAGTATAATATACGGATATGTAGTTCCTGCGGATTCACTCATATTGAAATAGGAGTGACTAGTCCTCTTAAACAGATATTAATTTGAATTGAAAGAACTTTTAAATATTTATTATATGCATATAATTATATTTTATTTCATTCATAAATATGCATATATGAATCTATATATAAAAAAAAAAAACAGACTGACATCAACAAGTCAACAGGTTGACAAGTCTATAAAGGTCGACAGGTCTACAGGTGTACGGGTCGGGGTAGTCTACAGGTCAACAGGTCGACAGTCTACGGGTCGACAGGTCTACATGTTAATATGGTCCCCGTTAAAATATATAATATTTATGAAAAACAGTTTCACATTCTGCCCAATCACCACAGGTCGACCTGTAGACTTATATACTCCAATACTAACAACCAGCATGTAGACTTGTCGACCTGTAGACTTGTATATTCCTATACTAACAACCTATGCATGTACAACTAGCATGTAGACCTGTCGACCTGTTGACCTGTAGACCTGTATACTCCAATATTAACAACCTATTGTACAACGAGCATGTAGACCTGTCTACCTGTAGACCTGTAGACTTGTAGGCCTATAGAATTGAATACTGTTATGCTAACAACTATTGTACAACTAGATAATATTAGATTTAATAAGACTTACATATCAAAGAATCTTATACATGTATTTATTTTAAATTTATTTTTAATGAAAAGTAGTGATAATTAATATCCCCAAATATTTTTTTAATACGAACTACTTTTCCGTATAACCAACTTTATAACTTTATAGTATAATAACCTATTGTTTGAGGAAATCTGCTCCATTTAAACTTTGTGTTGATAATTTTTTGTATTGGTTGTTTACCGTGAAGATTGTTGAAGAGATAGCAAGTTAACGAAAGGTATTTTGAATATTTTAGATTAAAAGTACATTAAATACCTTTTTAGCCGGAAATTTTTCCGACTAAAAGGATTTTTAATATGAAAAAAAATTACATCTTTCTGCATCCCAAATTTAATTTCATCTATTCAACCAGTGCTAGCTGATTTAATTTTGTATTCAGTTATTATCCATATTGAGTATTTGTAACAGTTTCTATGTAATCACTATATCTATCAGATGGGTTTAATTGAAGTTGCACTTTTTAGCTCACATGAGCCAATATCAATCAAACTTGGCACAAAGTATCCTTGGGTAAAGGGAATTCAATTTTATTCAAATGAAGGGTCACACCCTCTTCCAAGGGGAGATCATGGTGAAAATTAGGTAGGGTAATTTAAAAATCTTCTTCTCAAAAACCACTGGGCCAGAAAAGATGAAAGTTATGTGAAAGCTTTCTGGGGTAGTGTACATGTAGATTCAGGTTTGTTCAAATCATGACCGCCACTATGGGTTATCAAAGTTTTACAAAGGAATACTAAGGGGAAAATCTTTAAGATTCTTCTTCTTCTAAAGAACAACAAAGCCATGATTAGTCATATTTACAAGGAAGCATGTTAAGGTAGTGTATATATTCAGGTTTGTTCAAATGACTCCTAGGGGTCGGGTGGAGCCAGTATGGACAATCACAGTTTTACATAGAAATACATAGAAAAAAAATCTTTAAAATTCTTCTTCTCAAGAACAGCAAGGTCATGACTAGTCATATTTAGAAGAAAACTTCCTCATGAAGTATAGATTCAAGTTTATCCAAATTATGACCCCCGGGAGCAGGGTAAAGCCGCTATAGGTGATCAAAGTTTTTTATAGGAATACATGTACATAGGAAAAAATTGTAAAATTCTTCTCAAGAACAGCAGAGCGATTGTTAGTTATATTTATACTGAAGCATCTGTGTAGATGCAGTGTAGATTCTGATTTGTTCAAATCATGAAGATGCGGCCACAATGGCCCATAAAAGTTTTACATAATAATATAAAGGAAAAAAACTTTTAAAGTCTTCTTCTTAAGAACAGCTAGCATACCATGATCATTCATGTATATAAGCATCCTTAGATACAAGTTTGTGCAAATCATGACACCTGGGGTAGGGTGGGGCTGTGGCGAGAGCGGGGTCATCATATACTTAAATTTACATAGGAATATATTGGGGAAAATCTGCTGATAAGGAACACAAGGGCCATTGTTACTCAGGTGAGCGTTGTGGCCTCTTAATTGTTAACTGCTGTTTTTTTCTGTTTTCTGAATTAACACTACAGACCAGGCAGCTGAACGGCTGCAAGTTTTAACTCTGATTGGTTTTCTTCCTGTTCCTTACTTCCCTGCAGTTGCTTATCTAATGAAATTTGGAGATAACGAACAGTAATCAAGCTCAGAAGTTCGTAAATACTTGAACTTATCATGATCGGGCAAACGGAAAAATCCGCAGACAATTCATTGTGTAAATAATGATCTAACAATGTGACTCAATGATGGACTGTTTTATATATATATATATATATATATATATATATATATATATATATATATATATATTAGGGATGTCAGATCGGTCAATTTTTGCTAATCGGATACTCGGACGTTTTTCCGATCGAGTACCCAGGTACTCGGTAAAAATGTAATACAAGTACATGTATGTTAATTTTCTTGAGCCACGTTAAGCTCTGTCAAACCCCAAAGCTGGTTTTATCACGTTTATAAACGTATATAAACATAGATTCCAACGGAAATTATTTTTTGGTACTAAATTTATTTATAAAATGAACACAAACGACACAATTTATACATCAAAAAATACAAATGGTTTACAGTTCTTGTTTAGAATCTATTTGATCAACGCAAAAGGAGGACAATCTGTTACGCAGGTTTGTGATGATTAAACTAGGGAAAGAGAAGGAAGGACGTTGTTGGGATCGCTAGTCTAATATTTTTTTCATAAGTTGGTTGTTTCCACGGTATACACTAAACCTACTACACAAACTGACTTTCAACATTTTTTTTTTAATCTTTCGTTATTTCTAAATATTTCTTCACTTTTGAAGTGGGCATAGGCATTTCTATGCATGTCTAAATTCACTGCCGTATATTAAGTAAATAATTTAAAAATGATTTGAAGATAATATACCATACTTAAACGACGTACAATGAAAACAATCATTGAAGCCATTCAAAAATTAAGGACAACAATAGGTGAGTATAGCCGTGTACCAGGTGATTGGTCACTAATTACTGTATATATACATGTACACAGCCACAGGCAATAACGGGTGTTTTACAGGTGTGGATGACGACACGTTATGTACCGTATGCATATTTAAGTTATTTTTTGATAAATTTTTGATAAAAAAATATATACTTTGAAATAAGAAAAATATACATCCGAGTAACCGAGTATCAATTTTAGTATTCGATATTCGGACGTTCGATCGAGTACCCGGTTAACCGGGTACTCGTTGACATCCCACTATATTTATATATATATCTTTGAATTATTTACAAACTGGCAAAATTTAAAATATGTATTAGTCTAGTTTGAGTAATAAAAATTAACACATTCAAATTTTTGAATTTTGAGTCTGTTTCTTTAGGCCTGGTCCGGATTTGAAAAAAAAAAAATTAAATTAAAAAAAAAAAAAAAAAAAAAAAAAAACAGTCCTATACCCCTCGATGAATATAGCCCTTTGTGCAATTTGAATATGAGATAATATTTCTTTCTTTCTGATCTCTATTTTGATTGTAACATAACGAAAATAACATGGGAAAGGGTGTACGGACTTTCCCTTTCATTTGCAAGCAAGGAACTTATTGATCACTGATCAATACATTTAAATATAATAATTTACTTTTATATTTTAAAACAATATCGTTATCAATAATAGACACCTTGAAGTTGTGTTTGTTTTCTAAAACATCGCTCTGATAAATTTCAAGTTGATTAAAAACAGTAAAAAAAAATGCAGAAAAGATAAAACGCCCACATATGTTCAAATCAAACACTCGTCATAAGAGAGTGCTTACATGTATATAATTATGTATATATACAAGCTCTAGATCTGAGTTCTAGTAGACTAGCTCTTTACGCAAGGCACATTAAAATGAACTCTTATGAGGTATGTGAGTTTTATATTAGATGCATGTATATCTAATTCTTTTTCTGAAATCAAGTTCTAATAAGACAAAATGTATTTATTACTTTTTGTTTGCTTTTACATCCATTCAAGAATATATTATTCATACTAGGACGCCATCAAAGGTTGCAAATTTAAACCTCTATTCTGCACTTTTAGTCAGTAAACATTGAATGGTTTTCTAGCCAACACCTACACTTCTAGTCGGAACCTCAGTTTATAAAAATCTCATCTGAGGAACCCGATTTCAAGTGCTGCTCTGGGATTTTATCACGAAACGTTAGGATGAGCTTCTAACTCCGCGATTCTCGAATAAAGTACGACTAATATAATATAATATAATATAATATAATATAATATAATATAATATAATATAATATAATATAATATAATATAATAATATAATATAATAGGTAATTATTATAATTATTGACTGAGTATCGAGAAATATGCCAGCCTGAGGACTTTGCACGGGCAAGCTCGTTCCGCATCTGCGCAAATACCGAGGACAGGCATAATTTCCTGATATTTAATCAATTACCTTCTTATTATAATAATCTGTTTTAATACATTTTTACCTACTCAAATGAAGGCTTTTCTCTGCATTCCTGGTCATAAATATCCCTACAACTTTAGTTACAGATATTTATTATGTCAAATGTACATGTATGTGATGTCATTACTCCCCGGGCATAACACTGCTCGCATGGATAGATATGGCTCTGTAAAAGCCCGGGCTCTTTTCATATAATTTAAAAAAGAAAGTCTCAAAATTTTTTAATACTAAGAAAAATTAAGACATAACATAAAACCCTTTTTTTCAAAATTCTTGTATTTACAAATTTTATTTATTTTCTCAATTAAAAAAGTAATTATAAAAGTTTATTGTAAAAAATAGCATCTCCTCTCTCCATGCGCGCTTTTTAACACAACAACAAATAGTTCGGCTGATTCTGCGGCCAATATGAGAAAAAGAAACATAAAAGATTTAATTGGGAACTCAATTTAAAATCATTTGGATGTGGTAATAAAATGATGAACATGCTTGAAAAATATTTGTACCAAAGGAAAAATTGAAAGTTAGATTACCATATAATGCATGTTAGAGAATGTTTGCAGTTTCTGGTATTAATTGATCAATGAATGTATTCTTATATCTTTGTGGAGTGAGCATTCAAGTAATAAAGTGTGAATAAATATCAAAGCATGTTTTGATATAATGAAATATTTGATATATATGAAATAAAAGTCATGAACAGAACATCAGAAAATATGCTCGCCAGAGGTCTAGATCTTTGCGCGGTAAAACGGACAGAGCTTGCGAGGTTCACATCCACGCAAAGACCGAGGGCGCTGACATATTACCCGTTATTATATTATAATATATGAATAATACCCATCTCTCTGATTGGCTGAGATCCAACAGTGTAAGAAAAATTACTACGTTTTATTTATTTACCTCCGTGTCACCTTCCAAGTGGATTTAATTTTTTTTCCACATTGGACTAATTTTTTTTTTACTTTAAATGCGATCTCCCCGAATTAAAATTTTGAGTAGGAAGAATCCTCCTCTTTTTTGGGGGGGGGGGGGGAGGGGGGGCTAGTGAAAGATTTTTTTTTTTCAATTAAGTTGTCTTTTTTTTCTTAAATTATAATACCATTTTTTAAAAAAAATAAAATAAAATACTCGTGCCTGAGATTTATTTTTTTTCTACATCGAACTTAATAGATTTAAAAATTCTAAATTAATACAACGGGTGATGTTTATTTTAACTTCTTTTTCTCTCATTGCTTTCGGCTATGACTTCAGCAAATGTAAAAAGTAAGATGACATGGATTGCTTAATGAGTTCTCATTATTTAATCTTAATGAATCATATAATAAAAAGACTTATTGTTGTTTATGAGGTTAATACAATGAATTAGCCACCTTTGAAGTACAATATTCACCTCGACCTTCGGGCTCGGCGAATATTGTACTCCTCAGGTGGCTAAATCATCGTATTGACCTCATAACAGCAATGTTTGTATGATATAATATGATATGATGTGATGTGATATGATATAATAATATAATATAATATAATATTATATAAATAGTGCACGTTTTTGAGGGTAACAGTTGAAATTGACACCCCAAGGAAAACCATTGTCAACCGACGCGTCAGCGGAGGTTGACAATGGTTTTCCGAGGGGTGTCAATTTCAACTGTTACCCTCAAAAAGTGCACTATTTATTTTATTATACTGAATGTCTTATTGATTTCGGATGTCATTAAAAAATTCGGAGATCGTCGTTAACTTCACGCTTAGAAAGCTTTCAAACTCCCAACTTCTATTTTTCTCAATAGGAAAGCTTCGTAAATAATTTACCAACCTCTTTATTATTTGTTTGCTACTCAAAAAGTCCTTTATCACCTAAAGTTTGCACTCGCAAGGATGTTTCGTCTGTCGTTTGTCTTTTTCAAGTAAGCCACATCGGACGCAAGCTTTTATTGACGTCGTTTGTTCGGCTTCTTTCAAACGCACAACCGACGTTTTGAGAATTCTACGGTGAACCGTACGCGCATGATTTGAACGCATGTGATATTTTCGTAATGTTACCCGTTGTCAAGTGTGTTGCTAACGCTGAGGGTAATATTACGGATTGTTAAATGTGTCTAAACCAATCAGATTTTAGTATTTAACATGAAAGTATAATAAAATGTAATATTGTATAAATATTGCATGTAGTTGAGTGTAACATTGGAAATTTTCACCCCAAGAAAACCATTGTCAACCGAGGCACAGCCGAGGTTGACAATGGTTTTCGAGGGGTGAAAATTTTCAATGTTACACTCAACTACATGCAATATTTATTATAGTATATTGAATGTTTTATACAAATTACATTACACTTTGCGCGCATAAATTCTGCGCAATCAATGTTTTTTGGGAATTTCACCCGTCGTCAAGCAATGTTGACTGTTGCTACACTGGAGGGCGTGGTTTCATTATTCAGAGGGTAATAGTGTTTTTTAACAAATGTTTCTCGACGAATCAGATTCAACTAATTTACATGAAAGTATAATACAATATAATATAATAAATATTATTTATTATTAAAATGATCCGGAATTTTGATGTTCTCAGGCGATCTTTTCTGATGTGTACTTCAGAGCAAGATTTATTTCAATTTTTTATCAGTTTCCATGTATATGAGACACTTAATTTAAGAAACATTGTCAAACTGGGTCGTTCTTACTGTTGAATGCAATGATAAACTGATATTTTATGGTTTTCAATTTCAGATTTTTCTTTTCCTCTTAATCATATACACCGGTGGTACTTATGCAATAATGTATGAAGATTCCGCTAAAGCGCAATGTGGTCAAGGTATGTGATTTATTTTAGTGTTGAGTAGGAAGGGGAGAGAGAGGTAATCAATGTGACTATGTTTCTGTTAAAAATTAACTGAGACCAATATAATAGTACTTTGTTATACAAATCCATCGATAAGGTTATATTTTTCAGCGAATATGAAGTCCACAGTTAACTAAACAATTCCAAAAACTATTTTTTTTTAATTAATAAAGCAAATACATGTAGTATCCAGGTAGTAAAAATAATTTCCAAATTGACATCTCAAAAGCAACAGCTAGACTCCTTTAAAAGTAGGGAAAATAAAAATGAAAATCTGACTCTCTTGAGCCGGATGGGATTTGAGATGGGAAGGAGGGGGGAGGGGTCTGCAGGGTCCCAAAGTTTTCACAAAATATTATATGTTACGCCTTTGTCCCATACTGAATAAAATGTATATACTTACGAAAAATATACATCTTTTGATTACAAACTCTTTTATTATTTTAGAACTCGAAGGAAGTGTGGGAACAGAATTCCTTATTCTTATCATGGAAAATATCGCCCCTTCTAGTTCCATCTTCATAACGACTAAAACTTCAACGACAGTCAACATATCTACCTCTGAAAATCTGCAAAGCAACTTGAAATCCTCAATTGATCAAGAAACGTTTGTCAATTCTTCCGCAAATATTGTTCTTCCACAAGGAATACAATGTTCTTATTTTGAGAAAGAACCTAAAGCAGTTTTAGTCCATTCTCAGGAACCAATAAATGTCCTGATATCAGACAATAACAACCCTCTTATCGAGTTTAGAATCGACACAACGACTGTTATACCAGTGGAGAAACTTGAAACGTCGTACATCATTTCTTCTTTTAATCAAGATGACAGCCATTTCGCAATTGCAGCATTTGATGACGACACAAATGTTACAATATCTCTGAAAATATCGAATAATGTAAACATTTTAATCTCTGGGCGAACATACGGGGACATGGATACATTTGAACTATCCTTAGATAGACTGGAAACTTTTCAGATTGGTGCATTGGCAGATTTTTCTGGAACACGAATTGATTCTAACAAGCGTGTTGCCGTCTTTTCTGGTACTGTTTGTCTAACTGGAGGTGATGGATTTTGTAGCCCTGCCCTTGAACAAATGCCGCCAATCAGTCGCCTCGACGATATTTTCATTGTTCCCCCAAAATTCAATGCAAAAGTCATTAGAGTGTTGTCTCCAAGAAACACAACTGTACAAATCTCTAAGGGAAACGCTACCAAGAGTCAGGAAATATACCAGAATGTGCCATACGATATCCCCATTGATGAAGAAGAATGTATCGTTATTGAGAGCGAAAGTTCCATTTTGGCTACAATGATAGCATTTGGATCGACTCCAGGTCCTTTTATTGCGATTGTTCCAGGAATTAACCAATACCTAACAAGATATAAAGTTCTTGTGGCCGAGGGGTACCCGATAAGTAACGTCGCCATTATGATAGAAACGGAAGCCAAGACCGATCTTCTATTGAATAACCAACCAATTGAGAACTATACTATATTCTATGAAAAACAAGTACATGTTGGCTGCATTTCCTACGCCATAATAATTGTAGAATTTAAAGGAGGTCAGCTGATTGTTGAGTCGGAGAAAACACCGTTTGGATTAATGGTGTATGGTCAAAATACGTATGACGGGCATGGATTTGCTGGAAATATAATCTCAAGTTTGCTTTGCTAGACAAGTTAATTGAAGTGGAAGAAATTAAATTTTAAAATGTTTCACATTTCTTTAATAAGAATTCTCAAATAAAATAAATATAGCCTACCTACGTCCTTTCATTTGATAATATATTACTTCACATGCAGTTAAAAAACAATTATATACAGTATATATATATATATATATATATATATATATATATATATATATATATATATATATATATATATATATATATATATATATATATATATATATATTTATTTATTTATTTATTTATTTAAGGAATAACTGTCTTATTTTTTGGATTCATGATGTGATCAATCGAGTGGCTTGCGTGATAATTTGCATAAACGCCGAAGGCGTTTATGCATAAAATTATCACGCAAGCCAATCGATTGATCATCGTCATGAATCCAAAAAATAAGACAGTTATTCCTTACATTTACATGCTCCTGATTTTGCAAATTCCCGTGCTAATAGCCCCGCTTCTGTCTCTATTTGTCCCGCCCCGCACGTGATTTTTTTTTAACCGCGCCTATCGATGAACCAGTAGATTTATGTAGAAATAAAGTATTTTTACAATTTGTAATTTTATCTCGGACAAAGACATTGGAAATGTAATATATATATATATATATATATATATATATATATATATATATATATATATATATATATATATATATATATATATATATATATATATATATATAGTATGATTTGATATTTGCGTTATCTAACGAGTTGAAATGGTGTATATTAGCGAGACTTGCCCAGTGAATATACAGTCGCCATTTCTACGAGTTGGATAAAGCAAATATCAAATCACATAATTCTAGATGTTCTATTTATCTCAATACGATTTTAGTTTTTTAACAAAACTTTGAGATAGCCCCTGTGAAACTATGTTGATTGATTTTTACCCAGATCGATGATCTGTAAATCGATGACTTCGCAATGTTGATTAACATGTCGAAAGAAAGTTATCTGTAGATACAAAATAAGAAATATTCGAATTATATATCTGCTGCGTCTTTTAACGCAAAAATTGACAATCTGTTGGAAAATTTATTTTGATGCAAGCTTTTGACTAGAAATTGCAGTGTTGTAAGGACCGACGAATCATGAATCTACGTACTGTATAGGGGGAAAATAACTCGCGGTGTTAATATTCGCTATATTCACAGTGTTAATAAATCCGTGAATTCAAGAAACAGTGAATAAGTTTTAAATATTAAACCTCGATGTTTTATTTGGAAATATGAGAATAGACTACGATAGGTATATACATGTATACGTACAGTACATGGTCATTCAGTAATTACGAGTATAGTACTCGTCATTCAATTATCTTAATTATCACGCTTTACTTTATTTCAAATAAGCAGCGAATTATTCAAAAGCTGTTTTAATAGATACATGTTTCATCAGTCAAAACGCATGGGTCATCGGTTTTGATTACCCGTGCGTAACGTTACCACGTGTATTTGTTACCTGCATTAGCATTATGCGTATTAGTTTTTATGGAAATTTTGGTTTAGAAAATATTATTCGAATAACTATCGAACTTGCTGAAGATATGGAAGGATATCATTACGTCTACTTTTTTAATACATTGATCAGCGTCCAGTGGTTTTTTTCGCTGCGATGTGTTATACCTTCGGAAAGATGTACGTACACATGCACTTATAGGAAAGTCATTTGACGTTTATAGTAAAAAAATTGTTTTGATTAATCATCAATTAACTACTAAATCTAATCATTTTATATAAACCTACCCTGTTCGTGAAGTGAATACATAACGCTGATAATTGTCGTTCTAGCTATACTATGGATTACACGGATAAAGACAAAGGAGGTAACTTTTATCGTATACCGATTCCGCGAATTCAACAAACCGCGATCGTGTCCGAGGAGAGAAAAACGTGAAAATTACAACCCGTGAAATTAATCCCCTATACAGTATACTCCGAAATCATTCTGTGTACGGCGGCAGTGCTAAAAGCCTCTTGGTGATCTATGCATGGTAGATTATAAAGTTTAATGTAAGAAAGCATTGTTGAAAGTGACTAGACTTTCCTGCATGGTCAAATGAATCTTGAACCAACAACTTCACGCAGTACAGTTAAAGTCAAGATCTAGTAAATGACTTTAAACTGTCTTTTTGGTGCTAGATCCATTATGACGTCATAATTGTTTTAAGCTTAATTTTTCCCGTACTTTATGGCTTTAAAGAATTGTGTAGCAAATGAAGGATTTTCAATGTATTCAATTTGAAATCATGTCAAAAGTAACCCCGATATCTATATTCAATTTAATATCATTTTAAAATAGAGGTTAAGAAGAAATGAAAAACCGTTTTCTGAGAAACTGTAGGCAATATTGATACATTTCTTTTATCTGAGATGGAAAAAACTCCTAAATTTATACCTGACTTTCTTCGTTTTTCATTAAAAATTACAGTTTAAAATATGTTTTTTCGTCTAGTTTATCAAAAAATTATGTCCCGAAACACCCTATTTTTGTAAGCCATATTTGTAAAGGATCATAAAAAGAACTCGTTTCTCAAATTTGAAAAATTTGTAGGCATCTTTCATTTACTAGATCTTGACCTTAAGGTGCGCAATGGAAATATCGGCGATTTTTTATGAAACAAAATATATTCTTTTTCAGGATGGCGATTCTTTTTATAGTTCTTTACTAATATCGGACAAATGTAATTATGGTTATTAACAACATATTGAGGACGATTAGATTTTCTATTTAGACTTGTCACGTGAGGTGGCAGTCACGTGATTTTAGCACATATACTTGCAGTATTGATATAAATGTCAATAGTGCAAGGGCATAACCAAGTTAAAATTCAAAGTTGATTTTTTAAATAGTTTCAACACCCATTATAGTTTATGGAAAGTGCTGCGATCCTATATAGATTCTACTATTTCATTGTTAAAATCATATTTGTATGAACGCATACTGAATTTTTTGCTGATCAGCTTCATTAAATATAGAAATAATTAATTTAGTTTCAAGATTTCAACAGGATCACAGTAATTTTCAAATAGCTTAATACTTCTAGAGTTTATGATTAAAAACTTGTCATGATCCATTGAGGGTATGCCCTTGCACTAGATCGATTTGTTAAGACCCTTAGATCATCCTCCAAAGTGGGGTTTAACTATATAACAACAAAAACGCATGTTATTGTAAGTTTTGATGTAGTTTAATTGTCTTCTACAGTTAAAAAAAATCGCAAATCACTTCATTTTGATGTATTTGTAAGGATTGTTAGTTTTGTGTAATGTCATAGTTAATATTTCCCGTAAAAATTAGGCCCCGCCTCCTTTTTGTAGCCTTAACTGTGCTGCGCACTCCTGGGCCTAACGTTTTCTATGAGAAGGATATGGGGGGGGGGGGGGTTATTGCTATCCGTTTTTGTTCGTCGTGCATCGCTTGTCGTGCGTTAACATTTAAACATTTTTAGCTTCTCCTCTGAAACCGCTGAACTACATGCAGCATCTATGGGTAAAGAGGAACAGAGATTGTGATTTTCATGGTCTCTGACCCCCCTGGGACACGAGAGATGGTGCTAAAACCACCAAAATTGATGCAAACTTTAAAATTCTTCTTCTTTAAATTTACTCCTGGACATCAAGCAGTCAAACAAACTGTTGGCATGAATGTAATAACTATTTAAGCTCTCTACCAAAATTGAGAATTTCATAGCCCCTGGGTCAGAGGTTCTGGTGCTAGGGCGAGGCTCTAATGATTCTGTAGTGAAAATGAATTAATTTTTTGAAAAAAATTTCTCCTCTGCTCCTGGGAATTAAGCCGATGAACTAAGTACATAGTTATCCTGAGGAAGAGTGCCTCTTCCAAACTGTGAATTTCATGGCCCCTGGGGTTAGGGTCTCTTGTGCTTGGGTGGGGCTTTATTGATTAGTTAGCAAAAATGCATTAATGCTTTGAAAATCTTCTCCTCTGTCCCTGAGTACTAAGCGAACAAGCTGCATTAATATATCAATATAAATGTCTTACGAGGGGTGATCAAAAAGTTCGCGAACTATCTCTATATTTACAAAACCACAATTCAGACCAGAATGAAATTTGGCATACATATACATGTAGTCAAATACATGTTCTATAAATAACATATATCATATGTAATGTTTCGCTCCATGTTTGTGACGTCACAATTTGAAAATGACGTCAATATGTAGATGACGTGACAAAAAATGGTTTACACAGTGGTACAAATTTAACTCATGGTTAATTTTTTTGCGCCATGGTTAAACGAGCTGCGCCATGATCAAAATCTGCAACCGCCATGATTAAATTTTTATCGCATTTCAGTACTAACACCAACATTTTAATGACTTGAGTAGTTAATTGTTTTTATCTCACATGAACCGTCAACATATTGAAATTCCTATATATTGAAATTAGTATTCAAAAAATGGTGATATGATCACGTCAATTTTTTTTAACTTTATGATATTTTCTTATGACTGTAACAAAAATTATTGAAAATGTTCGCGTTTTCCTGGGACAACTTCCTTACACGTTACTGAAACTATTACATGCGTGCATGTATTTAGATTTCTGAAGTTTTTTTTTATGATTCAAAACAAAAACTAAATAATACACAATTTAAATTAGTAAAATCTGTCTGTGATTAAAAGATGTATTGCAAATCCGTGTTTCGATTATGAGACACATGCATGCATATGATTACTTGACTTAAAAGTACTGCATGCGCGTGTACGTAAATTGACGTATTCAACATTTATAGCAATCGTTTGGGTATTGAGTGGTTGGCTTAATGATAAATTATAGCTCTACACACGTCCATGCCGTTTATTGTAGTTATTTATGATTTATTAACGGTATTCGTGAATTAGCGCATCGTTGTCCACGCCAAAGCCGCTGAAATATGAAGCTCGATTTTTTTAGTACGCATACGGTATTAAGATGTGTCAGTATTGGTTCCTTTATTACGAATAATATCTAGTTTATTTAAGATTTTCTACACCCTGCTGAGCATCTTTTGTTTTACTTCATTCCTAACTTTTATATAAACTCAATGCATAACGCTTTAAAAAAAAAAAAAAGAAGAAGAAAATATGTTTTGAAAACAACAATAGTTACTTCTATTCATATTTCGACTCTATTTATCCCAGTAACTCGAAATAAAAGATATCACAGAGTCTGTCACGTCTGCTTGATACTTGGATGATTTATTGGCTAAAGTCAATGAGGGCCAGCTTACAACTAAACTGTATGATAAACGAGATTACTTCAGCTTTTCCATTGTCAACTTTTCTTACCTATGTACTCAGTAATACTCCACTATCACCTGCATATGGTGTTTATGTCTCCCAGTTTATTCGATTCGATATACTCAAGAGCATGTTCTGAGTACGATCAATCTTTAACCCCAGGCAGGCTACTGACAAATATGTTGATGCTACAGGGATATAAAAATCTCTTTTAAAGTGGGCATTTCGTAAATTCTATGGTCGTCATAATGACCTTAGGAAACCTACCATTCTGTCGTATTTTGACTGACATATTTCATACCAATTGTTAGAGCTTTGCTTTATACTAAATTTGACTACGGATTATCCCGTATTATATCATTATTATGGGCTAAGAAAATGTGCATGAGATAGAAGAGTTTTCATTTCTTTTACTGGAACACCTCTTCACCCAAACCCCACCAAGAATTTGTCTTTCTTTTCCTGAGAAACTATTTTCCTTTTATTAAAAAAAAAATTATTTATACTTTAAATTGTTTGTAATATCATCATTTACACTTGCAAATCTCAATAACTTTTTGTCTAAAACCGATATCAAAGTATCCATAAATGACAGGGTCAGCACTAAACTTCAAAATAAACATATCCTGAAGTATATGAATAACATTGATGTCAATTCCCCCTTCAACGTAAAACCATAGGGAGTGGTCAAAATGGCTGATTATTAACATGGTCGTTGTTGGAATAGATACTACAACGTATAAACAAAACATAGTCAAAAACATCCTGTAGAAATTAACATGGATAGGTTTTTGGGCTCTCCTGTCTGCATGATCTGTTGTAGGCTCTGATTGGATAAAAGAAGATTCAGCCTCCATTGCATTTCTATCATGTACCATTGATTGATCCTTTCTGGTTCTCTCTCGCCGTCGTACAGATAATCTCATAAGAACTATACCAATCTTTCTATACAGAAGGCAACTACAAATAAAAAATGTTCCGAGTAAAACTGAAATTGCAAATGTCTGCAAGACTCCAATTTCTGGGTAGTGTTCCGTTCGAATCCAGCAGTAAGTTCCTGATATATTTAGATGGTTTCCATGCGGCCCGGTACCAGAGGAATAGAAACATGGTATCCCCGTTAATAAGGATGTGACAATGGATGCCAGAATTGCCAATCTTTTGTGTTTATCTGTCATTCTTCTGCCGTATGGCTTACATAGTTTCAAATAACGCTGAACCGCTATTATCACTATCAGTCCTGCAGATTCTACCACAAAAGATACGGTTAGAAAAAAGAATGTTTTGCACATGATATCCGATGGATAGTTCAGATTAAAAAATATCAGAGTGAAAAAGAAAACAGTCGTTCCGCAGGAGGCGACCAAGTTAACTCCAGATAAAAACGTGATAAAATATCGGTTGTCATTTCTTGGCATTTTAAATAGGTGAATATACAGCACAAGAATGTTGCCTAAAATTCCAGTAAGAAAATAAATCCCTAAAAGTACTCCTGTAGGAATAAGTTTATGTCTGAAATATGAATTCCAGTATTCCATATCTCCCAACATGTTTGTACTGTTTTCCATGGTAGATAAATTCATATAGCTTTGTTTGTCGTGCTGTTGACTATATTTGAAATGTTTACCTTTTGGTGAAAGGAAATTTATAACAAGGAAACACTAAATATCAAATTCATCCTGTATTGTCATTATTTCATATCATTTCATTGATTTTTTTTTTTTTTTTTTTTTTTTTTTTTAACAAAAGGAAATCTTTCAGTATATTCTTCTTTTCAGATTTTCAACACATTTCAATTAATATTTACATGTACCCATTGCTTAAAAGACAAATTTGCATTGCGAATCAACTTATTCGTATAGATTCATGTTTGTTTTTCGAAATATATTACAAGTTAAAACTTCTAAAGATTATCAAAGGCATTGGGGCCGTAATTTTGAATATTTTTTCTTAAAAATATAAATCTATAAATTTAATCAATATTAAGGTAAATCTCCGTTTAACAAAACTGATTTTCTGAAGAATTTTTTTTTTTTTAATTTAACAATGATGTACATATACATATATACATACTGATTTTTATTGGAAAATATAAATAAGTGCCTGGCTATAGTCTCGTACTCATTTTAATTTTCAAATAAAAATCAGTAAAGGCTACTAAACCAATAAAAAAAAAAAATAGTATTTGAAATTATTAGCTAGTAATCTTGAACGACCACACCCTAAACTTATTCGTTTATGTATGTATCCGAATCTCACAGAATGACTAAGCTTTGGGTCTTATGAAACCTGTTTTCAGTAAATTCTATAATATCGGTATTTATTTTGTAAACGGTATTCAGCTTATATAATTCTTTTCCTACACAGAACTAGAGTTTAGGACGGACGTCGCCTTTTATGACTCATTTAAAATCTCCTTTTCGCAAGAAATAAGATTTTTTTTTTTTTTTTTTTTAAATTTTCTTATGATCAGAATCACGTTTACTTTGGATAAGAAGAAAAATACATTTTTGTGGCTGATATTCTTTCTATCGAAATAAATGGTCACAAACTATATATTTATTATAAAGTCTGTTGAAAACTGTACATGTATATATTTAATCAGTGAAGTGAATGGATTGAAAATTTTGCTATCAAATGTACAAGAACAGTTTACTCAAAATATATTTAACCGTATTGTAACTAAGAAACAAGTTAGCAGCAATTTCTGCTACGTATCATTTCCATCTTTAGTCTGATTATCTGCATGTAAACAATTTTAGTATCGGAAAAACAGGCATTTGTGAACAGGGAGTGAGTTTCCTTGTGGTTACTGTTGCAGCGTGAATATTTCCTTAAACGCCTTATCATTATAGAGAACACTTCCTCCATACAATAATTTCCCTGAATATCATCATTCTCTCGTATGTACCCACACGTATCTATGATCGTTAAGGTCTGACGATACGTTCCTCTATCTTTGCACCTAAGCGTAGAATATCAAACATAATTTTGTTATTATTGTTATGAAATCGTGATGTCTAAACTGGTTTCAAAATGTCTCAAAAAATATACACCAATAGCTGTAATATCAGCAATTCAAGTTATTTCTAAGAGGGTTATATAGGAAATACCATCCTAACTCTGGAATCTTGCACAAATGTCTGGTAATGCATGGCCGTAGGAACCGGGGGGGGGGGGGGGGGGCTCCCCAATAATTTTGCCGATATATAGAATACTATAGAAAACATAGCTACCATATGCTTGTGCCCCCTCAATAATAACGCCTGATGACCTTTTTTTTTTTTTTTTTTTTTTGCTTAATTGTCAAGGAATTTTTGTTGATAGTGCCCCCCCCCAACTGAAAATGTATGGTATGCCCCCCTCCCAAACTGAAATTGCTTCCTCCGGGTCTGTAATGTTCCTAAAATTTTTGTGAGGAAACATAACTTGTTAAAGCAACCATAAATTCTGAGGGGAAAATTACATATAAAATTGAAAAACGCCTCATCAGATGTTAATATTGTAAATCTAATCCTTGGTTCATTGAAGGCGCTGCAGATCCGTTTGTTTGAAATTGTGTTTGAAGCTTGCGTGATATTTGATATAAAAGAAAAAGTTATTCTTATTTTTCAATTTGGTCTTCTTTTTTCCCTAGTCATTTCCACCCCATCCCTCCCAACCCCACCCAAGACCTGCTCGTATACTGAAGCAAATAAAAAATGACTTTGACCCCCCCCCCCTTGGAAAACGTGGACACCACCACCAATATCACGAAATAGGTTTTATTCACGTAGGGGAAAGGGATTTTACTTGGGGGGGGGGCAAGAAATTTTTTGGGTTTGATGCGATCGGAAAGGGGAATTAGTTTTTTTTTTTTTTTTTTTTTTTGCTTGTCACGATGTTCTGGGAGAATTTTTTGACTGGGGTGGAACTCCCCCCCCCCCCTCCCCCTGGAAAAAATTCCTGGATCCGCGCCTGAAAGAGATTCTTATGAAAATGTGATGTGGACCAAACAAACTCCATGAACAGCACCTCTCCGACTTGCTTTCCCAATAAATACGTGTTCCACCGAGAGTTACCTCTCTTATGTCATGAACCCATTAAAAAAAAAAGCCCACGGGCCAACAAAGCTCTCACCTGAGTTTAGCCTTGCTGTTTTTAACATTATTTTTAAAAAGATTTTCTATATTCCTATGAAAAATTGTGACCCCAAATTCTAGCCCCACCCTAACTTCTAAATGATCTCTTAATTCACACAACAGAAGGGTTGCTTTAATCCTTGCACTTAAAAATAATAAAAATTCTTTCTTAATAATTTCACTATCTGTATAGTAAGCGATACTAAATATATCAAAAATATGACAATAGCCGTTTTATGTGTGTTACATTCAAATTTTATTAAGCTTTGAGTTGTTTTATATATAAAGAAAATAATCACTTCATGCATTTTAGCCCTAGGACGTGAGCACTATCTGCTACCTTTATAGACCTCGATTTTCACAAAATTATTAATTTCAAACCAAACTACTCATTTGGTTTTGATCTACTTGGATAGATCTTCATAATAAATAATTTGGTATACAATAAATATATCTAAGACCATTCATTTAGTCAAAAACGTCATTGTCCACGAACTTGTACGTGCATTATGTAAGAATTGATCCCGATTTTAGCCAACCCTAAATCCAGGATCCAAAATTTGTTCGAAAAAATATCCATAAAACTTCAGAATGCTGTTCTATTTGGTTCCTGAAAAGATTTAAAAAACATATTCTTATATAGTCCAATTTAAAACTGCTCCCCGGTTGCTATGCTTTTCAACAATTTTGAATCTACACTACTTCAGAAAACTTTCACATAAGTTTCATCTTTTCTAGTCTTTTTTCCTATATAATTTAATGTAAAACTTTGATCCCCTATTATGGCCCCATCTAGCCCTGGGGGCCACGATTTGAACAATTTAGAATCCATTCTAGTACTGTTCTTATGTACTATGTAGTATAGGATCTTTTACACATTTCATAAATGTTCTAACACTTGAATCCATTCTCAAATCAAGTCTCCCAAAACAGTTTCACGACTGCCAAAGGCAACATATATATATGTATATAATTCTTTCGATTCCATTGTCTGATAAACACATATAGCTTCTTTTGTATTTAATTAAAAAAAGGTGTATTGCATGTTCTGAAAGGCGACTATGCCAGTAGAGAAACATAGCTGCAATTGTATTTGGTGCTCTAAAACTGCACATTCAATTCACCAAATATATATTAACAAGACTCAAAAACTAGACCAAATATTAGCAATGTGATGTCCACCGTTTTCACTCACAGTGCGTTACATGTTCAGCAATTCATGTTATGGATAAAATAAGACTAAGCTCTTGTCTTTTTTTCAATATATATTTAATGTCATAAATTTTCTGTCAATATTAATTTACAATCATATATCTACAAATACATGACAGTAAATTTGCGAAAATGTTTTTTTTAAGTAAAAAATAAATTATATTTCATACAACAACATAATGTGAAATGGTTGTTTTGTAGAATAACTTGACTCAGCCTTTCACCATCATGGCACATTCAATAAGCTTACGAGGCAGAAAATTTCTTTTATGAGAAAGCATGGACTTCAAAATCAAATGCTATAGTCAAATAGCATTATAATAATCTACCGGTAATTTGGCATGTATTTTTTTTCTACATCAGAATATAGCCAAACAACTATGATTGGACAATTTTTGTCCGTCATATTTTTACCATACATTTGTTTATACATAAAAGCTTAATGACCTTAACTGCAGCAGAAATTTGAAATTAAGCTATGCCAGCATAGCTTCAACAGACCAACTTGAACATTTTTACAACAGGCATATCACAAATTGAAGGCAATGGCCACTTCTATATTTATACATGTTGCAATACAAAGAAGTTTTTATTTCCTGATATTCTTACATACAGTAATGCTTTTACTTAGCGATCAAATAAAATCAGTGACAAAATATCCTGCTCAACATGCTAATGTTTTAGCTATTAAAAATAAACTTATCAAAGGAAAAAAAAAGTTGAATTTCAATTAAAATTTATAATTTCAATTGAAGATTCAGAAGAGAAAATGTCTTTTCACTATGTTGGCACTTTCTGATGAGAGGAGAAAAAAAGACATTATATGTGAATACAATGTTTACTGGCTATATATATATAGTTATCACGTGAATACATTTATATATATGCACAACCCGAGTAAATAACCATCTGGCATGGCCAATATGAAATAATATGGAAGACCACCCATCACATCTATAGCACTGGGATTTTTGTTCCATCAAATGATAATTCCAACAGAAAAATCACAGACATAAAGCGAAATTCCTCACAGAAGTACTTGGTTCACCTTCTGCGACCTCAAGATATGCTGAGAGTTATCTTTCCTTGAATAATTTATCACAAAATCACAAATGTGTACCAGTGACAATGTTACTGGCTTTTTTAATGGCTCTTTCCATCATCATCCGATGACCAACTTGAGTCACACCTAACTGAATGTAGTCATTGCGTTGTAGTCCATTAAGCTTTTTCCCATCAATACAATGTTGCTGAAAACTTTTCTTGTACTGAGCCATTTCTATACTGTCCAGCCAATCAAGAACATCCAAACACTGCCAGTTTGAAAGAGGCTTTGACAAGAATGGTTTATTCACAGTCTTATTTGATTTTTGTGCTGGCTTGTTTCCCCCAAAATCTGGGGGTGGGGGGATTACACTGGGGACAGTGTCCTCGCTATTATCATCAAATCCTGGAGGGGGTGGGGCAATTAAGTCCTCGTAGGAATGTTTTGTTTTACTGTCAATGTGGTCGTCTGATAAGGTAGAAAGTGTAGACACAGACGAAGAATCACTATGATGGAAAGCTGAGTTATATGTGGGTGATTCTAAAGTGTCATTAACATTAAACCCTGAGGGAGGTGGAATAATTTCAAGCTGAAGAGCATCCCCAAATTCTGGGGGAGGAGGGAGAGCAGGGGATTTATCAGTTAAAGAACTGTCCACTGTAACCCCATGCACAGGAATTTTGGAATTACCGTCGGACTTTCCATTCACAAGAGGTTTCTCCTTTTCAAAATTTGCGATGCGGTCTTTTATGTTTCTAGTTTTCATCAACACATCAGAGTCCTTAGCAGTCTTCATTGGCGTAATTCCACTTTTGTTTGGGGACTTAGTGGAATGAATCTGCAAAGAACTCTTAGCTGTGTTGGTTTGATTATTCTGAACACTTGTGCCATTGCTTTCCTCATTTTTCAGTGGAAGTGTCATTCCATTTGTTTTGGGGGTAGTTTTGGTTGAAGATGGTGACTCCTTCTTTGTTTCCGAGTTCTCAGTTTTTGTGCCAGCTTTGGAGGCTGTTCTCCTTGGTGAATTTAATTTGCTAGGATTTCTGGTTACATCTCTTGGAGACCTCAGAGAACTACTACTTGATTTTTTCTGAAGCCAATCTTGTCTAGCTTTTTCTGCTTTTGCCAAAAGATCTTCATTTTCATCTTTCTCTACATCTTTTTTATCTTTCTGGGGGCTGGAAGGAGTTGCCGGTGCTTTTGCTTTAGGTTTATCTGGAGTAGTCTCTGGTGCAGGACTTTTGATAGGAACAGGACTGGGTGCCTTTTTGAGTTTTGGACTTGGGGGTTTTGCAGAAGAAGAGTAGATTGGTTTTGGTGCATTCTGTGTTTTTTCCACAGTTTTTGTTGGATTAGGTGCTGTTGTTGTTTTTGTAGCAGATGGCAAAGTTTTGGCTCCTGGTGTGGGTGGACTAATTTTTCTCACTGGGGATGGACTTGGTGGTTTTGTCTTTTTACTGGGTACTGGGCTAGGTGGTTTTGTTGTTTTGGGTGAGACTGCGGTTGGTGTTGTTGGCTTAACAATGGTGGGTGTAATTTCCTTAGCACTAGTCTCAGTTTTTGTTTCTACTTTGTTCAGTTTTTCCGCTTCCTTTTTTTGAATTGACTCACTAGAGAAGAAGTACTTTGCAGACTGCAGTTTCTTGGTTTTTTGTAGTCGGTTTTCTATCTCCTCAGCCACAGAATGATCAGATTCTTTCTCCTCAAGAAGAGCTCTTCGCTTTGCAACGGCAGCCAATATTGCACTGTGTGTATTGTCGATCATTCTGTTCCTAAGGTCTTTTCCATCTTTTACTGGTGCCTCTTTGTTTGGTCCTGTAGAAATCTTCAGCCCTTCACTCTCGATTCTTGTTTTCCTCTGAGCCACAGCAGCCATGATATCCTTTGAAGGGATACCTTGCACAACTGACTTTGGCTTTTTCTCAGACACAGGTGGAGGAGTTTTCGGTTTCTCCACATGAGCTGAGACATCTGGTGCTGGTGGTGGGGGAGGAGGAGGAGGTGGAGCTGGTGGGGCAGGAGGAACGTTAAGTGGCTCTGGTTCTGGAGTTTTTGATGAAAATGACACAGTTTCCTCCGACTTTACTGAAGAAGTTTCATTATTTTTGACAAAGTTCTCCTCAATGACTTTCTTTTCTGTTGAAAAACTAATTTTGATATCAGTGTCTTGCTTTGCTGGTTTCGGTAGAGGTGAGGGTGGTTTATGACCTGGAGGCTTTGGGGCTGGTTCAGAAGGTGGTGGGGGTATAACCATTCCCCCACCTCCTGAGGGTATATCCGATTTCACAGTATATTTCTTTGAACCCTCTGACCCTCCACCCACACTTATAACTGTCACTTTACTTTTCACCTTATCATCATTTTCATCGCTGTCATAATCGGGTTCTGGTTCAGACATTTTCCTGTCTTTGTTCTTTGCATGCACATCTGCAGTGACCAGCAGCTGAGCATTTGGGTGTTTCTGTAGGAATAAATTGGCATGATCTTGAACTTTGTCATCTGCAAATGTGACTCCCAATTTCTCCTCACTGCGCTTACTTCCCCCAGAATCATTTGAATTTACAGAAACTTGACTTGAATTCCTGTTGTGTGAACGGAGTTTGGCTTGTTGAAGTGAAGGAGTTGACATTTTGGGTTCTGTTGTCAACTGAGCAGAAATACCAGGTCGGAAACTTGATTCATATTCAGAAGCAGGCTTCTCGGTAGACAATAAACTATCAGTCACACTGCTCAGAGAAGATTTTCTTCTATCAGTGGATATTGAAATAATTTCTGACTGAGGTCTTTCTGGAGGAGCAGGTGCTGGTCTCTTGGGACTGGGAGTTGATGACCCAGAAGGAGGAGGGGGAGGAGGTGCTTTAGGTCTCTCCCCAGGGGTTGCGTATATGTGACTGATAGCAGCACCACTGCTAGATCGCCTATGCCCAATGTCATTTTGTTCAGTAGAGGGTACTGTTGGTGTAGCATAAACAGCTTCATTTTTCTTATCAACCAGACTCGGAGTACTACTTGACCTCTCCAGATTTCCCCCTGCTTTCTTGTGATGATACTTCTGAATGCGTATTTCGGAGGGACTCATGTAATCCTTAACCTTCCCTTTGGTGGTGGCAGCTTTGGAGTCAGGATTTTCAATCTTGTCTAATTCGACGCATGAGACACGTTTTGCAGAGTGTTTGCTCCTGATGGAAGCTGTCTTCTGGTCAGAAGAAACCACAGATTGAACAGTCTGTCTTTCATATTCGGCAAGTGCTAGATCCAGTTGGTCTGAAATAGAAGAAAAAAAACTTTATAAGCACACTTTAGATGTTCTCTTTTTATTCATGAAGTTAACTGTTCTCTCTCAATTCCTCATCTTCCTCTTATATTTACTTTCTTTTTTTTCAAATGACAAAAATCATTGAAGTGGATATGCTATACATAGAGAATAAAGCAGAATGTTTCACAGGCTAGAAATGTTAGATTTCCATGTTAGAAAGGTTACAAAATATATATATCTATATTTACAAGAATTGATACTCTTGATAATTCTAAAATAAAGACAACAGTTAGAAGATTTACCAGAAAATAGAAGATACACCAAAAAACAAAGTTGTAGAAGCATGTGCAGTTTAGGTATTCAAATATTTCCTACTTCTTTCAAAGTTTTTACACCTTTGCCGATATTTGGACACTTTATGTACCATATGTGTAAAGTGAATTTAAATCTTAAATTGAATCGAAGCCATTATTCTTTAAACTATCTTCTTTTGTTTCTTTTACCATCGTGAAGAATGTACTTTAAAATATTTTATAGTAAAAAAAAAAAAAAAAATCATATTTAAGCTTAGACACAATTACTTTATGCTCTTTGAAATGACTTCATATTTAGAACTGCACATAGAAGTGCTTTCCATAATTATACTCTTTAAACCATATAAAACATTTGGATAAATTCTGATAAGGAGCTATATATAAATCTGACACCATAATCAGAACTATGCCCTACTAGTAAAAGGAAGTTATATATACCCCTTTACTGATATCATTTGTTTGATTTTTACATTGATAACAATGACACAAATTGTTAAATCTATAGTTTGGTCCACCTAGAATGTGCAATTTTAAGCATAGAAATGTTAAAACACCAAGTAGATATCTAGAGTTACAATGCCAATACTTGGGAGTTTACCCTCAGTAGAAGAATTTAGTTCCTGCACAGTTCTCTCTGTCAAACATATGCAAATCAGTCTCATTATTAATTAGTAAAATTAAAAGACAAAAGATTTGGGTCAAAAGAAATAACTGAAAAGAAATAAAAAATTAGTCGAAGAGAGCAAGATTTTATTTTAAATGTATATAATATGTATTTAATATAAACTAAATGGATTTTTGGAGAGAAAGTAAAATTAAAACGGAAATAAATGTCGACGAAACGAAGAGTCCAGTACATTGTTATTTAGAGATGGGCCTCTATTTAATTCATGCTTTTTGTACAAAGTTTTCCTGGATACTTACCTAACTCAGCCATGCCCTCTGTAAACTGTTTTCCCTGGGCTTTGCCCACAGACAGAGAAGTCTGGGGGTCCCTCTGAGGGGGTTGTGGGGCTAAAAGAGATATTAAAATTTATTATTCCACATACACAAACTTATGTTAAAAATATTCTCTTTTTTTTAAGCGAACAGAATTTTTCATGTTTTCCTCAATAGTTAATACTTAAAAAAAAACAGACTTGTACATGTGCCTTAATTATCATATATACTAGAAATGTTGCAGAAGCTAGGTTTTCAAATTAAACTTCCAAATAAGCCAGAAAATGTGTATATGTACATGTATGCTACAGATATCAAATCCCCACAGTACTTGTACTGAAGGTTTCAGCAGCACTTCATAGTGGAATGTATCAGGTTGAATTCACCTTCCATCCTGTGTTTACATACCTTGCCGCCTTGTTCCGCCTCTGTTCGGAAGAGTCATGGTTCCGTTGTGGTGCTGGAGCCAGTGGTCTGGCTTTTCCAGGGGCTTGACGGTCACCACCTTGAGAGCCAGGGTGTCTCCCGACTGGCGGATCAGCTGCACCACTCGATCATGTGATGCCCGCACCACATTCTCCCCATTTATCTACAAATATTGTGTAATTGTTACAAATAGGTATCAAAAAACTCAGTGCAATATGTACAAATGTAACATATGAAACCTTGTATTTTTTTTTTAAACTATCTTCACCTTTTCTTTTACCATACCTTGCATCATACAGAACACCACTCTGATTTTTGTCAAAATAGATTATTTCTCTACTTGTGTACTGAATATTAAAATGTTAATTATTGGTCAGTTTTCCAGTCAAAAGTTGGAATATTTCATGTGTAAAATCATTAATGCTAACAAAATATATATGTAATATTCATCAAAACATATCATTAATGCTAACAAAATATATATGTAATATTCATCAAAAAATAAAACCCTGATCCATTAGGAATTTTTGAGTTTCAGTCTTCTTCCTGATAAAATAATTGATTTTTAGTCAGGTACAGACCATCTCATCTCTCATCAAATATTGATCTGACCCCAACTTGAAAGCTGAAATGACATGTTTTGAACACAAAAGAAGCTGATGGCTTTAGACTTGGCTTTAGAACTTTTCCACTCTATCAGTCACTGTCAGCTGGGACAGGTAAAGCTATTGATTCTTAACATGGGATCTACAGGGCACTGATATAATCGATAGGATAGTGTATTTTCTGAGGAAGTATCCTTTGAAAATCCTATATTATACAATTCATTGTTGATAATGTTTTTTTTCCCCATACATGTTTAATGTATCTAAAAGAGGAACTCCAAAATTGTATATATTCAAAACCTCTAGACTTATTTTTATTTCAATTAAAATAGGGACAACAAATGGTAAATTTCTTGAATAATTCCAAAATCATATGCTTAACAGGAAAAAAAACAACAGAAATTTACTTGATCACTCGCCATGCTGGAGTAATATACATCAACTGAACTTCCGGCAGTCCTTGGGAACTGATTTATCGGAGTACATCAACTGACCATCAAACGGTTTTTGTCATACAGAGATGACATATTCTTCCATAACCTGCACATTACAAGGCTATTTTTGTACCATTAACTCAGAGGTTAAAAAAAGTTTTCAGCTAAATGCCCAAGTGCAGGAAGTCCCTGCCATGAATTTCAGTGTTTTTGCACAGTTGTCACACTTTACTTTTTGTCAAGTATTACAAGAACTTTGAATTTATGACTGGTAGTTAAAAGCAAGTCTGAGAAACTATTCCAAGAGCAAAAAAAAAAAAGAAAAAGTGTGTTTCCTTTCGATAACCCTTCAGATTCTTTGTCTTTTTCATTATTTACAGGCAAGAAAAATGAGACATGGACCCCATACTTACTCCCAATAAGCTAATTTCTAGCTCATTTTAAACATGACTATTTTCAAATGTTTCCTCCATAACAACATACATATATATATTTAAAAGGTACCCTCTTTCCCCCTTTCTCGCGCCTTTAGAGTTGCAATGCAAAAACAAACATGGACAGTATACATTTGATACCCTCATGAATGAAAATCTCTGTTTGACAAATTATCTGGTATCCGATCGCTGAATGCCTGATATTTCTATCTATACATAAGAATTTTGGCTATGATATCAAATTTTTTGTCCTTCCCCAACAGACCATGGTGATCTTTAATAACTCTATTATATACAGAATTGCCAGAGCATGTTGAAACAGGGGGCAACCCTCAAAATTGACAAAAGACTTCCAATTATGTGTAATAATCTCGAGAAGAAAATGGATTTAAGGTGCGTATGGCAATCAATCATGATATAACCAAATCTTATCTCAATAGTTTCTCTGTGGTGTGATGTTGATATTACATACTTGTTATGTTTATAAACTGTTTTATACCACAGGTTGTTATTTGTGTATAAAACATTCAGAAAGGAGATTAAAATTTACTTTATTTATGAAATAGATATTAAATAATTGAGATCAAAAAGTCTAAGGAGGTCAAGGTGTTGATAAAAATCAAATCACAACTCCAGTATAGCCCCTTCCCCAATTTCACTCAAGCAAACTTTGGACTTTCAGTTTCAGTTTATATGGTATTTCTGGTTTCATTATCACTTGATTCTGGCAAAGAACAATTCATACAGAGAAAAAAAAAACACTCAATACTTTGAAATTTTGATAACAAATTAAACACCCTGTCGTTAAAAGAAAGATCAATCATGGTAAAGGTCCTAAAGTTAGGTCTACCCTAAATACCTAGCGGGAAAAACATTAGAAGGAAGGTGTGACATTATGTTTATCAGCTGAACCTGTCTGAAATTGATGGGAACACGACTGCTACAGCTGTTGTGGAGTGCCAAAGTAAACATCTTCAGCAGTCCCACAACAATCAATGGGGGACACCTAACAGCCAGCCGACGCCCCTAGAACTAACAATACCGTAATGATACTGAATGGTAAACAGAACAAAGCTAAAGATGAGTCACAAAGGCAAAAAATGTTAATGTGTAGGTAGTAACAGCAGGCTAGATAGATGTCAGTAGATGGTATATACTATGATCTTTCTGTCTGCTCCCTTTTCCATCGATTTACATGTATAACTAGGTTATAACCTCAAGACATCTATTTCTAGGTAACAAAACCATTTCAGTTGGTTTGTTGTTTGATCTACTTTCAAATGTAGGTATTAATAGTATATGTTACAGTAATCCAATATGATTATCCAAAACCCATGTTGTTCAACTTTCTTTTAAATACAATTGTAAATACAGAACAGAAATTGTATGTATGCACATAAAAAATTATGTTACAAACAGCTCCTCCTTCCTATGTATATGTTACTGCTATAAAAAGCAGTCATGACATCTTGACATCATAAAATTTTCAAATTCATAATACTCAGCTTGGGCTCAATCTATCTTTTAATTAATGGAGGCAGCAATTAAGTCAACAAAGCCACCTGCCACTTATAGTTGACAGATTGATTCCAAGAGAATAAACTTAATAATAGATGAGGGAGTACTATATACCTCCAGAATAAAATCTCCTGTCTTCAGTCCAGCTCTGTCTGCCCTGCTGCCTGGATCCACACTGTCCAGGTACTGTAGAGCCGGAAATTCTGCCGAGGGTCGAAAGTCCAGTTCTCCAGTGGCCTGGGTCTGGGCTGGAAGAGAAAATTTAAAATTTAGTGGCCCAATCTTTACCAAAGCTTTTTTGCAATTTGTTTACATCACCCAATAATACTATCTATTCTAACCGAAAGAGAAAAAAAGTACATGTATTCATATTTTCAAACCAAACTAAGAGCCAAAAGTGATTTTGTCTGTCACACAGATGAAGTAAGGACACAGAAATACCTTCCATGGCTTTAGAATTATGACACTTTTGACAAAGCTGGCCCTTCCTTCTGGACCCCCTTCCCTGTTTGGGCTTTGGCCCCACTGCATAGCACTCCTTTCTGGGGTACACACTACTAACAGACTTCACAATATTCCCCATTTAACCTACTGAGTATCATACAAATTCTGTCCCAGACAATGTGAACTTCCATTTAATACAATCCATTCATGTCAACACTAATGTTTTAGAACCTCTCATACAAATCCTTACAGTCAATTCTATATGTAAAGTCATTATCTCCGAGATGGCCTCAAATGGATCTAAATACAGACATAAAAAGCCAGATTATCCGTAATTGTGGTGAACATAAATCCTAGCTTCAGCTTTCACTGATCCAAGTTCTTATTTTACACTCCATTTTAATCAAAACTCAATCACTATTAAAAAAAGCCTCTTTGGTCCGAAGTTAATAGAATTTCCACCATCCTGACTTCAGATGAGGCTCATGTAGAAACACATCCTGTCTCTAAAGTCATTTAAAGCTGAAAAGTCTTTTCAAAGAAATTACCGATTGTGAACATTTCTGGGGGAAGATTAATATTTTTGGCCAGCAAGCTGCCTCTTGTGGCTTAAAATCTTTTGTGTCTGTCCAATTCGTGTTGATACAGATAAAAATATCTTTTTTCTGTAATGCATTACCATAAGTGAATGCCTTGGACTGTTTGACATATGTATCAAATTACAGGATAAATCCTTGAAATAGTTGACCCTATTGAATTCGAAAAAGTGATCTGTTCAATTTCCACCCTGAATGATTTGATAATAAAATCATTAAAAGGAAATATTTTCAAAGCAGTTCATTCAGACTTTAAATCTTCAGGTCATGTTTATGTTCAATTCTGTATTGAGGACTACAGCCTAAATTTTAATTTCTATCGTTTAATAGATCAGCTAAATACCTGATGTATATATGTATGTGTACCAGTATTGAAAATCATATGGAAGAATTTAAAAAAAAAAAAGAAAGAAAGAAATTAAAGGAATACATCTCAAAAGTAGCAAATTTTAAACCCGGAACTGGCAAAACTTTGATAAATTCTTGATTGAATAAAGAACATTTTTCCTTCGCTCAACCTCAATAAAATTTAACTCAAACTTTTAAGGAATTTTTTTCTTTCCAGAGAAGCCATGAAAATTCCAAAAATTTACTATCTTCCACAGTGAGGTGAATTTGTTTTTTCAAGGGTTTTGGAGAAAACTTGAACAAACACTTGATATGGATGCTGCAGTGAATGTTGTTTAATCAAACACAGGGCAGTTTCAGAAAATAATGCGATAAAAGGCTTTCCAAGAATTAGGCCACTGAAAATAAACAGACCAAACAGTACAAATGTTTAATGAGATTAAAAGATTTAGCATGTTACACTTTGAAAGTGCAATGTCTTTCTAAATTAATCTTAAAAAAAAAAAAAAAAAAAAAAAAAAAAAATTCACTGAAATATTTTAATTCATGAAGCATTGACAATTTAGAATGAGGAAGACTGGTGATGATTTCATTGAATTGGATAGAACAACTTGGACATTACAAACAAAAAAAACCCTGCTGTCATTGATATCAAACATCAACACATATGTATGCCTATGAAATGTATTCCCCCATATCCAATTCTGTTTGAAAAGGACAATTTCGGATTTATTTCCATTACTGAATACAAATATAAAAGCAATATGGCACACATTATAAACTGACCCTAACAATAATGAAGTACATGTAGACCCGGTAAGAGTTAAGGGGTAGCCATTCCAATCTGAACTTTTCTATCTAGAGTCTAGTGACGTACAGGGTTTACTCAGGCTATCACAGGTCTCTATAAATCAAACAGAGGACATCCCTACTGATAGCATTCCACCCATACCAAGCCTGATAAAAGGCACCTCAAAATTCACAGTTTCTATCTACCTATGATTGCTATGAAATCAACATTTTTTTTTTTGTTATTTTTAAAAATTGTCATTCATGGTAATAAGGTTCCCCAGTGGGAACCTCCTATGCTGAAAGATTGACTTAGGGATATAGAGCAAGTCAAATATATATTTTTAATTGTACAACTAGGAAATTCAAATTATGCTTTTTTTGTAGATAATTTGTTTTCTTGTCTTTGGAGACAGCGAAACTCTACACGTCAACAAAGATTGATCGGCAATGTTTTTATTTCATTATTCCTTAAGGTCCTGTAATGATAGGACAGGAGAACCAATCAGACTCAAACCCAGAAAAATCACTTCTACACTATCATGCTTTATGATGATAAAAAATCCCTACAAAATAAACATCTAAAGGATTAAATGCAGCCAAGTCCAATACATAACCCTTTCAAACATAAACATGGCCTTTATTTGTGTATATAAAAAAGGACATTATTTCACCTTCCCAACTCTTCATAACCCATTCACAGGTATGCAAGAGGGGCTCAATCGGGCAGTCCAGTATAATTTATGTACATGTAAATGTATGTAGACACATCTATAAAGAGATATTTACTGGAGGTGGTTAACCATACACAATCTACCTATAACCGCCAGCAGGGTCCAAAGATCAAAGCCTCATCATGACCCGTAGAAAGGGAGCTAGGGACACTGAATATATACTTTAACACCGGATCTTTTTTTGTTGAGAAAAACAAGAGAAAGTTGTATTCTTGCCAGTGCATAAGTCTCTGGGGCTCAGCCAATTCATCAGCATCAACAGACTGAAAGAAAGCCTCTTACCAGACACCAAGATCACTTCCAAAGCAACATTCTCATAAGCAGCTTACAGAGTGCTAGCAGAGAATTAGAGGTTAATGCTATGTGATAATTAAAAGTACTTTGCAGCAATGCTGCATTAAAAATGTTCGGTAAAGTATTGTACATGTCTGGAATGGAACTATAAAGCTAAATATTAACCATTTATCTTCTGGCAGTGTTGTTTAGCAGGTAGGACAAAGACCCATAGTGCTGTTCAATATTGGTTACCACCACATAATAACTAAGTTCCACAAAGCCACAAACAGCTGAAAAGACTTTCAATGTCGTACGACGTTTCAAGACTATAGGTAATTCCTGCAGACAATTAGGTCTATTCTACAAGCAAACTTCATTAAAATACCCTATATGCCAGCCAACTTGAATTCTTGTCACCTATTAACAAAAGGTAATCTTTTCACATGTGGGAAACTACATTGAATAAACAACAGAACTTTAACAATTTTGAAAGGCTTTGTAAGGTAACTGAAAAATGCAAGTTATAATTCAACATACCTCTCCAAAAAATGAAAAAAGCAAAACAATCCCTACACCTTCTAGTAAACTCTGAAAAGAGGCCCATTGTTCCTATACTTATATGTAAGATGGATCTAAAGAGATGCTTATTATGATCAATCTATTTCTTATAGATTACCTTCTTCAAAGTATGCAACAGCTGGGGCTTTGGAGAAATTTCTGATAAATACCTCTTTATTAAGAAAAAGATTACTCATACAGTGTTGGCTAACTCAATGTAAAATCTGCATCCTGTTGAACCACCTGAATGAAAAGCAATCATCCACATTTTGTGTCTTTTTGAAAGTATGAGAGATCAACAGCAAAATTTATACAAGTACTAAAATTTGAATCCGCTTTATTTGTAGTGTTTAAAAGTACTTCTACTTGAACGCAAATTTTCATGTTACTGATGAAAAGAAGAATAAAGTGCAGTTATATGACCTATACAATCGGCTTCTATTTCCAGAAAGTGCACCTTCTGAGAAAGAAATACCTACAGAACAAAATGGTAGACAGCATTCAGGTTTCAAATTGTGAGAAAAATCACAATGTTGACAGTAACTACCTACACAAAGCACAGAACTGAAATAACTACAGGCAAAATATTTACCACATAACAAAACTAAGTACCATATGCAAGCTGAACAAACCTAAACTGGCGTGAAATTAAAAAGTGTTTAAGCTCATCCCTAGCGGGCCAAACAGCCCACCAAACAGAGGAATTGATAGCCATCAGGATTTACAGAACATCAAGAAGATGTTAAAAGCATTCTTTTAGTAAAAGAAAACTTCCTAATGTCAGATACCACGGTCGAAAAGGATGTCTTACCAAATAGTACAATAACGGTCGTAAGGTATTCCATATATATTTGGTTATACGATGTATTAAATACACTTACAGGCCCAAGGCAATGCCAAGATGGAAACATGCATTTTCGGATCTCAATATCCCTAAACAAAATTCATTAGAAAATTGATGGAATTTAAAAGCAATCAAACATTATTTTTGACATTACTTGTAGAAAACATAAAAAAAAAAAAAAAATCAGAAAAGCTTTCAACATTGCAGGTGGACTGTCAAATTAAAATAAATCAAAATGGATCATATCATCTGGGGTGAAATCAGAGTGGAAGAACATGAAGGTTTGTTGGATTGTATGTATTTTCATGAATAACTTCTATCCTATTTCATCCTTTATGTAGCCTGACTAAAAGGAACTTGAAACTACATATCACCGTACACCTGTGAAATTCAATGTTACATACAAACAACATTTAACAACAAGCTCTTGGCAAATGTCTTTAAGTTTTCAAAAGAAAATCTGGGTTCAGTGAAAATATGTCAGGATCATAACAGGACAGAAAAAAGGTTTCTTTGGAGTACAAGCAAAATATTGCAAACTCTTAAATTATTACATAATCCCATGAAAAAAAAAAGTTGAACAAACTTCACAGACAGTGGGGCTCCATGCAACATTAACAAAATGGAAGCTTTTATACCGCAAAACCAAAGATGATGACTATAATATTTTTGATGACTTGGTCATTGCACCTTTCTTGTCTAGCTTTTGTAGTGTTAATAAAGGAAATTAAGCTAGACAATCCTTTGAACATCACCAGTTGGTTAATTCTCGAACAGTATTTAGGAAATCTGGTACTTTACTTAAACCTTAAATTCTGAACATTCCAAAGCCCAATCCTCACAAAAGTGACACAAATAACCCTACAACACACAGAAATAAAAAAAAAAATCATTTTTTCCCAGGGGGTCTACTTTCAAAATTAGGTCATCAAGTATTAATGGAGGTAAATGCACTTATCAACTAGTTGATCAGAAATGAATAGGTGTTGATGAAAGGACCCCATCAAGTGTAAATTGTTGAAAAGTCAAAGGAGATTGAAAATCCCTGTGTTCAACGACCATATCTTCCACATTTTTGTGTGTATTCATGAATGATGATTGGTATAGTGGCAGCTAAATTGTATGTTTAATGCTTGTTTCTCAACTCTAATGGCAAAAGATACATGGAAAAGCAAATGAAATTTGATTGTGGAGTCCACACAAATAATTTTCTACAAAATCTGATGACCTCCTGAACCACTAGGGATTGTACCGAGTGACCCGTATTTGAAAATTCCTTAAAGGCATATCAAATCCGTGTTCAAACAGTGTACAATTCCTAAACAGAGATGTCTGTTATTAAGTTTTTCATGTTAACATGTACAATTTTACATTAAATTTTTGTGTGTGTGAATACGTACATTTTGCTCCTCGCAACACAAATCCATATCCCTCTGGCCCCTTCTGCAGCACGACTGACCTTGGTGCATATTCACTGAAAAATACAAATACAGCAATAATTTTTTGTAATCATGCAGCATTAAAATACAACTAATTCATAAAGCTTGATGGAAATTTCTTTTCAATTTTCTGGAGTGCTAGCAAGGCTCTAAAAACCCTCTGATGCAACCTATGCAATCAAGAACATTTGGAGGTGACCTTCTGGTTTGACCCTGACTACACTGCACTACAGAAATGACTTTGCATATACAAGTACCTGATACAGAATACTCCATAAAACGTAATTAAACATGTACTCCAATCATAACTCACCTTACATAAACAGATTTCTGTAATTTTTTTAATTTCTTCTTCTCAAATCTGGATTTGAACATTTCTCTTTATCGATTTCACAACACTGATCACTTCCTCAGTGATAAAATAAAAGACAGCTAGATAACATCCAATGTTGTGTGTCACAAATAAAAAAACCAAATATTTCCTTTTTTGTGTGTTAAAGAAAAAATACAAAGTTAATTTCCAACAATAGATCACTGCACAATGTAATATAGCACTCTATTGTCAAAATTTCTATCATCTATCCACATGTATAAATATATCTGTGCGATACATGATACTGCATAACTTTCCATCCATTTTGGGGTGCAAATGATAGTAATAAAATCAAATTATCACATATTTAGCACAAAAAATATCTATGAATCTAAACACAATCCATACAAAAATCAATAGACTTTTATGACAGGAAAATTATAAAGCCTACAGGTGAATATACACATGTAAAGTATGATATATTGCTGTATGATATGATGTTAGATTGCTGAAATCATGTGATCGCAGTCTAATCAGAGGTGGGACCCGTGCTGTTCATATTTAATCTCTATCTAGTAGTAGCTTAAATATGGATACAATCAAAAGGACACTTATTAATCTAATCTTTGTCAAACATGGCTACTTGGACTCTGAAATCTAAAGTAAAATTAATCCTAATTTGATCCGAGTTGGGCACTATCGAAAGTCCACTATCCATCTTTTACATGCCAAAAGATTAATTAGTGTCCAGGTAATCAAAAATCTATTTGCTGACTTACTAGTTTATTTTAATCCAGCTTACTAGTAAGATGTGTGTCAGATTTTCTGCGAGTTTATTGGTTAGGTATTAAGAAACAGACCTTTCATTCGTACTTTATTGTATAATACTCATTTCAAGACTATTGGTCAGTATTGGAACAGCTAGGAAAAGAGAAAAAGTGTGGCTGGACTGGGAATAGAACATGCTACCCCTGCATCTAGTCAGGTGCTCTAACCACTGAACTTCTCAGGCCGATATCCATGACCCAAACCTTAACTGTACACTGTAATAGTCAATAATCTTGTATACATTTATTAGTAAATGGTGACTTTTGAACTAAATAGTGTATAAAATGTAGATCGATGGATGACCAATTCTTTTATTTGTGATATGATCGATTCATTACTTCATGTATTAATTAATTGATACACTGTATGGTATATATTAACAGTTTAGCCTCATAATTCTATGTCCATGTTTTTATAAATTATTTTTTGCAATCCATCTTTGTATATTTTTTGCAATCCAAATTTGTAAACAGTTCTTTGTATCTCGAGTTCAGCTGTTTATATAGACCTGATAGATCTATATGTATCAGTAAAAAATGTTGTGTTAATTGTTCAATGACAATACTTCACTGTCTGGTTTGTGATAATTGTCAATATTTAAAACAGTCTTACATATAAATTTATGATATCTGAAATCAAACAGGAGTTGCATTTAATAAAACACAACTTACAATGACCTTGACCTTTGAGAGATCACTGACCTATCCAACATCTATCATCATCAATTCAAATTTAGATCTGGTCAAGATTAAAGTTCTTGATGAATAAAAACAGGACATAGGAAAGGGACATTTTGCTGTTATCAGACACTTTATATTTCCTTATTAGGGGGTAACTTGGGTTTTTCCATCATCTCAAATAGTCTAAATCTATACATACCTCATACCACTCATATACCTGTACTTCTAAGTTATTCAGGTATTTGAGATGATTTTTTTTGGAAATATAATGACCTTTATTAAGAAATCCAACCACACCTCTACATACAGGTATAGATATACATAGTCATAATCAAGTAATTTTGACAGTCTAGTTAAAAATAATTTTCCCATTTTTTCCCAATCTATATGATATTTATAAAATTATACCAAAGACTTATAAAAAAATGTCATTACCAGAATTAAGGAGGAATTATACTTATAAGCTAGGTAGAAAATTTAATTAAGATACGGTATACTTGGAAATCTTTATGAGTATTTATACATTTAATTTGCACTGCATTTTTAAAGTTCATTCTTCCAATCTTCTACTAGAGTTTTATCTTTCCAGAGAAAAGATTCAATTAAGCCAGCCAATACAGAAGCACATGCAGCTACACTTAATTGTTCTTTAACTGTCAACTAAATAAAGAAATAAATACATGTAGTTCAACTTTTTTATACTCAATAAAGAACTATAAATTTTTTCACATAATAATTAAGAATTCAGGCAGTGCCTGATGCCTATATGTATTCTTCGCATTAAATTAAAACCTGGTTTGAATTCTACGCATTTTCCAAATATTAGGTTGCCTAAACCAAAACACTGATTCACCAATTGCATGCAATGTACTATCATTCCTAGAGTGTGTCAACCACATTCATGATTCCTAGTATTGCCCCTGGCCCCCGGGTCACGGTTTATTGAACAGAATTACATATTCTGTGTTACTTTTTTTGCCATAACAACCCAACAGTGTCTAATCTTGTAAATATCTTGCTGTTTACTGTTTTAAATGTGAATAATCAATCACCGTGTATAACTATTTAAATATCCTTGTCACAATTTTATGTGTCAAAGGGTAGTACAGTATTTTTTGAATGAATCACCAGATTTATAGGCAGAACTCTTACTTAAGAATCGGGTAGAACAGACCTAAATATAAATTTCGTAATTCATTATTGATATATGATTCAAGTTTGTTTGAATGACTCATTACTATCTCAGCTATTATCTATTGATTCATGCAGAATCCACACCTAGCTACAATGAATAAATACTTAATTACGAAAATGAAAACAAACCAACATCAAGACATTAAAGACATAAAATATCGAATGAAAAATTCTAGGAGAAACAAAGTGTGTCTTTAGCCCACTGCCACAAAAGTTGACCACTGTTGATAAAAGGCCACTGTTTACTTAATTCATCAAACATGAGACCTGTAATCTTGATTGTGTTTGTATTCTGACAAGACCTCTTCTAAAAACAAGAAGTGAGGTACTCGAGTACCCTGACCCCCATTTCATTATCAAATTGTCCACCACCCTGCCAATATACAGGGGCCAGTGTGAGCACAGATCTATATGTCAACATTACGATTACGACTTTGGTGTTTAGAATTTATATTCTAGCTATCTCAAATTATGACTTTGTCCCACAAATTTATCACACGGAAAATCAGCAAGCACAGGTTTGATAAATCCTTATATCCACATGACACAGGCTTATAAAAAACGTAATTTATATAATGAAATTAAATTGTGAGCATGATATATGACCCTTAAATTGAAAATCTGTCATCCCTCATATATTTTAAGACCACTATAACTATGAGGAAAAAGTAATAATTTTCGACTTAAAAATCCAGAATAAATGTGTGTTTATCATTTTCATGATTAAAGCATTAAGCGGTCATATCCAAAGGTTATGTTCATTAGCATAAGAATGTCGTCAGACATTTTTTTTTAAATCTGTAAATCACAGTGTCTTACCTGTAATAGTGTGTGTTTGGAATATTCCTGTGCAAAGTAAATCCGCCATTTGTAATGCCCTGAGTGTCGTGATACTCTTTTGGTTGTCCCCTAACACTTCCTCCATACACTTTCTCCAAGCGAAGTAAGTCCGGGGCACTGTTATAAAATGCCTGAGCCTTCAGACTAGGTCCCTGCTGTAGAGTTTGAGGAGGGGGAGGTGGAGGTGCATGGAGAGGGGGATTGGATCTGTGGGTGGGGGGTCCATCCTCGAAATCAATAGGGACTGCAGAGAACTGTAGTTGTGGCCTCCTGTGATACACGTTTTCAATAGGTCTCTCCACATATCCAGAAACCCAATTTCTTGGTAAAGTCCTGTTCACTAATTTTTTCTGTTTCCTTAAAGTTTTCTCTCGTTTCTTTTCCTCTTTGATTCTTCTTTTCTCTTCCTTCTCCCTCCTTTTCTTTTCTTCTTTTTCCAACTTTTTCACTTCTTTGAGGAACTTTTTCTGCTCTTTGGGGGTAGCATTCCCCAGTAAGGTGGGCATACTTGAGGAAAGTCCCCGTGAATTGTACAAATTAGACGCCTCTGGTGCTTGCCATCGATTGTTGGGTAGGTCATGAATATCAGTTACACCTTGGCTTTTAAATGGCACATTGCCAGGCTCTCCGTTGTGCAAAGAATGATCACCCATCATAATGAAATTACCTGGTGCACCAGGAGGTGGTTTGTATACCACAAGTCCAGGGGACCTCAATTTCAGGGACCCCCCTGCAGTCATGACTCTTCCGTTGGGAACAGTTCCATTAGGATAGGCCATAGGCCTGAGAGAATTATCCACCTTGACTAGGCTCACAGGTTGACCAGCACTGTCAGATTGAAACTTGGTGTTCCTAGGTAATGTCAGGTAATGCGGATGCATCATAGTTTTGACCCCTGCAGGCGAAAAGTTGTCTGCTCGAGTGACAGGTTTTGATGGATGATAGTTATCCAGTGGTGTGCTGCTTTCGCGGGGGATGATATGATCGAAGTCTACATCCTCTATGTCACCAAAGTCAAAGGAGTCGTCACTGTCCAGAGAAATACCTGTATCGCTGCTGTTGGAATGCCGGGACCAGTTGGTATTGTGGTCTACTGGGCTGAATGTGTTTACATTTTGACTATTGTTGTTATACACAGCCTGGTAGTATTGATTGGCAAGTCTACCGATTCTCTTGTCGACAGGTGAACTTCTTTGTCTCCCGATGTCTGGGGGGGTTGACGAGGAACGCTTCCTGTATCTGCCTGACCGGCGAGGGGTTTGTGATCCTTCTGAATTTAAGTCCGAGTTGATACTGCCATCTTGTGAACTAGCGAATGACGAGACACTTGGGTTCCTGCTATGTAGGGTTAATGGGCTATTTTGTATGCTGGAATTATTTTCACAGTGTTCCAGATGAATAAACACATTATTATTTGCTTCAGTTAAATCCTCTACTAGGTCCCCCGGTTTACTTATAAATCCACCGGAAGGCAAAGCCTTAACTGGCACTGGTCTCCTTGGACTCTGTTTCCCTTCGTTTTCCCCTCCCTTAGACTTTACCCTCAGTCCCTGAGGAAGAGCTATAAACTTACTGAGAAATGAATTGGATGGGTGCTTCTTATGTCCTTTTATATTATTGTTCACTTCTGTGGAAATAGTGCCATTAGGCGTGGATTTTTGAGTCATTGTGTAGGCTTCACAGTGTTCAAATATTTCACGGATGGATGAAGGCTACCAAACACATTTACCCACACACACAATTCCTTTTGATTTAACTGAGAGGATTAAATTAAGAACTCCAAAGGCATAATAATCAAAAGCTCTGGTGATATTGTCCACCTATCACCTCTTGATAACCAAGCAGCTTACACATTGTCTGACCAAGTACCTGAGGCTTGGGTATATGGTCCCTTATTATATCAGACCTCTTTCATTAATTAGGGATAATTAAATTGTCCACACAGTGAATATTGTTCAGGTAATTAAATCCAGGTTATACACACCACACTTGAATATATTAGGTTTCTACCTGCATTCCAGGTGTGAAAATTAAACATGAAAGTGAATGATGTAAATTTCATAATAGACATCAAATTTATCAATTAATTATCCAAAATTTCCATTGTTCACCAGATCATGTTCCCTACCTGACTGAAATTAACACCCAGGTATAAACAAACCTGTATATAGTATCTAAGGTCCTCTGGTAGAAACAAAAAATCAATTAATCCTGATCTATGCATCCATAATCCACAAATTATGAAGACTTGGAAATACAGGGTAAACAATAAAAAATCAATGCAAACTTAGTGGTGAGGGCTCTATATGATCCATTGTCAAATATTACAATAAGGAATCTTTGTGCTGAACCCAAATTCTTTGGTATTTTACACCCCTGAATTATCTGGCTTTACATGCGATATATCTATAATATGTTCCACCACTAAACAGTCAAGTTCAATATATATGGCACAGTCCTTTCAATCTGAGAAGACTTGGATTACCTTTCATACAAAATTCTTGAAATTACATGATTATATCCATAATTTATGACTATAGATTTTTTTTCCTTCGACCTGAATTTTCACAATCTGTCATTCATCTATCTTGGTTTTTGAAAGTCCAAATTATTCCAACAAAATAAACAAAATTCTTGCTCATTAATAATTTATAGGTCAAATTTTTGGTTTCACTTTGACACACTGACGACTATGTTACCTTTCACTTCTATTCAAAGCAAGTCAAATTTAACTACTCTCTTAAAAATAGGAAAATCCCTCTCATATTCTACAGCTTACAAAACAAGTTTCATCACATCCAAAATAATCCAAAAAGCTCATCAATTTTTCCTTCCACCAGACAGTTCTTTATTTGAAAACCTAATTAGCTTATGGCATTTGGTCAAATTTCACAATACACTTGGATCTTTGAGTTTACTGTTTGTGAAATCACAATAGATACATAGTATAAGCCTTTAAAACTCTTCCCCCCGAGTTAAGACCTGTCCTCAATGGCTTCACATATTTGAAATCCGAAGATGACACACAGTTTTGAAACAGTAACTCTTTGGTATTGGCACGGTCCAATTCCTTTTATCAATATTTTACAAAATATGTAGATTGGAAATATTTAAATCTCTGAACGATGTCATACAAATTAAAATTCTTCAATAGGCTTAACCATTGAGTAAATCCCTTTATTTTTTCTCAGGAGACGTGACCACGAATTGACTTGAAATATGGATTGAACCGAACTCCGAGAGCAACGAAGACTTCGCAGATGAAGTTAATTCCTGCGACTCAATCCAATCACAAACGACAGATGAACTGCTTCCTAATTCGGGAAATGAATTGCAACTCTTGAATGCCAAATTTGAGTCAGGACTTGAACAGCAAATCAATAAAATAATAGACAGGTATAATCGAAGGCCCAGGTTAGACAAACAATCAGGTATCGATAACACACAGCACCTTAGTATTATATTGGTTCTGTACACAATGATCCCTTCACTTTTAAAACCACAGTATATATAAATGTACAGTTAATTCGGCAATTCCAAATTTAAGGTTTGGTTTTACGAGATATGAAAATCCACCTAAGCTAGTATACTAGTGTATATACAAAGACGGAACTGAATGTTTGGTTCCTAACAACTCATCCACACATTACCTTATTTATTTTTCCATTATGAGGGCTCTACTGGCAAAAACCTAATTTAAAAAATCTTGTGATCAATTTCCATATAATTGCTCAAGTAACCTTCCCATTCATTTGTAAACTGAGATAAAGTCATGAATGGAGCAAATATTCTAAATTTAAAATCCCAATCAAATCTGTACACCATTGTTCAAGGACTTTCTTTCAACATCTAAACGTGTACAATAATGCAACGTACTGGCTAAAGTAAATGATATGAGCTTATTACCATAGGCCTAACTGCCAACCTTTTTGGACACGAAACCCATTTTTGGAGCTTTATGACTTGCAGATGAGGGCCATTCATGACCTCATATCTCAAATCTTCTCTCACTTTCAGGTCTCTCTTAAGGACCATACTAACAGTATAAAAGGCAATACTACTCCTCCAAAAAGTTCCAAAAGTGACAAATTACAATATATGACCACCTAGAAGTGCTTTTTTGTCCACAGGGGGATTGGTCTGGCAAGATTCCATTGACACAATGCAAATTCTTTCCGCAAAGATCTACATCAACTGACAAGAATTCCTCAATATATTTTCGTAGAGATTAAGTTCTTCTGTGTTCGCCTTTGAGGCAGGCATGCAGGGTAATCGCGGGGTATCATATGATTAGGCGTGTTGAGGACACACAAAGTGTTTAACATAGATATGTAGGTATATATATTTTACCTCAAGCAAAGATGTCACTTAAAGCATGGAATTCTATCTTTTTTCCAATATGATATCATTTTATCCCATTAGAGAGCAAATTTTAGGAATTTGGTTACAAAAATAATACAGTTAGGGTATAAAACTAATTGAACACAAAGCAGCTTTAAGTCTTACAAAAAAATATTTTTATATATTATAAACTGTCGTCTTGATTTTAGACTGCAAAAAATAATTTGTATAATTCTAAAACATGACATTTTGACAACTTTACATATATATACATGCCTACCAACAACAGACATGGTCTACTTTGCAAAAATATTTTGCCTCTGACTAATATGCAAATTGCAAAGCAAACATATCTTGCATTAATTAACAGGACAATAATTTGAACCAAGCACATCTCTTTTGATTAAATTTATCCACATGTGCTGTGTACTTGATTATAAGCCTATGACAGCGGGACAAACAGAGTGAATATGTTTCTAGTTTATAGCCACTTCTGTCAGTGTTAGCCATGTAAATTACAGAAAACATGTCACTCATCAGGACGGCTGATGAAATGAAAATTGAGTGAACCTATATTAAAAAAATTGTCATTGGCCTTTTACCTTTCAATACATTTTTCAATTTTACCCATTACAAAGAAATTTAGTTTTAGAAAATGCTGTTTTTTCCTCTTGATTTGCATTTTTATTATCTAACTCTGTAAGTCAATTCTGTATCAAATGTGTCAATTAAAGTCACTGTCAATTTTAAATGAAGAATGCATCTTGACCTCTAATGTATAGCTTTTTGTATTCATATAGTTCTAAAAATAACATCTGTTTTAAAACTTTCTGTTTGTTTCAAACAAACTTTATGGAAAGAATGTTCTCCCCTTTTTGGTTCTTTCCAATTCTCTGGTGACAATGAAGGCAAACAAAACACTTAATAAGAAGTAAATTCTCAGGTGATGTAAGTTTGTGTAATATATACATATAAATTAGCCTTTGTGTACCAGGAGCAAATAATCGTCAATGTCTAAATAAGTAGATAGTATAGAGTCCTGCACGGAAACATGGTCTATAGATGGGTAAACTAACAATCGGGGGGCATGAGAAAAATGTCATTGCTGCGATACTGTCAAGTACCGTTCAGATTTAAGTTTACAATGTATGTTTTAAAACTCTCCAGTTTCACTTTTATGAAAGACTAAATGTCTACTTTTTTTATCTACTGTCTGCACAGTAAAGAAGTTATATGTTACATAAGGTATAATTTTGGGATGACATTTTTTTTACCCAAGATTGCAATTCAATTGAGAAGATTTTTTTTTTTAAATTGCATATTACATGTATTCATGCAGGTTCCTGAAAATTATATGTACTGTATCTATTTAAAATGAAATGGAAATTAAAATAAAACAAAAAATAAAAAAAATGGACATATCTTTAGAAGAACTCTGCAAGAAAAAAATGTTGCATGGTCTTTTATCTCAATTGCTATCTATATTCTATTCTGTTGACATAACCGCCTAACTTAGTCCTGTACAGGGCTCGACATTAACTTTTTTTCCTACTTGTCCATTCGGACAAGTGACCAAGACATTTACTTGTCCGAACTTCAACTTCACTTGTCCGAAAATTTTTCACTAGAGATCTAATACTGTCAACTTGAAAACTAAAATAAAGTCCATTACACATGACATGTGCTTGATTGACTCATGATGTTATTGATAAATACAAAAACACATAAAACGAATTTTTTTCTAGGCTTTCTGTCCTGACAACAACATAAATGTCCACATTCGTTAAGTTCGTAAGTTCCATGCCTGTTCAGTAGTATGCAATTAGTGAACTTCGATCCCGATCGAATGTGAACTCAATTAACGATCTCTATCGGGATCGAAGTCCGGTTTTTATGTACAGCTTCCGTCTTGAATTTACCGATTAACTTTCAACAGTTGTTCTTTTTATTATTTAGAGACTCTTTTACATTAAAATGCACTTGTCCAATCGGACAAGTGCCCGGCAATATTCACTTGTCCGTAATTTTTTTTCACTGGTACCGGACAAGCGGACAAGCGTTAATGTCGAGCCCTGCTGTAATATTGGTCTTTCTATATACATGTAGACCAACAGCCAAACAGACATGGGCATTCTGATTTTAGGGCAACAAAATGTTCAACCTAGTACTAAATACAGAATGTTGATTTTAGAATGCCATAAATGTGAACTTTGTGTCAAGTAGGAATAGAATGGAATGTTGAATGCTAAATATAAATGACATAATAGGTCAATAAATAGTTTGAATAAAATTTGATCTCTCTTTCTCTCTACCCCACTCCCCTATAACTACTTCACATATATATTAATAATAGCTAATAAGTTTAAAGGAAAGGTTTTAAGTTAATCTTTCTTTTTAACAAAATTAAATGCATATAAAATAATATGTATTGATCTACAAGTAAATACTTTTAAATTGCTCAAAAATATTTTCAGATATTTAAATTAATATACTCATATCTGGACCTTAAAAAGTGGTCTAAAAATAAATGACCCTGTTGTGAAGAAATCTTGACCATATTCATTTATGATGGTCACCACAGGTTCCTATTACCAAGTGAAGTACACTAGACTTGTATATACAAAGTAAACAGATATCATCATGATTGGTGTAGTTATAGGGTGGATGGTACAAGGAATGAAATTTTATTTGATTTTTTTAAATTTATTTAAAAGGATTTTATAATTTTCATTGGTTTATTGTATGACCACCATGGTGCCACCTCTTTCTCATTGAAAGTATACCCTCAAACTGACCAGCAGTCCTATGGTATCCATGTAATCTATCTCCTCTCAAAGGGGTACAGGTCACCAGATGCTATTTATAAATCAGATAATGTCACTCCTCAACTTTTGACCTTGGCATATCTCTGAAATCTTTAGTTATTTTAGTACTGACAAAGTATCAGGCACTATGTATGTATAGTAATAATGGCTTACCAATAAACAGTGTCTTTTCACTTTTAACCTTGAGTTATATCTTGTATCCAAAATTTCAATATAATTTTATCAAGAATCTAATCTAGACACTCACGGAAAGATCTACAAAACTCCAATTTATTCAACATTGATTTTAATCAGTTGCAAGAGATGGCAATCAAATTAAATGAATTTCCCATGACTCTATAAAAAAACAATGTGGTTCACCCATATATTACATCATAAAGAATTAATTTCTTCTTAAAAGTGTTTGTTACTTGGAACAAACTCTGTTAATTTACAGGAAAATTTTCTTTCAATACAAAATATGTCAACTTTTGTACATTATGTTGAATTCTCTCTCCACCAGGTGAAAAACAGACAGATGGTAAATTTCATACCTGGGGACATAAAGTGAACTATAAAATTTGTATCTCAGCAAACGTTAAACAAACACCCCCATTTTCACCATCCCTCTCCATGTAAAACTGCTCTATGATAAGGGAAAACATTTGAGTATCTTTCACACCCTTTGATGCATTTACAAGGAAATTACAATGGGATTGTTAAACAATAAATTTCACTGTACACATGGCTACACCTTTTGATATCAGTGATAAATTCAACTTTAATTCACGTCATAATCTAATCCTTAAAATACCTGTGTCCATGTTGCCACAGAATTTAACTTAGACATATCTAACAGCACTACAATATGACATTCAAATGGACAATATTTCAAATCTAACTATATAACAGGATTAATTTCAGCTGTTAGAAACTAAACGTACATTAATAAAGTGTAAATTTAGACTCTGAAACCTAATCCATTAAGGTGTATGTATAATGATAATTTCCCCCTCTAATCCATTAAGGTCTAAAATGATAATTGTCCACGGGCATATTTAACTCCCAACTATTCATGTAATTTATCTAATTAATGCATTAATTTGAAAAAAGAAATTGTCAAACTGTGAATTGCTTACACATTTTAATATCTTCTCTTACTTTGATACTGCAGTTATAAATGAGGATGTACGTGAACAATAATGAATCTTTGACATATCACATATATCTAATGTAAATTTTTACAAATTATCAGCAGGACTTTGTAGTAATAAATTTTTTATATTAAAATTTTATAAATACTATAAATAACCTGGGACAAAGCTTATGCTAACCATGCAACTACACAAATTATCTCACTCAATACTGCAGTGATCTCGCCCCTCTGTCTAGAATAGTGTTGACAGAGTTATCTCCCTGAATAACACATTTTTTTCCCACTCACCACAAAATACATTTCAACAAACCTTTTGAAACTATTCTTAAGATATCACTGTTAATTTAGTATTGAAGCATGAATGAAATATGTATATATGCAATCAATTTTGATTTAAGAATCATAAAAGACAACCTGCTAGCACTCCAATATGTATTAACAAAAATACATGTATTCCTTAATCTCATGCAATCTATATATTATAATTATACATGTATATATGTCATAAATCAGCTATCGCGTATCCCTACCTGAAGTTTGGTACAATGGCAGCTAGTGTATTTCTGTTCAGCATCATGTCATGTCTGGAGGCGGACACCAGGTCACCAAGGGAACCAGCTGAAAGTATAGTATCCACTGTCATTCTGTATGCAAGACGATGCTTTAACATTCGTGTTCCTAAACCGTCCTTGGCCATTTTTGTTTTACACACTATTAAATTTGGAAATCACTTAACACCTAGCTCTACCACCTTCATGACCAAACTTCAAAATTAATAAGGGTAAGAAAAGTTGTTCATTCCTGAGATATATAAATGCCTATAGCCACTTAGTGTAGGAAACATCTTAAAAACAGCATGGTCTTGATCGGTCAATTTGAAAATGCATCAGCCAGCAAAAAATCATTAATATGTCCATCAATCACAAAAAACTATTCAGGTCAGGCTACCTAGAAACTGATCAAATTCTGATATATATAAATGGAACACAAGCTTTTTCATATTTCAAGATCCATAAATCATTGACTGACTGGGATGGCCAAACTGATCAACTTTAAATGTAAAATGGTCAAGCCTGTCCATATCTCCTTTGCCATTACATAGGTTAAAAGGCCCTAGGGAGACCATAATGAAATCACTTATTGTTTTTACACCTAGCTCAGGTGTAAACATTTCTACACTGATCACTGACTGATTCTATTAGATAACCATTCATCATTAGAAAAAAAATATATTCAATTTAAAATTCAATTATTTTTTTAAATCAATTTTTTATACGATCATGTGTTATTTGACTGGATAAAATCTTAATCTAAATAATGAAGCTCATAAATTGTTTTGACATGAGATTATCAATTAATCACAACACGACAATATCCCCAGGGCTGATCTCTCTCTCATGCAGCCCACTACAGAATCACACTGTGTTAGGACATCAGACATCAGAGGCCATCAGACAATAAGTGCAGACAGTCCCATTACTACTAATTTAATTACACATTTATCTTACAAAGGAATGGCTTCTCACAGCTCTTGGTATGAAATATTGAACATAACAACATCCAAACATAAGAGTCTTTTGTGCATACATGTACATATCAAAATGGTAAACATGATGTTCACCTTTGTCGATTCATAATAATTTATGCTCTAATGTTGCAGCTAGAAAATATAGGAGCTTAAATTATTTCCACCAATTCAGAGAACTGCCTCTTCCATAGAATGTCTGTATTTTAATAACTTTATCATAAAAAAAATTCATTTTATTAATTAAATTAATTAATTTTAAACATACCTTTCCTCCTTAACTTGACTTCATGAACATAATTGCTAGGGAACATTCCCTCGTTGCCATTGACTCGACCTTCCCAGAATCCTTGCTCCCCAACTCCAAGGACTGAAATATACAAGATATGTTTATATATAATTAGCGTATCATACAGAAATTTCTCAATCTGCCTTAAATTATCAAGATGTTTTCTTTCTTTCATCATTCTGTAATATATATGATTTCAATATTATACATTAGAATTAACTGGAATTATGAACTAGCTAAAATGATAAAATATGACAGTGATAAAAAAAGTGATAATTAAAACTATGTCTATAAAACTGGAATTTAACACATTACAAAGTAAATACTGGAGAACTGCGAGGAATTCTAAAATTCAATACTAAATAAACTATAGTATAAATAGAATTAAAACAGCAAACAATTCTGAAATTAATTCAACACACTAAAAAAAAATCACTGAAATTTATTTGCCGATATCTAGGTTTGAAGTTTAATGATACTTTTTTCCAGACTAACTACATGCCAATCAAAACAATTCAATATATTTATGAATACATATTCATACTTGCATGCTTTCATTCACTTTAAATCTCAATTTCTTATGATAACGATGTACATACATATTTAAGCCAATACATAATTATTATATAGCATATAATTGTATTTCCTCCCAAAATCTGAATTCATTCTAATGAATATCAACAGCACATGCATTAGTTGGAAACCCCTGTAATCAAATAATTACATAAATCAATGTTCAAAAATTTGCATTTCAACAAATAACATGCAATTTTATTTATAAATAGAAAGACTCCATGCCATAATAAATATCTCAATATTGATATTTTGATGTGCTAAGATATGAATTACAGATCTATTTGATAATCAGGACTAGTATATAACTGGTGATAGAAAGTAAATGAAAAATGCAATAAAAATGCATTAACAGAGCATGGCTACAAAATGGAAAAGATGTCTTAAAATGCTGGAAAGAAATAATAATTTGTGTAAATACAACATACAGCAAACTAAAACACATGCTCTAAGGGAGATAAACCTTCTACAATGTCTCCTTTCTCCAGAGCCAGTTCCTCAGGTGTACGAGGCACATAGCGCTCAATGCAAACAAAAATGTGGTCAGTCTCCAACTCCAGCTTGGCTTCAGGTGGGCAGTGATTGGCCGAAATAAATGAATATACGTCCCCCGCTGGTGCACTTCTCTGTCTACTGACCAGGTCTTTGTTGGGAAGACTTTTACATTTATCTTGAGATTCTGAGTAAATTCTGGAATTTGAGTAGATTTCTTCTTGCTTACAAACATTCCCACGACCCTGAATTTTCATTGGCATTCTGTGTTTTTTAGGTTTTGAGATGACACTGTATATGGCACAGTCTGAGGTACAAACAGTATTCCGCACTGGGGCAGTGTTTTGACTTTTGTTACGATCCCTACCACACTTCCTGCTATCCTCAACAGATCGGGAACTGCTATACACATTTCCAGAATGGGACGAAAATGTACTTAAATGAGGGCTTTGGCTCCGAACACTATCAATGGATTCCATCGAAGGCGAAAGTTTAGTGCTCGAAGTATCGCTCCCCTGATCAGAGCTCTGGCTTCGGGTCACGTGACTTCTGGGCACCGTGAGATTCTGATAATACTGACTCCGTTTCCTCAACTCAAATTGCAGGGACAGTCTTCTCTGGAGGTCTTTGTGGAATTCTATGTCCAGGCGGTCTCGAGATTGCAAGGAGCGAAAAGAGTTGGCAGGCGTCAGCCTCTTTTTGATAATTTCAAACTGAGACTGAAAGGTGGGTCTACTATGCTCTGGAAAATGGCTCTGGCATACGGACATTGGCCGCCTTAAGGGGAAAGATGCACTTGCTCCTTTTCCAAAGAAGCCTTTAAAATCACAATGAACACAACAAAAATAAAGTTGTTAGCAGATACATCACATATATCATAAAAGGTAGTTTTGATAACATCTGCTGTGTGATATCATTCAAACCTATTTTTACACATGAGCAATTGGGTATTTCTGCTGAAGTACTAAAACATGACAACGTAAAAAGACATTGTACAACAATATTCACCATTTGTGTACAACAGCCAGAGAAAAATCTGCTAGTCTCATTTCATATCACTCCCATCAATTTCTAGCCCACCACCAAAACATATCACTAAACCCACAAATCCTAACACCTATGAAAGTAAGTTATCCACAATACTATAATACTATTCAAACATAATTTCCCATCCATTTTAATAAACAATGCAATACCCCAACCAAAGATACACAGTCCTCACACTCACCTGGGCCCGAACTTGAGCTAGACAGACTCATTGAGCATGGTGAGTCTGTCCCCCGGGAGCCTGAGTACGAGTCTGTGGTCATGCTGTTGTGTAGGTGTGAGAAGCTCTGGGTGGAGGAGGAGGGGCTGATTAAGATCTGGTTTATCCTCGGGTCGCTACGGGAACGGTAAAGGGCATACATGGCAGCAGACGCCACAGAATCTCGTCTTCTGGTGCTGAATCTAGGAGTCTCACGGAATGGTACTACAAAGGCAAGGTAACTATATACATTGCTGGTCAAGGTGATACTGATTGTATGCATCTAGATAGTGCAAATGTATTTTATTTGGCATGTACTCTATTGGTGGAAAATGATTTTTCAACAAGTTAGCCTAGATATAATTTAGTGCTTTCTAAATCTGCTGTACAATACATATGAATATATATATATATATATATATATATATATATATATATATATATATATATATATATATATATATATATATATATATGTATATATATATATATATATATATATATATATATATATATATATATATATATATATATATATATATATATATATATTTATTTATTTATTTATATATAGACACACACACACAAGACATTTAGCAATGTACTTGATTTAGCGAAAGTGCAAAAGGCACTAAATAGAATACACAACCGAATGTAATACATGTATGTTTACAGTCCTAGATCTAGAAGACATGAAGTTTCTAAAAGAATAACGAAATTTAAAAACACTAAGGATCAATGTTTCACAGTTATTTTCATTTTACCTCCTCTAGGAGTTCTTTTTCAGTGAACAACATATAAACAAAGACTCAAAGGGGCATAGGGACCCTTGAACATAACATGTCTCTTGTTTTCCACATTGTTCTATGTGACTGAATTAACTAAAGATACAAGATATATATATAAGTGTTGATAGACAATCATTTTCCTTGATAATAAGAACCTTTTTCTCCGTTAGGTCATCATCAAGACCTCTGCATCTTTTACTCAGCGAAAGATGGCCTGAGATGGCCTAATTTGTCTGCACCTGACAAAACACCTGACCTCTCTGACAAGAGAACAGACATTAATCATCATAAACCTGCTTCTTTTTGTGACCCTGACAGATTCATTGTTTGACCATTAACCCCCAAAGTCAGGGAATCTTACACTGACAGGTATGATATCCTCAGTTATAACCCCTAAATTTATTGGCACACATACTTTCATCACTGACACCTTTAGAAATTGGTCATTAGTTCCAGAGGCTCTACCATAATGCAGCCAGTTGAAATTAAATTTTCTCTAAATAATGAACTATGTTTTCACTCTATATTTTCCTTACTTTAAAAATCTCATTCACAAGAGTTTGCTTGTAAAATACAATAACCTTGAATTACTTTTAAAAGTTTATTTGTTATTGACAAAATTTTCCAAAAAAAAAAAAAAATTATTCTGATCAACAATTTCTATATCTTACCAACATCCTCATTTTTATGCCCCTCGATGATTTCTGCGAGGGCATCATTTCCAGCCAAGATGGCAGATTCATAGGGTGATTGGTTACTGTAATTAAGTATTTCCTTACTGGCTCCTCTGAACAGTAAAACTCGTAAACAAGACTCCTGAGTAATAGAAACATATTCCAGTGAACTAAATTCCATTTTTCAAAATATTCAAAATCAGCTCAAAAATCTTTTAAATGATTTTTTTAATACACTTTTTCTTAGAAATGACCAAAAGGTTGTTCACACTGGTAACATTTAAATGAAAATATGTACAAAGAAATTTTTGTTCAGTGCAAGCAGAGTCTTTGCCAAAATTTCTATAAGATGAATATACATAGTTATTGCCCCTGGTTATCATGACTCAAGCATAATTGATCTGTTAAAGTACGTGCTCCAAGTGTAATTGACATTGTCAATTTCAGGTTTAATGCAATTTGTTACATCACAGGCACAAGGAACAGTTGCTCCTCCCCACACCATCCTTCATAACAAGTTATCAGTGTAGCAATAATTTATCTCAAAATACAACAGTTTAACAAACTTGTACTGCATCCCCCACCCCCCTTCCACACATACAAATAAAATTTTTTTTATTTCAAACAATAAAGCAACAGGAAATTTAAAATGTGTATCTTTTTCCTCTCCAGTTGATATGGCAATAAGAATGGTGAAAACAAAATACAAGCTTACTCGGTTATGTAATGCACAAACATGCAGGGCTGTATTTCCACTGGCATTCTGAACGTCCATGTCAGCTCCATAAAACAAGAGGTGTTCCAAATGCTGCACTAAACCTTGCCTGCAAGCCTGCATCAGAGAATAATTCAGTTATCACTTAAAACAAATACAGGTACATCCATACAAACTAAAACCCATCCTTAAATCAAGAGGTGACCTAAGTCTTGACACTCTCATGTTCACAATCAGCTTATTTTCTATCTATATATTGACATACATGTACAGGTTCATCTTTTGTCAACTTCAAAAAAATTGTCATCTTTTCTTATCCTCTTAAAGAGGTATTTAATTTTCTTTTTACCACTGTCTTGGAAATGTTTTGTTTACTTGAAGATGTCTTTTAATATTTCTTCATCAATAAAGTCTCTCCCATCATTTTTTTTTTTTTTTTTTTTTTTTGCTTTTACTGTTTTATTGAAAGATTATCTTATATCTAATCCTCAATATACTTGATAAAATTTCCCTTACATGATGAATTTCAAACCACCCTTGTTCATCTTGTGACCCTATAAAGGCTCTCTCCTGTAATAGCATTTCCATACAGCCGGGGCTCGAGCAGTGACAGACTGTATAGTAGAGGGGGGTCAGAGATCGACTGTCCTTGATGTTAGGGGACACACCCAAATCCAACAAGGTCTGAAAAAGGACGAGGAAAATAAACTGCAATAAGATTTGCATACTGTAAATAAATGATTGTTGCTTAAAATTTAAAGTTAAGATGGCAGAATACTGCATATTTTCATTTCTTACCTGCCAAGAAAATATAACTGGTTAAAAAAAAAAAACGAACTCCCAATAAAATTCTTACTACCTAAAATCTACCTTTTGATTACTAACATCCTATACAACAAATACATAAGAACTGTAAGCAACATTTCTTTAGCTGATTTCTTTCATTCTGGCAAATAATACACTAATATAAATAAAGTTTTCTAAGAACTCTTGGCCAACTATAAATTAATTATTTTTCATTCACCTTTCCTTCACTCCGTCTATTAATTTGTAATGAAGGATGATTTAATGTATCCTTAAAACCAAAATAATGATGAAATATGCCTATGTTTTGTTCATCGAGTCTATAAATGTATTAAATACATGTAACGATACCAGGTTCACAAATAGTCAATTTAGATATACAGACAACAGAATTCATTGAAGTAAAGCCTCTTGATTAATAGCCCTGTCTCATCCTTTGGTGCACATAGAAAACATTGAACTAGGGACCCAGGAAATAAATACTGCTGACAACTCTGTTTCTACTACAGACACATTGGCCTTAACAACACCGTCCCTTGTTAGCATTCACTTTCTAGTAGTGTTAACATGCAAATTTCTATTTTACAGAAGAGACCAAAACAGGAGTCTATCTTCAGAAGATTTACAGAGGTAAAAAAAGGAAAAAATTACATATTAAGTCACCATTTTTGTGGAAACAGGAAAGAAATACACAACTGATAAATTTTTTTAATGCTGGTGTTGGAATTGTTCAAAAGATTACCCAGAGTGACATAAAGATGTATCAAATAGACGTCAGCAGGGGAAAAAAATAACACCATACAGTTGGTAAAACAAGCTAGGTCGCAGTAGGTGACAGAATACAGTGTGTTGGCTAAAATGAACATCATCAAGTTGACAACTTGTGAAGGAAGATAAATGTGTAAAAATCTACAAGTATTTCACATCTTCCTTTAGCCAGTGACAAAAATAATTAAACTCTATGCCCAGCACAATTCAATTCACAAATTAAATATTTTGGGTTCTAAGATCATGGTGCTCTCCACTCTATTGCTACATCTATCTCCCCATATGGAAGTGCCCACTTTGCCCATGTGCCCACCTTGATGGCTTCTGTGTTGCCCGCTATAACAGCAACATGAAGGGCTGTCATTCCTTTCTTGTTCCTGAAGTCTAAGTGGGCTCCCCCACCTGCTAAACAGATGATCAGCTCTCGACACTTGGGCTTATTCATGGAGGCAGCCAAACACAAAGGGGTCTCTGCAAACAAAATTTCATCTTGAAAAAGGTTTACTCTAATATGAAAAGTATGGTTTTTGAATTAATTAGAAAAGAAATGAAAAACAATTATATATATTAATAGTGTCCTTTATATTTTGCCATTCATTCCAGAAGTTTGAATTTACATATCATGATTTTTATAGATCATTTTTACAAGCCATACAATAAATTTTATTCATCATTATTGAACATCAACATGCAGACTCAAATTGAAAATAAGACTTTGATGAAACACAGAGATTTTCTTTTATGTTCCAGATAAATTCATTAACACCTTGGTCACTTTAAAAATATCAATGAAAATGTTTTTCTCCATGGTGACAAGCAAGCAGTTCAAATTTTTACATATATCTTACAACTGAATGGCAGATATAATTTTGCATAAATAAGAGACTGCAGGAGTCAAATCTTTGAGAATGAGACTGCAAAGGTTGTACAAAGTCTATGACGTGCATGCATGGTGTCATTGCATGTGTACGGTGCAAACAACTAATGCCGATATTTATTCCATACCTCCTGTACTTGAATCGTGGAAGTTGGGGTCCAGTCCTTTATTAGATATTTTGTTGAGTTTCTCAATATTGCAGGTCCTGACATAGTCAATAAAATGTCTCAGGTTACTCTACAATACAGAGAAAATAGACAGTTTGTGACACCTAGTCAGTACACATTTGTCTGCAGAATGCCAAGCCTCTGCTCATATTTCTCCCATAAAGTGGTGACATGTCACCATTATCATTCAATTAAATTGTCCTAATGAACAAGCATGCTTTATTGTAGAAGTATGTCACATAAGGCCATCTTTAAAAAATGTTTGTTTGCCCTCTCCCGACCGACTGACAAAAAAACAGCCAGACTCGAAACTTTTTTTGACCTCCAGGAAACAATTATTATTTTTTAATTCCAAAGTCTTCTCATTCCATTAATAACTATCTTAACATCATTTTTGCAAGTGGTTTTGAATTTAAAAAAAAAAATCCCCCCCACCTACCCATATTTTTTTTTATCTTGAGTCGGGAGTGGACAAGGAAACTTCTTTTTTTTTTTTAAAAGATGGCCTAGCTAATTTATCTTTATTATTTTAAGCTAACAGATACAAACATACATGTGTATGAAGAGAAAAATACAGCATTTGCAGGATGCCTGATTTCTCATGATTATTCTTTTTAAAAATATGAACTTTTTTTCCGAGGTTAAAGTCAATCTTTTTTTATTCTGAAATGGACAATAGAGATTTGATCGTTTTACATCTAAGAAAACATCAAGAAAAGGGGGTTGTACACTTTCTTCAGAAACTTCTTTTAATGAACTTCAATGATAATGTTACATGAAGAAAGCATTCACTGTTACATAAATAATTCCAGGATACATACAAGTCTTAAAAAATGCTTTGCACTCCTTGATTTCCTTTCTGATCACAATTTAGATATCTAGCATTGATTTTGAGTAAAGTATGCAATGAATATTCCCAATTTGCTATTTTTCTACATATCATATATTTGGAGATCATTAAATTTTCTTCTCCATGATTCAAAGATAGACCTCAATCTTGTAAATTTCTGATTTTTTTCCCCAGCTAAGTACAGCTGTTGCCAAATTTAATTGTCATGTTATTTACTAGCAAATTAATACATGAAAAGGTCATTGACACTGACCCACTTTTATAAGGTATTTTTTGTACCCACCTTTACATGGAGCTGTTTTAGCTTCCTGACATTCACGTGCATCATCTTGTATACTCTCTTCTTATATTTAAACTGAAAGAATTCAACACTCCAACATAATATATGACTTGTAGCATGAAAATAAATCTTCCAAGATATCAATGTAATATCTGGACACAAAATGAGACAACTGTCCAAAACATGTAAAATTTATAGATAATTAAGATTCTTGATTCTGCAAAATTGCTCCCAGTTACCATGAGAACAGGATATTATTTGCTTTTAAAGCTCATAAAATGGAGTCATTATCTGAATTTACAAAGAAAATTACAGTCAAATCCCTGAAGCAATATTAATTTCAAGATTTGAAATGACTCTTGTTAAATTCAATAAAAAAATTTCATAAGCTAAGATTTGTTTAGGAATGTAGAAATTACTACTGTAATAATGGAACTTTAATATTCTATTTTATGACATGCTTGGTTCTTAAAGAACTCCAAACAGAAAATTTTTGTGGTTTCTTTGAGAATATAAACTTTCAAATTTGGCACCACAAGTGTTCGACTGTCTTTCTTGTGTCAAAATGCACAACACGTACGGTCTTTTCCGAAGGAAAAATTTATAACAAGTAAAATAGCATAAAGTAAAAAAATCACTTCTTCAAGGAAATATCTATAATTCCCTGTCAAAAAAAATCTTTAAATGTGAACCTTAAAATTTTTTTTATCGGTAACACTTATCCATTTTTAAAACACCCTTGATGTACTATTTCAGGGGACTTCAATTAGCCTTACCATTAATCAGCTCAATTGTTTCCCCCATCCAGGCTGTTAACAAAACATGAAACTATAATCTTAAACAATTGATGAAGACATCATTACCTCCAGAAATCCTATTGGTCCTTGTAGAGGGTACTCCCTTAGTAGACGTTCCTCATCCAGAAATTTCCCCGCTCTCCCATTCATGGGTGGACAGTAGAGGCCATAGTTGATGGAGTCCTTCAAGTCCTAAAAAATGAAATTCATTTGAATTTTTTTTTTTTATTTTGATCTAATAACCAGCGGATGCTGAATAAAAATCCAAAGCAAATATTATTTCAGAGATATGTGTTATTGATTATACTGTAAACAGACCTTTCTCTAATTTGCTTAAAAAATTCCTTCCAGTCATCTTTTCATGCTCATTCAGAAAATATTTTTCTACATTTTGCTTGATTGGATATCTGATAATTTCATAAGAAAGACATTTTTTTTTCTTTTGTACCTTTGCGAATGACCCCAGGATTCTTTGTTTGGCTTGCCATACTGTTTCATCCAACTCAAACTGTAGACATTTCTGAAATAAAGCCATGAAATTCATTACAAATCTGTAATGTGACTCAGATTTCAATTATGCAAGATGCACAAAAAGGAGCAGAAAATGATAAACAAAAGAATTACAAAGGTCTGCATCAAAGACACATACAAAAAATATCCATTTCTAGAGATTATTGAAAAAGAAATACCCTTAAAAAAAGTCCATACCTGAAGTTTGAGCTCTGGGACAGAAATCCGGATGAAGACGGTCCCCACTTGGCTGTCTGAGTGATATACTCCAGATTCCTGGTAACCCTTCACCTCATCGGAAATGAACGAGCCTTCTCTGTAGTCCACTCCCCCATTCTGGTGGGGGTACATGTGATCATGTGTCCGATCATCAAAATCCTGGATGCTCATTTCGAAAACCATCCCATTCCCGGTAAAAAGGTATCTTATTTCTCGACTCAGCACAAAACTCCCCTGAATCAATCAATCCCTGTCAATTCCTAATGAGGAGACCTAGAAAAGGCAAAATAAAAATGGATCTGTGTTCACATTCTGTTTGTGGGCTTATTCCCGTGACCATATTAAATTAGCTAACTTGATTAAAAACAGGTGGTGCAATATCTAGCAAGTCACAAGGATGTATTGAACAAATGTTTCATATGGGCTGCAATGATGACTGAAGTTCTGTCTACCTATCTCCCAGGGGCCTGTTTTACAAAATATTGTGACTTACGACTAATATAGCTATGACCAAATTTAATTCTGCTCATATAACTTTCTAATTTACACTAAATGCATATAAAAGATATTTATAAACATTTGATATTTTGTCACTGATGTCTAACTTTTATACATTTCTGAGAACAAATGGGGTCTTTGAATGAAGATGATGAAAATTGAGCCAATGTAAGATTTATTGAAATAAGATATATGTTGTAAATTACCTGTAAACACAACACATTACATTGAATAACTACCCATCAAAATAAAAACATACTGAAACTTAACACCAAACTCTTAACTACACATATACATTTATAACCACTGGTCCAATGTTCCAAAACTTAATTTTAAGCCAAACTTATAAACTTCACATATCGAACTCACATCATTGGATCAAGAAACCAAAAGTTCACCTCAATATCTCCAACCCTTACTAATCTTTTCAAATTTCCAACAGTACTTCTAAAACTTACCCAACCTACTCTATCTGTCTCCCTGTAAAAACTACTTGATTAGAAAGTTTTTCAGGACAGATTGACATACAATTCAGTAGAGCCTTTGATCCATGGCCAGTTTGTTGATTGATTGTATCGTAGGCACATGTTGGGAGTTCAATTCCTATAAATAACCATCAGAGAGAAAAAGGTAGGAAAAACACTGCATACCAACACACACATCAATAGCTATTAGAAAGGGCCATGTACTACGGTGCAGTTACCCTCAAGGTTTACATCACAAACTGCATTTTAAAAATGAAAAAAAGTTTAAAATTTCAATGTGTTACAATATATTTTAAGCCTTTTTCTCTTCATTTTGCATGTCCTGTGGCTATTTGTGAGATTGTTGACCGATAGTTCGGGATGCTTCGATGTGTTAAGGGAAATCAAGTGAATTAATATATACCCATAGATAGGTATCAACACTTCCAACACACTAAACCCTATACTAGGGATGGAGATGATCCTAAATTTCTCCCAGTCATATTCACTTCTCTACTTGATATTTATCTAAATGTACTTATATATTGCTCAGCAATATTTCTGTTTATCACTTCAAAGTATTAAGGGGACTGAATCACTAAATCTACATATTCAATATTTTCTCTCTGTTTTCCCAAAATGATTCTTTGTACGAGGGGCATTTCAAAAGTTCTGGCAACTTACTGGTATATAAAATTTTACTACGTTATGGATTAAAATGACTCTGATACCACTGTAAAGCTTAGGCAAATATGCATTTGTAGTGACATCATTTTACATTCAAAATGACGTATAGGTCTGCTAAAATGATGTCATAATTAGGTATACTCTGTATACTGGGCGTAAAAATGACTGATAATTAAGGCCAGGTAAAATTAATCTTTAGATTCTCATCCCCGCCCGCCCCCCTCAAAGTGCCCCGCCCCGTTGTTTTTTAGTTTGCTTTTTGGATGCCAAACATATTATTTTCATGTATTTTTATTCAGCAAGAATCTGGGTCAAAATTTAAGAGTTATCTCCCGTCTGTATTAAAAGTCACGTGGCGCCATTTATAGCAAAAAAACTATGTGAAGATTAGAGAAAAATTGGCAATAGAAGCAGTTTAAATATGTAAGGAAAAGATAATTTGTCAGTATAGAGAAGGCAGAAAAGCAAAAATAACATAAACACATCTAGATACCATCACTGGCATGAGCAAGTTTTTTAAAGAGACTTGAACCAAGTAAAAACAGACGAAGAAAATACACATGGTTGAGGTTTAAATAACGATCTCCACTTGTATGTGATTTTGCATTAAAAAAATTAAAACATCGTCAAAAGACTTTAGAGAATAATAGTGCTAAGGAAATGTTAAATCTTAAAAATGTTCAGGCCTATGCTTTTCAGTAGAATATTTTACAGATTAACACAATCCTGTTTTGCAAATATGATATATTTTAATGTCGAACATGTCAAGTCTCTAGAACGATTGAATGTATGAGGACAGTGGAAATCTGTGATATATCACACAGAACAGAAGGAGTTGTTGGTAAAACTATAAGGTATTTGGGGAAAGGACGATGAGAAAACATGCATATCATTATGCAATTTATTAGGATCAGCACCTCATTTTGTTTGGCGTGTGCCGTATCTGTGTACTTGATAATTTGTTAATAAAACTATAAATATTTTAATGTCTGTAACAGCTGGAATCTTCTGTAGATATTTAAAAGAATATGAAAACAATAAAATCTATTCATATTGACATTAACATAATGTAAAAATTACGTGTACGAATGTTTTATTGATACTTTCAATTATAAAAAATAAAAAATAAAATCCGCCCACCCGCCCCAATTTTTTAGCAAATTAGGATGAGAATCTAAATTTTAAATTTATGTGGCCTAAGGAGAACAATTTTTTTGTTGAGCAAAGAGTGTATTGCAAAATTCGCTCATTGCTTGGCTTTACGGCAACAGAAATAAAAGCCGACTTAGATGTAGTATATAGAGAGCATGCTCTTTCATATCGAGCAATAGCAAGATGGGTAGTTCCATTTAAAGAGGGTAGCAAATCAATTGAAGATGACCCCCGTTCAGGGTGTCCAGTTTGTGCATATGGCGAAAAAGAAATCGTCGCTGTTCAAAATACGATAGCTGATGATGCTAGATATACAGTAGAGGAAATAGCAGACTTAACTAATATTAATTCGTCAGCAGTTTTTCGTATTTTAAAGGAAAACTTAAAGCTTAGGAAAGTCTGTGCTAGATGGGTGCCGCATCTTCTATCGGAAGAGCAAAAGCGCATCCGGGTAGAAATGGCTTCACAGTTACTAACAATTTATGAAGATTGTGACCAAAGGCGATTAAATGAGATTGTAACTGGTGATGAAACATGGATATATTTTTTTGAACCGGAAACTAAGCTCAATAATAAAGTTTGGATCGGTGAAAATGATACAAGGCTTCAAATTGCACGCAGAAACCGGTCTGTCCGGAGAGTAATGTACGCCTTATTTTTTTATTCTAAAGGCCCTGTTGCTCAAGTTCCGGTTCCAGAACACAGCAGTGTTACTGGTCAATTTTATGCAGAGAATGTCTAATGTCTCAGGTTGTAGAGCACTATAAAACGACCCAACCAACAACCAGAACTAGAGGAATAAAGCTCCTCCATGACAATGCACCTGCCCATAGATCAGAGGTAGTAACCAAATATTTAAAGGAAAATGGTATTGCCGTTTTACCACATCCACCCTACAGTCCTGACCTAGCTCCATGCGATTTTTGGTTGAATGCCGTTATCAAAGAAGCCCTTCGAGGACGGTGATTTGAAAGTTGTCATGCAGTCGGAAGTGCCGTATTCCAGTGTATGAAGCATATACCGAAAGAGGACTATAGGGCAGCATTTTCCACGTGGATTTCAAGACTGGAAATGTGTGTCCAGGTCAACGGAGACTATTTTGAGGGATTGATATAATTTAATTTATGATAATGACACTCATTAATTTACCACACAACAGTTGCCAGAACTTTTGAAATGCCCCTCGTAAGCAAATAAAGATTGTTTATATTATTTTCAGCACACTACATCCAATATAATATGGCCAAATCAATGTTTATTTTTTCAAAAGACTAAAAATGTACAAAATTATACACAGTGTAAAATAAGTCTTATATAAACCCAAACTGTTGAGGAGAAAAAAATATCTGAAGGGTGACGTCGACGATTACGAGCGAAGTCTCCAGGTATTCTTGATATGTAGTCCAATTCTCAGTCCACAATTTCTAATCAATGGCATTCAACAAATTAGTGTTCAAGATAATGAAGTTTAACTACACAGTTTAAGGATGACTGTATGATTTTTTTTTGTCATAGTATGCACAAAACAGCTTAAAATTGTTAACTAATCTTCACCTTTAAAATCACCATAGGTCATAAACCAACTGCTGGTGTTCCTAACCTGAAACAAGTAGAAATTAATTTTCCAAAGTCTTCAATTATATCCCTTAGAAAGTCACACTCTCGTTGTAGCAGCAATTCTCCACATTCTCATTTACTAAAGCATAATTAAACATCTAATACCAGCACTGGTCATAAAGATCCGACAAGGAAGTCATTCCAATCAAAACACTCCCTTCTTAATTAATTAATCCTGATTAATAACCCTAAACCAACGGAAGGTAGAAAATAAAACTGTAACTAAATGTCATAAAGACACCATTAGATGTGACAAGTTGTGAATTTATTGACTTTTGATTCTTATTTTACAGTTAGATTTGATAACTTCAGGTAATACTATGTTAGAAACGCAATTCTAATATGTCGCCTAGCTCAGAAAGGTAAATCGAATAAAAGATCTAGTATATATATGTCAATGTGATAATATTCTTGCACTAGAGCCCTATATATCATTAAAAAGTTTCAATATAAGCACGTTGTATTCATGGTATTCCCAGACACATTTCATGTAATTGCAGTCAGCAATAAAACTTTTAAATTCAATGTGTATATAGCAGAGGGGAATAAATTTGAAATGCAATTTTATCAAGCTGCAATTACTTAATACTATTGAATACATACTAATCACGGAGCATTTAAAATATCCTTTTAGTTATAATCATATGTTATTGCATATATTCCATAACTGGCATAATTAACATTTTTATGATATCTAGACATAATAAAGATCCTTGAAAAACTTACAGGTAAAAAAGAAATCAAAACAATACTTTTCCCCTCCATATCCCAGCAAAGAAATACACGAACATGACATTCGCTCCTGCAATACATCAAAAGCTGAAAGGTACCAGAATTTCTTCCCCTCATTTAACCTGCATCAGTACATCACAAACATTTGTAACTAATTAGTGGCGAAACTCTCTGCATATCATCATGCACTGCTCTATAGCTAGTATAAGCAAACACCAATAGGTTTCCAGTCACATTTTAATGGCCTGTCAAATGCATGATTTCAGCACAGACCTTGTCGAGGCTGTGAAAATAAAGTCGTACATATATAATGTCTGACGGTAAGGAGAAATTAACATCAATATATTTTATCATGTGACAGAATTTTTTGAGACAAGCCCATGTTTTCCATGTAAATTCTGAACCACTACACGATCATAAAATAATGACCTTCATTGACATATCAATGAGAAAAAGTAGAACTTCATGCATGCACACCAATCTTACACATGCTGGTTAGAATATTTCAGGTGTTGACAGTTATTAATTAAAACGCAGTATGATAAATCCACGGAAGTGTTTGTTTTATGAGAATTTCTTTTAATTAAATCAAAAAATATATCGCCTAACTGTCCCCCACTGGCCAAGTTTCTTACGTAATACACATACCTTGCTATTTACATACCAGTGAAATATGTATCTCTTATGTATATGGACAAACCTATATTGCTAATATCCAATATACACTCTCCAGCAATCACATACTTATATCAATATTCTCCTAGACAACTTCATTAGACGTGCAGCTCACAACAGGAAAAAAAAAAATAAAGCAGCCAAGAAGAGTCCGTCAAACTATCGAGCCATCAATAATAGATTTACCTGAGCAATATTCCGAAAGGCTTAAGAAGCTAGCATCTATGTGTCTATCAAATGAATTCTTAACAATTCTTACAAGTGCAAAATCCTTCACAAGCTATTCACTGCAGGAAAAAAAAAATATCTTCCACTCTCAAAGGCAGCTCAATAGAAAAGATCCTTGCAATCAGATTAAAAAGTTGCTCATTAATTCACTGCAAACGACAAGGACCTTTTAATCAGTTGGTATGAATAATTTATGCAATACATTGTAATTAATTTCTTCTTTCACCAAAATAACAGTGAAAGTATAAATTGTAATGTCAACAGATTGCCATGAAGCTGATGAGAAGGAATTTATCAATTCAATTTAAAACAATGTTTATCATTGATAATTAAGCATAAAATACATGTATACAAACATGCAGTAAATTGAACAGTGATGGCCTATAGCTGTTACCCAACTAAGCCTGTGTCACATTCACAATCCACCAGATAAGATTGACAGAAATTAACCAGGAGACCTGAATGAAACGTTATTCTTGGCAGCACTTTTCCAGGATGCATTATGTTCTAATTAGATAAAATCACTAATTACTTAGAAACAGACAGGATCACTAACCCACAAAATGCCGGAGGTGACCAAAGAAATGAGTATAGAGCTTGATCCAAAACATACATAGGAAACTGACGTTGAAAGTAACATTATCATCAATGTCACATCACATTTTCTAAAAACTGCTTTCTTAATCACAACAATCTAGTGATAAAACCAGAAATAATTTGCAAAAATTCAAAACTCGATCTACATAAATCAGATATAAAATTCTCAACTGCCTCAATTACAAATTATACAAAATTGCAAAAAAGTCCACATAATCAATTATTTATAGATGACACAATTATGACAAAGGCAACATTTCCTGTTGTCAATGAATATTTTAATTGCATGCTTATAGATATATAAAAATCTTATTAATGAAAAAATATTCCTTTCACTACAGTGCCTGCATCCAGAGAAAATTCTTGAAGTCAGAAACATTCACCCCCCTGACCCCCTCCTCACAATCATCAGTAATTACTTTTTCATAGTTAGTAAAATAATTTGATCCATTTACAAACAAGATAAGGTTTAAAATATTTGGGTGTTTGGGCAAGTTGTTTCCAGCTCCTAATAGCCAGAAGAAACAATGTATATCAGCTATGGCTTACTGATAAAATTTTCCTCAGGAAAATGAACCAAACTATCACCTTTCAAGTCCGAAATCTCAAGTTTGGTATTCAAAGGGTAAGATGTAGTATTTATCTGACTAGAATGAAGAGATTTCATTTCTTTCTATAAATCAAACTGATTAATCAAATATTATGAATTCATTTAACATTTCTGTTCTAATAATATCCCTGAATTTTCTTCTTCAGAAGCAATCAAGTCATAAAGTGCCTCTCCTGTGAGAACTATAAATCTGATAAAATGAAAAAAAAATCTAGCAGTTAAAGTGATCAAATATGATTAATCTTAATTACACGAGCATCAAATTATTAATTATAAATCTTTAGATTGCTGTGCACCCATTGATCAATGTTCACCTGTTTCAAAGTGCATATACATGAAGTGATATCCTAAGAATTTCATATGACATTGTCGATCATTATATTGGCTGGTACAATGCAAGATCAAAAGAAATTCCAGTTAATAGTTATATATTATAACAGATAAAATGTACAGACAACATATTTCCTCCAAATTCATCAACTAATTAGTAGACATGGGAGAATACAATCTCTTTCACATCACAAACCAATCAATCAAATAGCCTTGAACCTAAAAACATTGCCGGAGAAGAAGAGATGGGGGGATTAATTCCTGGTAACAATTGACCATGAATATCAATTTTAAGAGGGGGGCTAATGTCTTGGTAACAAAATTCCAAAAAAAAAAAACACAACATCACACCTCATTTACCTTCAAAGCCATCATGTATCTCCAACCTCCAAAAAACAATTACATCCTGAAAAGCCAAAGGGAAGAAAAAATAATAATTGTTCCTCCTCCAACAAAAATCTCTGATGAGCGGAGGTCAACGCAGACAGTGAAGAAGGCATGAGATAATAAGAAAGGCTTGATGAGCTGTGTTTTTGTCATTAATTATGGATTACTTGGGAAGATGTGAAGGGGGATACAGAGTGTGTGGGAGATGGGTGCCAAATGTGTTATCATAACAACCAGCAGTCACACAGACAAACAATGACTGAATATTAGTGCAACTCAGGCAATGCTGTGATAAAGATCAACTGTGATACAGACAAAATTAACATGATATTATAACGATAGTAATAAACATATAGTCAAACTATTATATAGGCATGTCAACAAACCCTTATAATTAAAATACTCCATGGTAGTGTTTTTATTATCAAAATAAACCCAGAGAGATGAAGAATCCCTTGTGACATTACAGTGTACTAAGTACTAATGGAAATGTAAGTCAGAACTCCTTATCAACAGCAAGTCTGGATTCCAATGTATGCACTATTTATATAACATTTTGCTGACTACAGTAATTGCATAATTTTCTTGAGTTCTTTATGTTTGTGTAATAGTCCATTCTCTAGAAGAAATAACTTGGGGGATTGGGGAGGGGGTGTATGCATATCACTTCACCTCCCAAAGAGATTTTAGTGTGAAGTCTGTTAAGGGTGGTCTTTACATTGATCAAATCTGACAAAGTATATGACTGAATCTAATGTAGCTAAGAAATGAAGACCTCTAATTTTCTGCTGGCTTAATGATATCAAATGATGCAGATCAATACCCCTCATCTTCAATCCTATCCATTTCTTTTAAGTGATATTTGTACAAGATGAAGATGATACAAGTTCAACAGATGCAGGTTCTTTTTTTGTCGAGATGTCTAACAAACAGATGAAAGCCAGCTTCATTTTCACATCAAACAAGCAGTAAGAAATGCTACCAAGTACACAAAACAGAAATAATGTAAAACATTTGTAAAATTTCACAATCTCACCTTGTAGAATCCATGGTGGTTATTATGGTAAGAAATTAAAAAAAGAACTTATGTTCTAATGATTTTTCTGAGAAAACAATTCACAAAAGGTACGCATGTATACACGTTTTTTCCCCCCAAAGTCAGTGTGCACTCCTCATGCGCATATCAGACAAGAAACATTAACATAAAACAATGTCATTTAATTTAAACAGTCTGAAACTTTCCATACCCAGAAACCCTGGATCAAATTTGGTATGCAAAAACCATTTAACTTTTAAGGAATGGTGATGTCAAATATAAGATAAGCCAGGGAACCTCCCTGTTTATCTCGCAAACAGTAATTAAAAGAACAGATTCAGGATCTACCAACACTGAAAAAAAAAGTTTTTAAAATTATTATCTCATAACCTTTGATGCAACACTTAACATTAAAAGATAATTTTTCCAACCAAGCTAGCAAGTCAAAAACAAAAGGATTTTAACAATCTTTAGGCGAAATGACTAACTCTAAATGACAGTCATAAAAACTTGGGTGAAGGAGTGTGACTTTGACAATCTGGTACATCTGGTGATGTTTCAATATCCGTTAGAAACAGCTGATTTAGTCTGGGTTTGGTATTGATCTATAGAGGAAGAAATAGCAGCTTTCTTTGCTAATAATCTTCATAAACAAGTTTGATGATGAAAATCTCCACAGGTATATTTTCACCAATAAACACATGTTAATTGGGAAATATGGGATCATAAACTGCAGATCTTCCCTAATCAATGAAGTAATTATTACTAAATCAAGTCGAATTTAAAAGGGTTTTTCCTTTATTCCTCTTTTTTTTTCCCACAGGAGACCTTTTCAATGAGAAAATTGATCCATGGAAGACTATAAATTTCTTACATATCCTGAGTACACTGTATAAATGTCCCAAGTCAAGCATTTCTCCAATAACAGCTTTTAAGATTATATAACAGATCGTCTCACAAATAGAAACCTGAGTCATTCTAAAGACTTCATGAGATGGTGCAGGCAAGTTGACGGATAAGTAAATTAGACAAAACCAAAACCTCTGATTTCTGACCTGAAACTAGGAATGTCATTTGTAAAACAAGACACAGTTAAACAATTTCTCCTCAATTACAAGCACATATAAATGTCTGTCTTTAATGTCAACCTGAGGTAAAAGTCAGTACACACGGAACAAAACTTTCTGTAAGGAAATTATGTATGTGGTGCAGATAACGAATGCACAGGTGAAATTCAAATCCATATCTCTTTTCTGTGTTTCACACAATTCCTTGACCTGAGACAAGTATTTATTCTGTCTGGTTTGCATGAGTATGTAAGAGACTGCAGAAAATGCATTTTCAAGTAAATGTCAGTATGTACACTGCTTAATGTGAAATTAAAATGTGAAGATATAAATACCTTTTTTTCTCACTTCTAGGATAATTAATGCTAAAATCCAAATATACCAAGATAAAAAAAAAAATACAACACAGCTTAGTTATTCCTTCTCAGGTCATAAAATTCTGTTCTTTGTAGTAACTCTGTAAAACTCTTGTTCCCTGGTACAAACAGTTCCTCTGGCTTCAGAAAACTACAACTTTCTGTCAAAAATCCAGTTCTGTATCAATAGTGTCCCCTGGCTATGAGGCTCCATTGAAAACATCATCCATAAAATACAAAAAAAATATTATCATAGCACAACTATTCCAGCTCATAAATCAAGCCTTGAGGCCACCACTGCAATACTCCTGACCTAGGGCCATATTGAAAAGTTTTTATTATCAGCTAATTTTTATCTAGACATTAATGCTGTCAAGTGACCAATAAGTGGCCTAATTCTGATAGAATTCATGTGGACTTCAGAGACCAATTTGTCAATGTATCACAATGAAGAAAAACAGACTTAATGTTTGAAAAAAAGGAAATTTCTAGAGATCAAACTCTTACCTTCAGTGACTTTTAGCAGGGTCAGTGTCGTAGCTGTTACACTACCTATGCAATCAGTTCCTGTCTATAACTAGCTAGGGGCTGAGTCACACTTGTTAAAATTTTTCCAGTTTTTCAATTTGACATGCATTCCGTGAATTTAACATGGTCATGATATTGGAATGACTGACAGGCCCGTAAATCAACACTTAATTATTCTATTCCAGGCTCCATCACTATCACAGAGGCTAGCAATCATAAAAGATATGACAGAGTTCAAAACAAAAATTATTAATATCCGCAAGTACCTGCTGTACAATGTATTACCATTTTCTACAATATATATGGTTATTATTAAGGTCTTTTTATTAGAAAGGTCAAACCTGTGCTAATATTAGCAATCAGATCTTCCAAATATAAATATAATAGTTGTGTGAAAATATTCCATGTTGGCTGACACAGCCTGATATAATGTAAGTCTTGGTCATTAGTTAGCAAGTTTGACTTGGCATGACATGAAAATCTATTTCCCGAAATATCAAAGAGAATCAAGGCTGTTTACTGTATAGTCTGATGGTATTGGATGATACTGTGCCAATATACAGAAATGTCAAAAGCTGTGAGAGACAACAGGATCCAGATTGCTACATATATTACATTACAATCAATCACTCAAAGACAGACTTAAGGGGTGTATTTGACCAGTATAACCATGAAATAACTTAGTCTAATAATTAAGTGATGATTTCATTTACTCATAAACATCTCATTTTTCCCTCTGACTTTGGTGTTCAAGCAACAAGTGATTCAGATAAGGTTTGTTCAAGAGGCTATACATTTTTAATTATTAAATAAAAGTTAACAATTCCACCCTTCCGGTTAACATATGGCATTTCTCATCATCAGGTAAATACCATGCAATAAAAGGAATGGTTAACAAGTCAGTAAAAATTAAAAGTGTTTGGTTTAAATTTTTACATCCTCACCACTCTTTTTCTAGTTTCTATAACCTTTCTAGGTGAACAATACACACACTTCCTCATCCAATACTTACTAAGCAAGTTCAACTAGGCCACAAAGAAGAACACCCTCACACAACATTCCACTCTGATTACAACACAGTGTTAGTAAATCCCAGTGTCACAGAAAAAAAAAACAACATCATCATCAGGTGTTGTTCCCCAAAATCCATGCCATCAGAAGATAAAGAGATGGAGGTCAACAGAGAAACACTGGGACTCCTAGCAACAGAGTGCTCATTTCTTCAGCCATTGTAGTTAGGCAGAACAAAAAGTCCACAGTCTCTCCTTTGAGACAAATCAGTCGGAGGGAGATAAGTGAAATACTGGGTGATTCAAGTGTAGTGTAAATGACCATCCTCCAAGATTTTATGGTTAATGTATTCTCTGCCTTCAACAGTTCAAAAGGTGCTAAAATCCTCTGGTTTTGACAAATTAGATAAAACTATGAATCTTATCATAGTTGTCTATGAATCTTATCATTATAGTTGTATGTGAAAAATTTGTCCTGATTTTACATTTTGTAAATGTCTTAATTTAGTCTTTTATCCTGTAGTGAAATTATGTGAATGCTGCTCACTAACAAATTTCATAATGACTGAATCATACATGGGTCTCAAAAGTGAAAGCTTCCTCTTGTGTTGTAATGTTTGATGAGAAACCTGCAGGAGTCTTTCATGTCATCAGAAAAGCTTAAATGACTATATATACAATAATTTTAAAAAAGAAAATTTTACATTATACCCTCCTCACTGGTATCATCTTATTTCCCACAGACTCATTATTTTTTTTTCTCAAATATTTTGGATAACTTTGTGAGCTATAAAAACTCAGATGAGAGATTCAGAGAAAGAGAGATCATAGAATTCAACATGATCAGGATCCCTTTAGGCTCCAGCAATCATAATTCACTTTTTAAAATCCAAGGTCAACCAACAAATCTATACAAAACTGGATTTCTAATTTTTCATAACATGCAATACTATCAATATTTATACTTACAACATCTCCTTAAATTATATCAACTTCCTCTTATAAAATGATCTCCCTCAGCTTGCCTCCGACTTCAGCCACATTACCTGGGGGTTAGCACATTGCCTCCAAGTCTACAGATGTCTTGGAGACAATGCAATGTTATCTTCAGTGTCTGCAAAGGTGTCCCTCCATCCACACAATCATAAAGATTGATTGTTGTTTTGGAACAAACAGCCACAAATCTTGTTGATAGTTACAGCAAGGCTTAGCAGGAATACCCACAGCAGGGATGTCAAATCAGCTTAGGAACCAAAGGCCATGTCCTCAGAAAATCAGGTTAACATAGGAAGAAGAGAGAGTAAGGAAAAATATTCCGACTATATACCTTGGCCATTAGTTTCTATGTGTGTATCTACTATATAATCATGCTGATGTTTCTTCATTTGCATGATATGATAAATGAACATATGATATATCAAATTTCTTAAGAAATTTATAGAGGATATTCAATGTTTTTTTAGTTGGATATGGAATTTATTTCACGAGTGGGACAGGCTTTTTTGATATTTTCATGAGTGCAAAGCACGAGTGAAAATATAAAAAAAAATCCTGTCACAGGAGTAAAATAAATTCCATATCCAACTAAAAAATATTGAATTTTCTGTTTATTACATTTTCTTTGATTTTCCCTTTGCCTCTGTCTTTTCTTAACACTGTGCCATAGGCTGTGATGTCATAGTTGAGACGACATACATGTAGTTTAGAAATTGTGAGATTGAAAACATTGTAACGTGGATTTTAGCAACATATTTGGGAAAAATTGACAGTTTTAGTCTCTATCAAGAGGTTTAGTTTACTATCTCTATCTTATGATGGGCCAGAAATTATTTTTTATTTTCTATAAATGATATCCATTCACACTGTGAGAGAATATCACTTTGGTATCCTTTCACACTATTAGAGAATAACATTTTTATTCAATAAATAAACCATAGTATTTCACTGTTGAAAATGTAATAAAAATACATATGTCACAACAGTGATTGAACATACTGTTCAGAAAAGTTGTGATGATTTTATGTTATGTAGATGTGATTTGTTTAATTAAATAATGTAATTCTTGCAACATATTCTTATTTTTTAACAATACAGTCATCTCTCTCTCTCCCATCTTTCTCTCTCTTATCAACGTAACAATTAACTTACAACTAAATTTCAGTCCACAACCAGTGCTGTAGAATTCAAAAGAGAGTCATGATAATTCCTTTCATATCTTTAACAACCTCATTAGCACCCAAGGCATGCATCAAGAGATACAAAATATTGACAAAACATAGCGTATCACCACAAACAAAACCCCCCTGCTAGATGCTTAATATGTTACCTTTCAGCATAATACCATGGTTAACAAAAGATGCATATTTCAAATAGTAATCCTTGATTGATGAAACAAATGCGTCCTGAGTTCTTCCGAACAAGACAGCTACTGAACAAATATACATATAACCTTAGTCCTTCAGTAAATCTGTTCAGAGTTAAGCATGTATCAATGAATACTCTCAAATAATATATATTTACAGTAAGATATATCTTGAGCAAATCATACCACACCTTAAAATGATATAACTTCTAACAAAATTGCAGCGAACACTGTAAGACATCCATCCTAGCTTATACACAAATATATCTTGCTTCCAAACACCGATGAATGACCCTACAAATCAGTTGTCAATGGTCAGTCTAAAACAAATCAGTTGTCAATGGTCAGTCTAATAACAGAGCACACTGGATCAAGTCTTTATTCCCATGAGATTCTGAGATCAGGGAATACAAAGCACAGGAAATGTGTGTCAATTACTGGCTTACTGATCCAATATCTTACTTCACTGGGCTCCTAGGTCTGGCTGGACAGCTAATTAAGTCATCAATTCATAAATCTATGCTTGAACATGAACTGCACATAAGTTTAACTCTCTGCTTACAGTTCCTAAGACAGAAAGTCTTGAAAGAAAAAGTATCAATTTCTTATATCAGAATGTTAAAGATTTTTTCACATTCCCAAAAAAAAAAAAAAAAAAAAAAAAAAAAAAATTGACTTCTTCACAATCAGGAAAGTAATTAAAGAAGAGAGATAGCGAACTGAATGAACAAATTTATTCATGATTCAATATTGAGACTTTTCAAGAGTTACACTTTAATTAAAATAAATATGGATAAAAAATAAATGATCTAACCAAAAAATTATTTTTTTAATATCTTTTAGAAAAAAAAAAAAAGGCAAAATTCTAAAATGTCGAGTGAATACATACACTTTTTTAAAAAGTTTATAATAAAATGCCACTTAATCCTGTCAATTGAGTCATGAATTTTTCCTCTGCACATGCATACCCTAGAATAACCATCATTAGATTAATTTGTCCCCCGCTTTCACGAAAGCAAGGGGATATTAAATCTCATTCGTCTGTCTGTCAGTCTATACGTCGATCAGTCTGTCCGTCTGTCACAAAATTTTTAACCTTGGTCATAACTTTTGAATGAGAAGAGATAGGGCTTTCATATTTCACATGTATATCCCTGACCTTTCCAAATATACCATGGTTTTTGACTCTGTGACCTTGAAGTTTGACCTACTTTTCAAAATTTACATCTTTGCTTATAACTTTTGATTGAGAATAGATAGGGCTTTCATATTTGACATGTGCATTACCAGTGAGAAGGTGTTTCCGAGCAAGCTATGATTTTTGACCCCTTACCTTAAAATTTTAAAAAATTTTAACTTTGGTGATCACTTTTCAATGACACATGATAGGTTGTTTACATTTGACAAGTACATTACCTGTGTCAAAAATTTTCTGAATGTGCTATGATATTTGACCCCATGACCTTGACCTTCAAGTTTGACCTGATTTTCAAACATTTCAACAGTGTTGCTAACTTCTAAAGGAGCAAAGATAGGGCATTCATATTTGGCATTACTTCTGACAAGCATTTCCAAATGTACTATGATTTTTAATCACATGACCTTGAAGTTTGACCTCATTTTCAAAAAATTTAACATTGCTAATAACTTTTGATTGAGAGAAGATATGACATTTACATTTGACATGTCCCTTACCTGTTTGAAGACCTCTCAGATTATGTACTCTGGTTTTTGATATTTTTTTTTCACATGTGCATTACTTGTGACAAGACCTTTCTGATTTTATTGTGATATTTGACCTCATGACCTTGATCTTGAAGTTTGTAGTTTTGAGAAGCTATAATCTTTGCCATAACTGTTAGTAATATGTCTCTTTTGTATAACGGACAGACAAGACAGGACACACAAACAAGACAGTAACAATATGTCAGAAATAATGGCATATCCCATCCACTAAGACACCAAAAGCGGGGGACCAAAATTCTTTGAATTTGCTTGTTCTTCCAACTTTTTTTTTGTTCTTTCAACTTTTTATTCTCATTAACTACGGAGTCTTTCCTTAATTGAAGTCCTCGATGCCAAAAGCCAAAAATAACCAGTCAATTTTTAAAACATAGACACAACAGATGTATATAGTGATCAACATAAATATTAAAAGGTATATACACATCACATTAATTTTGTTATCAGTTACTTTGATCCATTAAGTGCAACAGCATTTCCATCTTTAACATACAAAAATAGTTCTTTAATGATTGTAATATACAAGTCATGTGTAGGTGTATTTATAATATCAGGTGTAGGTGTATTTATAATATCAGAAGTCATTGGCCACTCTCTTATTTTTTTATCAAAAAAAAAAAAAAAAAAAAAAAAAAAAAAAAAAAAATTTGGTATAGACAAAATCGATTTCCAAACCTTACTTCCTGTAACATACAACATATTTTGTAACACCCAAGTTAATGGAAATATTCGCTTCATTTTCCTAAATTTTTACTCGAATGTGATTTTTTTTTTTTTTTTTTTTTTTTTTTTTACAGGAGAGATGCATTTCTATTCACAATTTCTTTATCATGCTGATGATGGTCACTTTTCAAACAGTTGTTGGAAAAACTTCCCTGATAAAGTATTCATAAATAATTCATATCCTGGCTAGATCAGTCTATTCGAAAGTCACCGGACCGTCGGTTTTTAGCGGTAAAATTTGGTTCGGGTCGGTAAAAAAATTAAGGATACAGGACCAAATGTCCGATGAAAAAATAAGGTCTAAAATCTGAATTTACATGTTCATATGGTCTTATTTTCCACACATATCCTTTATTCGATCCATTTAGCAGTAATGCATGATTAATTTTAATCTATATCAACCCTGTCATGATCGGTTATTTCTAATTCGAATTTCCTCTGTCATGGAATATAGATCTATAGATAGCTCATACGTAGATTCGGTTGGGTAGATTATTTTCATTACTAAACAAGAGTAACTATTATGAGTTACTTCAGGAAATAAATAAATATATTTTAAAGTGCATTTTCTTAAGTTTTAGAAAAAAAATCTTTGACACTGTATATTTCGTTTGTATGTGTCAAAAAACCAGAAAAAGAGAAAATTGTATGCATTTGTCATATATACTACCTTTAAACAAAACAAAAAAAAACAAAAAACAAAAAACAAAAAAAATAATAATAAGTTTGTTCATTTAAATAAAATCATTTTTTTTTTTAAATAATCTCAACTCTGGATCTATTTAAGGTTCAATTTAACAGTGAGAATACACACCCCCCTTTTTCAATCTCTGAATCATAATGATGTATGAATTAATTTAAAGAAAAAGGTCGGTCTGGTAAGTAAATGCTTGGTCTGGTAAAATATATATTTTTACCAGACCGTATGTCCTGTAAAAATTTTAGACTTTCGCATAGACTGCTAGATGACAAAAAAGGACCTCCTTAATTCACTGACCACTCCAAATGTGAAGTAAGACTCACAAGTCGTTTTAATGGTATGCTAATTCACTTTTATTTATGAGAACTTTATTTTTGTGTAATTATACCCTAGACCAAATTTTCATTCTCGCATACATTTTGTATTATCAAAGATTATAAAATATAACAATTAGTAAAATTAATAAAAATACTAAATATCTCACAAATATAAAGTGTCAAGAAAAAAATTCTTCTTAAGCACTATCAAAAGATCTTGATTTTACATGTAGGTATGGCACAATGAAACCCATGCTAAAGAAACTATTCTCCACACATTATTTTCAAAAGACCATTAATCATATACCTAACTATTATCATAAAATCATAATTAAACAAAGCTTACTTAAAATTAAGCTGGAAATGAATTATTTTAAACATTCAAATCATTACCTATTAATAACTTGTTTAGAAGAAATTTATACACATCATGTCAAATGACTTTTCATTGAAAATTGCTTCTTGATATTCTATTCACAATTTAAATTGCACCTGTGGATAAGATTTTCACTTTTCTCTTTCAATTGATTTTGTTATTTGTGCAAAACCACTAATTAAATCAAAGGTTGGTTGATAATTAATCAAAAAAGCAGCTTCACAGTAAATGTCATTATCCACAATGTCAGTGAAAACCAACAGGGAATATTTTACTCCTCAATTCTAAAATCATTTTCTACCACTGACTTCAAATTACTCAATTATACCTTAGTATGAACATTGTAATGAAATTTTTGTCCTTATATTGACATTATAAAATTTTCTGTTCTCATACCTGGAGTCAATTATGAATTTTTTTATTGAGTCAGACAATATCCTAAAGGAAGAAGAACACCTGTTTCTCAAATGAAGAGCTCAAATTTCAGCAATATTATGATAAGGATAGCTCATACTGGGCAGTTTTTATAAATAAACCTTTTTTTTCCAGTGCATATGCTTGCCCTATTTAAAATAGATTAGTAGGTACCCATTTTAAAATCAATTAAGAAGGAAGTAGAAATTCTGTGTAGTACTACCTTATTTATAACTATATATCCTGCTTTCTAGATGTAGGTCCACACCAGGCCTTAGAATACTGGGATATGATACATACCATGATGCGCCTCAGTTATCTGAATTCAGTCTTTACCATAAATTCAAATAATTTTTAGCCTCTCAGAAATTACTGCCATAAAATCAACCAGTACATGTCAAACATGTTTATAAATACATCTATACTATACTTGCCAATAAATAAGCATCTAAATACAGTTGAACTTTGATATCTCAAACACTGATATCTCGAATACCAAGACTATGTTGATGTTAGTTGATAGACCTAACCACTTTTTCTTTATGTAAAGTGGAGATAACAAGGTTTGACTGTATAATCTCACATTTTCCTTCAGTTTAGTAGAATAAGATACGAACTAGCCCCAAGAACCACAATTCATCTTGCTTAATTAACTTAATAATGTAGTCTTTGACCATATATCTTAAGTCTTAAATATGATATGTATCATTTATGCTGATAAAAAAAATACTTTACTTGATTATTTAAGGTACCATTACAGCTAGTTTTGCCTTATAAAGAAGTGAATCTATTTATCATCAACATTTAGAATGATGGTCTTATTTTCCAGCTAGTCATATAAAAACATACTCAACATGGGTGAATTTAACAAATTCATAGTTGTCTCAACTTTCCCCGCAAGTCCAAAAATTAACAAAAAGGGTGTCACCATAAAACATTGCCAAGGGAGCAACTAATCCTCATAACTTTTAAACAGGTACATCATTTCTAACTTGTATCCCTATAATCTTGATACTTCAAGCTTGAAATCATTTGTATTTAAAATTATAATAGTACTTTAAATAATTCATCATCAAACTTCATCAGAAAGTTTCTTTTTGAGTGAGTATAATGTATAATTCTAAGGATAATTAAACAATTCATTATTGTAAACAAATGAATCTTTATCATTATTTCTTAATGAGAAATTGGATAACAAATATGTACATATCAATCTTACTCATTGTGGAAAAAACAAGCAGTATGCCAAATCATGCTGGCATTCCTGGACATAAGGGGTGGGGCACATTTGTACAGACTCGAAGACTACATCAACAAACCTATATGAGCTACATACAAGCTGCTGAGGTATTTTTTTACCAATATTTTACCATAACTGTAAAATATCAAAGCAACAAGAAACAAAATTTAACTGCTTAGAAATATTATCATTTTCTAAGAAATCGTGACTTACTAGATTTGTTAAGCTGTCCACGCCCTTCAAGACTGAGGTAACCGAACGAAAATCAATACCAATAACATATACACCTAGCAAAGCCATTAATATTAAAAAATATCTATTTCATACCTTTGTAGCTAAAATATCTAATTCCTCACTGAAAACATCTTATATCCCAAAGAATTACGTAATGAAAGTTTGTATGGAAAAACATAATGAATGAAAATGGTCTGAATAAATCCATAACAAAGTTGTCAACATATTGCCACCAGACCCTCTGACACTTAATGCAGGTAAAACACTATTTCTACACTGAAAGGTTTCCATGGCAACACAACATAAAATGGGAGAAAAACTTCCTTTGATTGATTTCAACAAATACAATTATTAACAAATGGGAAAACATGATGGCAATTATTGTGATTAATGAAATGGATAATAAGCATGAGAAGAGAAAAAATTGAAGTCCAGTGTATTAAAAAGGATCATCATCAGATATATTATTATCCTAAAATGTAGATATCCAATGCAGAGTATTTTGAATAGATACTGGTATACCCTTAAAATGCATTCTATGTATAGTGACACTTATGTTTCATTAAAAAAGCCATCAATATGTCCAAAACCTCAAATGGACCTTCTTACCATTTTTATTTACAACTGCAAATCAGTTTTCACAGCCAAAAAAAAAAAAAAAAACTATCTCTTACAGCCACATCCTTGTATCTACGATGTAGTATTGATTCCTCTCAATATATATGGACATTTACATTGCCATTTTATGTCTGTGTGAACAGCTGTGCAACACAATATGTTTTTGTTTGAATTATAAGGAGTATCAAAATCTTTTTATCCATTTTGTTTCATAATCTTCCAACAAAACAATGAGTCACTCTGGTCAACATAAAAATCATTATATTACTAAGCACTGAAGTCTGGGGTGAGGTAGGCATCTTTAATAGTCTGGGGGTGGGGTTTAGCCATGTATCTATGTCTGGGATTCAGGAACCCAGTGCGGCAGTGCAAAATAATTCTGAACTTGTTTTATTCATTATTTCAAATTTCTATTACCACAATTTGGCAGGACCATTAGTCATTAACCATAATCAAAATCCTACTTTAAAATTTTCAGACCCTTCAGACATGGGGGTCTGTTCCTTTCTGACCAACAAGGAATGGCCACATCCAAATGCGACTTCTGTCTTAGCATTTTACATAAGCATCCACCCAACATGTTTAATTTTTATCTCATGTTTACATACTTCAAATGTATTATGTAGCTTAAAAAGAAAAATTAAACTGATTTACACTTTGACATTTGGAAACTAAGTACTTACCTAAAATATGCTTATCACTTCATTGTGAATGCATATCATCTGGAGTCCTTATTTTCTTTTCCAAGAATACAAAACTTCTGAGGCAGCAATGCTGCTAAAATTGAAATTTTTGCATCAATATGCTAAAAATCCTTATAAAACACATTTATAAATGATGTCTCAATACATATATTTCTTCCAGCTGGGAAAGAATTTATAAAAGCTGAAACAATCAATATTTTAGTTCTTAATCTCTCTCTCCATAAAAAAGAACCTAATATTTCCTCTCTCCAATTTCCCCTACACAGAAAGACTTTGACACAACTAATTATTTTTGGCCGTGTTAATTAAGTGCCTATGTATGTTTCAGTAGTGCAAAAATCCTCAGCTATCAAAGGTAAGTAAATCACATTCCATGTATAAGGTGAAAAGTACATCATATATATATCTACATCATGTACACAGCACACTTATAAAAATCCATTACCAGGGTTGTCAATTACACAAATATTCACCCAAACTTACACAGAAATAATGGCCTTCATTGCACCTTATATATTTACCTGTGTGTCCTTGTGACTATGTATATTTCATACCTGTATGTACATTTCTTCACAGTTTTCAATCATTTCCTCTGGGTGTATTTCATTAATCATAGATGATGGTGTAAGAGGCTAATAGGTAAAGTCTCAATGGCCTTAAAGTATAATCAAAGAAGTTTTAAGTCCATTTCAAGATGCAACACACACAACTGTACTTATAAAAACAAGATTATAATTTTAAAAAGATAGTTGAGTCTGTGCTGTAGCCATCATAAAACACTGAAGTAGATATGTAAGCTATTGGTTTAAGTTGTTGAATTGATTAATTATTAATAGAAAGGCACGTTGGTGCACTGGGGTGGTGTTGGGGGGGGGGGGGGGGGGATGGGGGGGGTGCATTCAGAATAGTGAATCTAGAGTGGGCTATCCATCGGCAATGCCATAATTCATTACCTGGTACATGTAACTGTTTTAAGCATTCTGTAGTTCACTATAATTTCAATTTTGATGTGAAAAATAAGAGATCAGTTGGTTTTCTAAGCTTGCTGGAAAGATCCAGGGAGGTAGTTAAGAAAAGCTAGGTATTTATTATTGTAATTCGATCTAGTAAAAACTGATCACTACAGTCTTGGCATTATAAGACCTAAGTTATACTGTTACTTTTTGTACCATTACGTACTGGTTAGACAATAGTGACGGGCAATCAGAATTTTTTTCATAATCAATTATCGGAATAATTGGATGCACTATAAATGCATCATTAATAATTGATTGATTTCAAGTATCAATTTTGATCATTTTTGAATGAAGAATAAATTGGGAAAAATTTTGAGCGAGTTCTAAAATGCACTTTTGATGTAATTTGTATCACTGAATTTATTTATCAAATTATTATTTAGGATTTAGTTACATTCAAAGAAGAATGAATCAAGGAATAATTTGCTTGTAGCTAATATGTTGAATAATCGATTATCAAAATTATAATCAATAATCTATAATTGGGGGCCACTTCGACCAGATACTGTAAACCAACTATTATTCGCGTCATCTTTTATTCGTGATTCTTCAGTTTTAAATCAATATGCGACGATTAATTTTCGCGACTGGAGAAATATTCTTTACAAAAATAAAGCAAAATAAATGGATCGCAGCGATTAATATTCGCGAGTTAAAGAGGCTCGCGAAACTCATGAATATTTCTCACACGCGAATAAAAGTTGGTTTACTGTAATCGATACATCCCCATTACACAACAAAACATGAAACTTCAGATCATATGCATTTTCATCTATGATAAAACAAAATTGACATAGTACAGTTTATCTACATAGTTGCTAACGAATAGCTCATGGCTTGGTCAATTGAGTGACTTTTATTGACTTTATTGATAAAATTGAGAACTCCTGTTGGCCGAACAAACTTCGGGCCACTGTGAAGGGGTCCAGCACAGTCTCTTGATTTAGCTATATAGCTTGAAATAGCTATGTAGCTTTATTCAAAATAGCTTGATAAAGCTATTTACATGCAGTTTTTCACAATTTTTTTTTGTAAGAAGCAGACAAAAAGTCGCAAGTATTTGACTATTTATATATGTACTGTGGGCTATGAAAACAACAACCTAAATCAAAGATAGTTCTTACGTTGCAGCTTTTGAATACTTTTAAGCTAGGGCTGTCATGGTTCCAAAATTTTTCGGGTCGGGTCGGTTCTGTAAATTTTCGGTTCGGTTTCGGGTTTTTCGGTTCGGTTATTTACATCTATTTTAAACCTTAATTTCATGAATTTAACTTGAAAAATCTTTATTTGTTATATTAAATTTACATTGAAAACAAGTCTTAACCATGCGAACGTCTAGACATCAGTGTGTAGAACTACTTGGCCTACTATTAGCCACAACCTGACCATTCCTGCTCGTTTTGATAATTATCTAATACCTCCGTGACAAGTGTTTTGTTATGGAATGAAGTAGATTTCAGTTGTGATGTTTATTTATCACTGTTATCATCATCATTCCTTTGATTTTGACGCCATTTTTTGTATTGAACAGACTCTAATACATAAACCAGACCCGAACCGAATTCCAGAAAAATGCAACCGAACCAAACAACTTGGACCGCGGTTCTCGGTTATTTCAGGTACCCGTGACAGCCCTATTTTTAGCAAAAGATGAATTTTCATTGAGTAACTGTACACTACCTTGTGTGCTTTGAGGCATGTAATGGATAAGTATGATTACTTCAAATAATTATTGTTCTGAATTATTTCTTCTTTATAATTTCTTTGAAGATGGCTAACTTGCATGTCAACATAATTATCTTGCATGTATCACAGTATCTAAAAATTCTTATCCATTCTTGTATTACCATAGTATGAGGCAACATAAAAAATAAAACGAAGAAATCCATACAGATTTCATTTATAAGACATTGCCCCATAAAATTGGTAATGTTATAGAGGGAAAACAGTGTCTTACGCCAGTTAACCCCATTCAGATTGACCCTGCAAGGGGAAATAACTTTAGTAAATGTGAAAAGCATCTATTGTGCCGGAAAGAGATGATCGAATTTGTGATTTTTGTTCCTCAATTTAGGAGACGAATTCCACTATCTTTTAGAATGTGCTTTTTTCAAAAAAAGTTTTCAAAAAAATTTGTTCCAAATATTTTTGATGCTAAACCTAATGTTATCAAATTTCATGACCTGTTAAAATGTAAGGATGCTAAAGTCATTTTTGGACTTGCCAAATTTTGCAAAAATTTTATTTTCAGCAATAGATTGATAATCATAACAAAATTATAACTGTGTAAAATGTGTTGTAATACAGTACTAACCTGACAAGTAAAAATTTAAGGCGATAGCCCGAGTGACCAGTAAAGAAAAATAATTATTTCTAGCCCTGTGTATCATTTGTATTCAAATAGGCCCTACCCCAGCTGGGGTCTTAAATAAAACCTTGAAAATTGAACCTGGTGAAATGGCCGAGACAACATGCATCGGAACAAGAACATACCATGCCTACAGGCCATCTCCTTACCTACACCATATCCATTTTCCATTAGCTTCATAAAGGTGCTGAAGATATATAAATATAAGATACATTTTGCTGTTGGCGCAAAAATGTCATTCAAAAAGTTGGCTGTTCAGACTTTCGCACTTCCGGTGAAAGTAAATCTTACACCCGTGACGGTATAATAATTTCGGCGCCGGAAAGATCCGATACGTAGAACGGCATCAAATTTAGCTATCCTTGTTTGATGACAGATCTAGCAACAGCGATTGATTTTTTTTGTTTTTAATATACATGTACCGACAAAATAATTGTCTTGAAGAAGGTTGTTCGGGCCTACTAACGTCACCGTTTAGTATGAACGAAGAAAGATAACTCGAAGTTTACATTATGATTTAAAAATATATCGTTTTATAGCTCTGTAGGACAAAGTGATTTTTCTTTCCTTGGGAAACTTTTCAAAAGGAGATAGGTGAACAAGGCGTGCAGATTGCCTATAGCTTCAGATATATAAAAATCATATTCAATTTATGAATTACGTATTTAGTAAAAAAATTCTCATTATTGAAATTATAAAATTATGACAAACAAAACTCTTCTGATGAAAATTTTCTCTGCAAAAGTATTCTATTATTTTAAAAAAAATACCGTATTTGCGGGATTCGAACCCTAGCAATAAAAATTCTTAGTTTCGTTTTCCTTTGAGACTAACTCGCTTACCACTACGCTACAAAGTTCATGATAAATATCATGTTTGTGATACATGTTTAAATGGACTTAAGTATTTTCGGAAATATACGAATGTTGTGTCATAAAAGTGTATTTTTAAGGTATAGTGGGTCTTTGCTCCATGTTTTTGTTAGCCCAAAAATGTATATTTTTATGAAACTTTAAGGATAACCTTTAAAAAAAATGGAGCGCAGACCCACTCATATCGAAAAATCATGAAAATTGAGTTATATTATGAGAAAATGATCCTTTTTGTCCTCTTTAGTGTGTGTATGCTAATTCATAGGCAAATAATTTCAATCTTCATGAGATTTTTGCAAATTGTGGAAATTTTTGTTAAAGTATACTTTAATGTTAGGTGAAATATCAAGAAAATTTTTGTTACAATTGAGATTTGATTTTTCACCTTCATACACTGTAAAAATTGTGTTTAGGAAATAAACACTTCTGTTACATGTTTAGATCTAAACGTGTATAGTATTGTGTTTAACAACTAAACACTTATGTCTTAACATGTTTTATATCTAAACGCGTTTAGAAATTAAACACATTTCACTGTAAAGTGCAGAGTTATCTTCCCGGAAATGACACACATATATTTGAACGTTTATTTGAGCGGCTACCTAAACAAAGAAAACACAACAAGCTAAGGTGATGTATCAATGAGAGTTATGACAACCCAATTCAAGGGATAACCATGACGAAATAGTGAAATACGTGAAAGGGCATCTTGTTACTGCAATACATTAAAGGTTTGTTTTCTTCTTCTTTGCATTAATTAACCACGATGAGCAACGTAAATAAAGTTGACTTGGGATATCTTGAATTCGTTCATAGACTTGCAGGAGAGGAAATAATATTAAATGTCATTAAAAACATCTATATTTATATCAGTGTAGTTTCACTAAAATTTGAACAATTTTGTTTTTCAAGCAATGTAAAATACCAGTGATAGTGTACTTTTTCTAAATTCTGGCTTTCTTTCCTACAGGCACCGTACGTAGTCCAGACCGAACTCAAAATACACGTATCAGAGTACCTGGTGTCATCTTCAAACGGAATGTTGTTGTTCCATAATCAACACTTTGAAACTTCATTTGTTGAAGACTACTGTGTTAATTCGACGGTGTTTACAATTATCCTCGTGCATTCGAAATGGATTACTTTCTGACAGTTATTGGTGGGATATAGATTATAATATGTGGTGCTTTGGGACTTGCTGAAAGTTCATAAAATTTGATATTTTGTGATTGACATGAGGAAAACTCTGCAGCCGATTCAAATTATAATGATTATAATAAATATATATATAAATATACATTTTGTATTTTTACTTTAACAATTCTTTAATAAAGCCTTTTAGAAATATTCAATGAAGTTTTGATATTAAATTGTCAGCTTAATATTATTTTCTTAATAATTTTGAAGATTAAAAGTTTGTTATCTATGTGTACGTTATAAATTATGTGTCATTCTGATTGAATTGTTGAGACTAATCAAATCTATCCAATTTTATCTCCTACATTATTTGTGTAAATTAAGTACATGTACATCGCACAGTGTCCATTGCATTGTATTATTAAATACATATCCCAGCGTTCAGTGGCTTTATGGAAAATAATTAATATTGGTTACATATTTTGAAAATTTTGACAATTATGCGCATTTAAAAAACATATACTTTTTGTGCCTAAATTTACGAGAATGTTCTGTTTTTCTGCAGGTACAAATTAAACTTATGATGTGTTTAGATATTAAACACATCTGCTGTTATGTGTTTAGAATTTAAACACTTGTGTTAATCTGTTTAGATATGTTTAATTTCTAAGCACACAAGTGTTTAAATTCTAAACACTTTCTAAGACATGTTTAGGAATTTTACATGTTTAGAAATTAAACATATAAAAAAGGAGGTGACAAGAAAGTGTTTAGAAAAGTGTTTGAATTGTAAACACATTTTTTACAGTGTATTTGTCATTATAGGCATTTCACTCGCCTTGTTCGCCCATCTTCTTAGTTAAATGTAAAGGAAATTTGTTCATTTACAGTATCCCCTGTAAGACAGACAAACAGAATTTGTGAGTTTTATCGAATGTTTGGGTCTCTGGGGGTATAGAAGAAATGAAATGATATAGAGGAAGGGGAGTTTCAGTTACTATGATAGGCAAATATTGAAAATACAATATCGATTCTAGATAGATGAATCCTTGCTTAACAACCCCCCCCCCCCCCGCTTTTTTTTTATTTGGCTTTTCAAACGTAAAATATATTTCTGGCTGACCCCACACTCCACACTTTCAGAACTGATAAGCCTAAGAAGGTTAGTAGAAATGCACATATAATTAGAAATTCATGCAAACTGTGTCACAGATCAAGCTTGGAACATCTGTTCATTTTTTTCATCAATTTAAGAAGCAATTCAGATTGAACGTCCTTCTTAATTGAATTTTAATATCAAGCATCTTTTTGAACGATTTTTGAAACCGTGTTTAAGGTTGCTCCTTGAATATATTATTTATATAATCGATCTCCTTAGACCAAAAAGGGAGAAAAAAGGTCTGCTAAGTGCCTTTCCATTGACCCTTGCTTTTTACATAATAATTTGTATTGTTTATTCATTTATTTTTCAAAATTTTGAAAACAAATTAATATGGTCCTTAATTTCTTTTTTTTAAAGTCGGCTATATGAATAAAAATCAAGCTTAAAGTATACCTTAATTCGTTTTACACACTTAAGTACAGTCAAATATCTGAATATATAGATATAGGGAAAAAGCAGGCTATTTTTCTGAATTAATCCAAAGACGTTTTTCTTTTAAAATACAAAGGTGGACCTCATGCCAAGGAGTTGACTCTGTTACTAGACTCCTCGTCGTGCGAACGATTCCAAAGGTCGTTTCTGAATTCAATATCTGATCAAGAAAGCGTATCAGAAAATAAGTTAACAAATACAATTCTTATTTATTGATGGGGAAAAAAAAAAAAAAAAAAAAAAAAAAAAAAAAAAAAAAAAAAAAACTCCCACAAAGAAGAACAATAAAAATCAAATTTCAAACCCGGTTTAAAACTCATCAACATATACAATACATCGATCTGGAAATCTCTATGATAAGGAATATAAAAATCCCTACGCACACAATATAGTCATTACTTTCTTGCAAGAAGTCCATTACGTAATTCACTTTGTAACTATACAATGTACACTGTAAATTTTTTTCAGTCTATATTTCTTATTAATTATGAAAAGCACCTCTTTCAAAAATCAGAAATCAGAAAACACCAGTTAGAACCGGTTTTTTTTTTCAGACCACGTGTTCTATAGATTTCTTATGCAATGTGCATGTTTTTCCATCAATGAAACATATACAATGACGTACGTATCAGTTTAGTCCGAAATATCTGACGTTTTCCTGGCTTTTTTCTTTATACGATTTTGATATTTTACGTGCCAGGAAAACTTCAGAACCGGCGCCATTACGAAAACTGGAAATTCACCGCCTCCAACCATAGGCACTCCCCAGCTTAGTTGTTAAAAATGTATATTGTTATGTTTATAATATAGTAGATATATATTTTTTAACAACTAAGCTGGGGAGTGCCTATGATAATTATCTTGCATGTTGACATACTTTTCTTGCATGTTGAAATAATTGATCTTGTATGTAGGGGGGAAGAAATATGCCACCATAGTGTCAACATCCAGCATTTTATGGAAGGGTGCTAAAAATCGGTGTTCGGAACACCACATTTTTTTTTACTTTTAATAATAGCATTGCCAGCGATGATTTCTTTATTAGCATGTTGTACAGAAATATAATTGTCAAAATTTACATTCATAAACTTCTATGAAATGGACTTATAATTTTTAAGAATTCATTAATTTAGGAATGACTCTAATTCTTGGCCAAATTATTCGAGTATAACCTGGTTTGGGTCAGTTTACGCTTTATAATCCCAAACCAGGTTATACTCGAATAATTTGGCCAAGAATTAGAGTCATTCCTTATAATTTAATTTTAAAATCATTAAATAACTATGGGTGTAAAATTTCGTTACTTTTTATTAGTTCAAATTTGCCGCTCAATAATACAACCGTAGTAACGGAAGTAACGGAAGTGATGGGAATCGAGGGGAGGTAAAAACTGATACATAGGCCTAGCAGCCATGTTGTTTGGTTACATGTGGTAAGATCGAATTATTGTTTGAAATTAAAGGTACATTTATTAAATCTGGAATTTTCCATGAATCCCGAGGACTGGAAATGAGAGGATTGTATGGAAACAGACGATTCAGCTGGTTGTCAAGGGGTGTGTCCCCATACCAAACCAGGTTATACAGAAATAATTTGTGTTCCTTTTTGGATATTAACCAATCAGAGGCTAGAATACAAACAAAATTAAATTATTTAAATTTAACATCAACGACAACTATTCAAAGGTATATACATGTACACAAACACTTTTCGTTAGATATTTTCAAAAATGGCGACGTTAACGCGCCGCACAAAATTTTCATACAGTAATGTGTTGAGCATGGTTTGACTCCTGTTCATAGGAAAAGAGATGGAGATGATAAAATGACACAAACACATGTTTCGACACTGGTTTATACCTAGTAAAAGAGGTTCAAGGATGGCTGGACTGGTTATATCAAATGAAAGAGGCTTTTGGTAAACAAACAAAAATGACGACAAACTGAAACGCCAGGACCTGGGCTGGGATTCATAAAACTTCTTAGTATAATCTTAAGTTAAAAAAATCACTTAAGTTTTATATTTTATACTTAAGTCCCCTAAGTATTACTTAAATTTGGTAGAAATACTTAAGTGTAATTCATAAACATATTTAGTGCTTAAGTATTGACTTAAAGTTAAGTGTCCTCAGGAGGTGTCTTAAGTAGATAAGAAATACTTAAGTTTTCTTTATCAAAATAAAAATAATGCTTTACCGAAGACATTTTACTCTTTCAGTAAGAAACCATGCTATTACATCCAACTAGAAACTTGTTTTGACTTTGAGATGTTTATCAACTGGTAAGATGCAGTATTGTGCAATGTTGATGACAAAGTTGTATCAGTTGTGATGTAATACACATGGAACTAAATACCTCCATCACAAAAGAGTGCGCTTTTTGTTCGGGAAATTTTATGCGTTGCTAGGGTGACCTAACTTAAGTGCTATAATTTTCTCAGAATTAAACTTAGCTAAGAATTGCACTTAGAATTTATATGAATATGACTTAAGAACTTTTTCTTGGCTAAGAATTTATTTTATACTTAAGTGTGAAACTTAGCACAAATCTTAAGTATGTTTATGAATCCCACCCCTGGACAACATACATGGAGACCCCAGTTTAACTATTACAGCAGTTAGATTTGTGATCCGACGGTGTTGGAAATTTTCTAAGAAAAAAAATTAATTGTGCTATCTTTCGTTAACTCTAATATGTGAAATAAAGCTAACTTGGAAACTAACAGAAAATCAAATACAGCACAGTGTCCGATTTAAAGAATTGTTAAGACGCAGGGTTACACCGTAAATTCACAAGCGCCATTCTACGTTTTGACGAGGTCAGTGTTGTGTCTACACCTTTTTTGAAAGATAGGTTTAACTGAAGGAAAAAAATACTTTAAAGAGATATTTTATTGAAATTTCTAAGTAGTATTCAAAAAATGTTGATTATGAAACATGCCACTGTTCAAGTTTATAATATTAGTGAACCAAAAATTAACAAGATGTGTTTGTGAAACACTGATGCCCCCGTATGGCAGCTTATGGCGAAGGTTAAAGTTTCTCAAATGCAAGTCAAAATCCAAGGCCAAAAGATAAAAAATGTTAAATTTGAAAGCCCTAGCTGCAACTGTTCAAAAGTTATGGCTAAGGTTAAAGTTTTTTAAAAGTAAGTAAACATCAAGGTCAAGGTCAAAATTGTTGGTATCCAAAGGAAGGTCTTGTCACAAGGATTACATATGTGAAGTATGAAAGCCCTAGCATCACCCATTCAAAAGTTATGGCCAAGGTTAAAGTTTTTCAAAACTAGGTCAAACTCCTAGGTCAAGGTCAAAAGGTCAAAGTGGTTGGTATCCAAAGGAAAGTATTGTCACAAGGATTACATATGTGAAGTATGAAAGCCCTAGCTCTAACCGTTCAAAAATTATGTCCAAGGTTAAAGTTTTTCAAAAGTAGGTCAAACTCCAAGGTCAAAAGGTCAAAGTTGTTGGTATCCAGAGGAAGGCCTTGTCACAAAGAATACACATGTGAAGTTTGAAACCCAAAGCACCAACTGTTCAGAAGTTATGGCCAAGGTTAAAGTCTCATAAAATTTTGCAAAAGTGGGTCAAACTCCAAGGTCAAAAGGTCAAATATGATGGTTTGCAAAGAAAGGTCTTGTCACAAGGAATACACATGTGAAATATGAAAGTCATAGCTCCAACCAATCAAAAGTTATGGGCAAGGTTAAAGTTGACAACAGACAAACAGACAAACAGATAAACAGACAAACAGATAAACAGACAAACAGACAGACAGGACAAAAACAATATACCCCCGGTATCTTTCGATCCGGGGGCATAAAAAAGTTCGCGTTTTTCTGGGACAACCCTCGTACTCTGTGTTTTCTCTATTGATTTATTGTTGAATATTTACTTCCACAGAATATTATTTCCTTTAATTCTTATACACCATTGCCGTTAATCAGTCCATAAACAACACTAAGCAAACCACCTGCATAGATTTCTTAAGCAACGACTGTTCTATCAATTATGCATACAATGACAAACACATCTATTATACAATATTTAACATATATTTAGTTTACTTTGAATGTTTTTTATAAAGATATAATTTAAAACAAAAAATGTCTTTCTTTGATTGTTAGTACGGGAATTAACGTCGCAGCTATTGCAGAGAAAAATCACATTACCCGCTTACGTTGGTTATGTATTTTTTTTCTGCAACAGCTGCGGCATCAATTCCCATGCTAACAACCAAAGAAAGCATTTTATTGCTTAAAAGAAATGTCTCTGGTTTCATTTTATTAAATATTGAATATATCTGAATGATTAAGTTGGCGTCTTCTTTCATTAAATATAACCTTAGGAAAAGGATTATAATCAAAAATATCAAAATCGGGCCTTAGGGCTTCAACAAGCATCTTAAGAGTTTTCAAAGGTACTGTTCTGTAGATTTCTTCAAAATATTTTGCTTTTTGTCTTATAAGTTCTTTAGGGTTAGAGTTTGCGTGAGCTAATTTCAAAACTTTGATGAATTGAATAGGCGTTATGTTTTCAGACTCCATTTCATTAAATGGATACATTTGTTTGTTGCTGATGAGTCCTTTGATTTGCATATGTTTCCATGATCTGAGGTAGGCTTCATGCAGTGAAATGCATTTCAGGATCAACTTTCTTCGATCTTCTAAAGAGGTAGCGACATCAAGAAAAATATCATCAACAACATTCTGTTTCAAATATCTTCCCTTGAATTTAGAAATATTCCAAGTTTTCATTAAAAATCGAAAATCACTCTCGAATGTTTCCATCTTTCCAATAAAATCGTAGGGAATTTGACAGGGTTTACATTTATCAAACATTGCCATGAAATGTGGATCTCTTTTCTATGGTGTCCGGATAGGGCCATTTGCAAAAGCTCAACAGCGCGTTCAGAAAAACACGCCGTCGCGCTAACACACAACACGCTGTCACGCTAACACAATTTCGCACAACACGCCGTCGCGCTAACACACAACGCGCTGTCACGCTAACACAAGTTCGCACAACACGATGTCACGCTAACACACAACGCGCTGTCACGCTAACACAAGTTCGCACAACACGATGTCACGCTAACACACAACGCGCTGTCACGCTAACACAAGTTCGCACAACACGCCGTCGCGCTGTCACACAACTCGCTAACACAACTTTGCACTCACAGTCTACAGGGAAGTCGTGTACGGAAATGCGGACTGCGCATGCTGATTGAACTAATACACGTGTAATGGAGGGATATTCGTCTTTGACCATGTCAGAAAACCCAGAGGACATAACTCGTAAATATTACACTGTATTTAAATGCTATTTAATGGTTTTACAGAAGGTTGTTTTTTTTTTAAATCAAATGAAAATTTAGAAATGATAAAGCTTAGAGACCGAATTTAATCATTACATTTACAAATTCATACGTGTAGTAAGTTAATATCTCTTGTCCAATTGTATGAACTTTTATTAATGATTTTTTAATTAAAATATATTTTACTGATGGCTTAATAGGAATTGAAAACAACCTATATATTATAAACTTTCTCCAGGGAGTGGAAATCTAACATATTATGAATATAGCGATATTACTATTATAGTAATTACAGAGTCGATCTGGTAGTCAGGTGCTTGGGTCTTTGCTCATGAATATGTACAATAACTACATGAACTATGTACATTATGTAATAAATAAAAAGATATAAAGGTAGCGTACACATGAACAAAGACCCAAGCACCTGTGATTGTGTAATTTTGTGTAGAAGGGGAATTAAATGATAAATTAATTACCTTAGTTTAACTTTTACCATGCAGTAGTCAGTAGTTGCATTTATAATAATTTGTTCTTTTTCTTATTGATATTAAAGGAGAAGACCTCATTCGAGAATACTTTTATGGTGGATACACAAATCTGGAGATATGTGGTATCCTGCTCTTGCAACACAAAATAGTAATAAGGTACATGTAATATTTGAAAATTGAAATTGGTCTGCCAAGTAGTCAAAATCTAGGTAATGTGATTACTCAAGTGTACATTGTTACTTTACAGCCTGTCATATATTATACCTATTTATTTTGAATAGGAAACCTCTAGAACACTCTTATATTCTATTATGGGTATTTCTTTTTAAGAAGAGTTCACATAGATCTGCCCAGAACAGGGTGGATTCTAGTCAGCACCAGTTCGGAACTAGAAGAACTAGGAAAAAATTGAAATAAATCAACTTTTTAACAAAAAAGAAGGAAATTCTTTACCTGAGAAATCATTAATTGCATTACAATTTCCTGTTGCAAGTGACCGCACTTTAAGTAACTTTGTTTGGTGATCACTAACTAATCCAAACCATAAAAATGATCAATTGATTGTTGAAAAACAAAAATTTAAAGAAATTATCCCTAGATAAAATCACACAATGAAGTGCAAATGCATGTCTATTACATATAGCTGAAGTCATATGTCATTTAAACAAACTTCCTAGCTTTGATTTAGTAAATAATGTGAAGCTTGACACAAAATTTTTAACTGTATTGAGAGAAATCAATTACTTTACTAATATGTTGTAATTTGCCCCCCCCCCCCCCCCTTCCTAAAAAAAGAGAGAGAGGGAGAAAAGAAACATGAAAAACCCAAAACCCACAAGTCATATTAACTGACAGAATTACTGAATTTTAAGAAAATGTTAAATAATAGAATATTTCTGAAATTTTGTTTTATTGATCAGCAAAATTTATATCCAAGGCAAACAAAATATCAATTTTTTATTGATTGAATTTTTACATCCAGTGTGAGACATCTGAAAAGGATAATGGCAATGATGGGACTTAAAAGACGGATGCTGCAAAACACTGTTGAGGCATCTTGTGTTATCATGGTAGGATTAAAATTATTAAAATAATTGGAAGTAGAGAATTAATCATTAATGGTTCCAAATATCCTCTTTACAAAAGTGAAAAATAAATTTGTCTGTAATCACTTTAAATTACTGACAAGAAATTGAATTGAACTTATTGAGTTGGCTCTTATATATACAGTTGTTAATTAATAGAAATTAATGCTTATTTTGTATTGAATAAAGTTGGAGCAAGGTCAGAGTTTATGGTCATGTTCTCAATTAATTCACACAAAAGTGCATATTATTTGAAATCAAATTAGTTGCTCTGTATTTTACCATATTATAAAGTTTCCAATATTTCAATACCTAATTTTTGAAGGAATAAATCTGATGATTTTTTAAATGAAAAATTCAATTTTCAGAGTAAATATAATGTACATGTAGTAAAGAGTGTAATTTAAAGTAATCCTATGGTAGTAATTGTAAAATGTAAATGTAATTGTGATATGCATGCATATATAGTTATATCCACACAAGTTACATTACTACTTCTCTCTAAGTATAATTATGATGAAATGAAAAAGAAGTATTCAAAAATAGAATTCTTTTAGGAAGAACTGGAGGGAAGTGGTTCTTCTCTTGGATGTCGTGGATTACAGCGTCGTCTTTTATCACATCATGAACTTGTGGTTTCAAGGTTAGTTTTTGTACAGCATGCTAAATAATAAGGGTGGAGGGCAAAGAAGAAAATGATGAAACATTGTAAGTTAAGTTATGCAACTTTTAAGCAATCATGAATACAATGATTAATTTACTTAGTGTGAACTCAGATTTTTTTTTTTTTTTTGTTTAATTGTGCCCATCATTATTTTGAATAAAGAGAACAAGTTTTAGCCATTCAAAAGGAATTGGACCCTATTGGTGTTTTGGAAAGAAAACAGAGGCGTCTAAAGAGAAGAGTATATCATAACAAAGGACCTAATTATCTTTTACATGTGGATGGGTATGATAAGCTTAAGAGGTTTGGATTTGCTATTCATGGATGTGTTTGTGGGTATGTGTTATAAATTTCTGTGTTATGTATCACATGTTTTAATATTACCAGTATTAAAATATATGTAACAAAAGAAATAGTTTCATGCCAAGAATGCTTTCGCCACAACTGAAACACTTGCTGTCAGTGCATTAATACAATTCCTTGGTTGATATGTAAAAGTGCTCATTGTCAAGACCAAAGAGCACGTTTGCAATCATATATTTGGTAATGTATGTTTCATAAAGAAAAATTTACACTGTTCTGTTCTATTTTAAAAATATTTCCTCACATGTCTTTTTCAAAGATTTTCAAGGCGTGTGTTTGGCTAAAAGTAGGCAGATCAAACAATGATCCCAGGGTGATCGCTTCATATTTTTTGGATTTTTTAAAAGAAATTAAAGGTAAGGTCTTCCATATTTTTATGACAAGTTTGAAATACTTGAAACATTTTCTAAAGAAAAAACATTAATGTAGATGTTAATTGTGTTTGAAAAATCTGTTATCTTTCAATTAAGTAAAAACTTAATCCATAAGAAATAATGGATCAGCTTTAATTGAATTTAGTGCATTAAGCAAAGTAACTATAGGTGAACATAAGATATGATTTTTTTATGATCTCATGGAGTATGTAGACTTTATAATGTTGGGTCCATGAAAGAATCATTATGATGAAGTTTCAATGAATCTTCTTCACTTCCTCAAAGCATCTATGAGATTTTTATCATAGAAAACAATGTGTATAACAGTAAATAAACTTTATACAGCAAGTTTAATTGATTATAATATATGATTTAAAATATATGCCTTAACTGCAACAATTTTAATCATATCTTAATAATTGCTGTAAAATTAAAGGTTATAAACATGGATAATATGAATTTTTGCATATATAGAATTGATTTAGACCCATGCACTAGCTCTTATCATGTGAATTGTGCATATATTTATTCTCGTGCTAATTAAAAGTGGGATTCTAAAATAATAAACATATTACCAGTTACCGGTATATCAGTGCTTTTATGGTCAATTTAATGACTGCATGGTTTTAACCACCCTCCTCTCTATCAATATGTATTGAATTAAAGGAGTTCCTAGGTGTATCAGATCAGATGAAGGAACAGAAAACTGTATCATAGCTGATATTCAACGGGCCTTTCGGTGGTACCATGATGATGATATGGCTGGGGAGAGAAGTTTTCTAACAGGATCATCACCTTCAAATCAAGTATTATAAACATTAATATGTCTATATTAATTTTACATAATTTGTAATTAAACAGTATGTAATATGAATTAAAAATGAAACAACTAATCCCAATAAATGTTCTCGTTTGCTCCGCTTCAGAGAATAGAACGATGGTGGTTGTCAAACAAACAAGGTGGTGGACAATTCTGGATGGAGTTTTTTAGCAATTTAGAGCACATAGGAAAGTTTTCCACCACAAACCATGTTCAACTGTAAGTTCTTTCACCAAAAAAAAAAAAAAAAATGGATACAGTACACTTTCATACTAGGATCTATAGATCTCATTAATTGCATGTTCAAATTTTAAATGCTAGACACAAAATTTCAATTTTGGATTAATCCAGACTGATTATGTGGACTTCCATTTAATTCTTTGTGATGAAGAGGTATAGTGATGGAGGCCATGTAAATTTCATATCTCTATATATATGCATGCTTGCATTGCTTTTGTCCAAAAGATTGCAATTAAGGAATTAAGAATTTAAATTGATCTGGGTTTACAGATTTCCTCAAAGATGGGTTATTGTCAACAGTGTGGCTTACATGTAACACTGTTTGCTTTTCATATAGACCCTTCCTTTTACAGAAGTCGTATATTAGGTACAGCAAAATCAAAAGTATGCACATTTTTCTTCCTATGATATTAAAATTGAGTCAATATGCTCATTGAAGTATTAAATACTGGTAAAAAACCTTCTTTGGAAACCTAAAATCGCCAATAAAAAACCAAAGATGAAGGATTTTTATATAAATGAATAAGTACAGAAATAATTTTTTTACTTGTAAGATTTAATTAAAATTTGTCATAAAAGATGTAAGACTAATTGTTATGCTTAAATTAAAATGACACCTCTACAGGACTAAATCAGTTCTATATGATTATCAAGAAATTCAAAATATATACGAGTTCATTATAACTCTAAATTTTACAGGAATTATGAAGAATTTTCCCAGGGAAACTACAAAGTTTCCTGATTTCATGATATGCATGTGCATTTGTATTAAACAAGTTAAATTTTTTTTTTTTTTTTGTGTCTTATAGCCTTTTCATGTTTAAATATAGGTCTTATCTTGAGTACTCTACAAGGCCTAGGGTCTGATCAGTTAATGAATCATTTTTAGCTCACCTGAGCTGAAAGCTCAATTGAGCTTTTCTGATCACCTTCTGTCCAGCATCCATCTGTATCTGTCCGTACGTTTGTTTGTAAACTTTTCACATTTTTTACTTCTTCTCCAGAACCACAGGCCAATTTTTAGAAAACTTGGCAGAAAGCATCCTTAGAGTTTGTTAAAATGAAGAGCCACACCCTCTTTCAAGTAATTGAAAATTTGTAGGCCTTTTAAAAAATCTTATCCAAACGCATTTGGCCAGAAAAGCTTTAACTTGTTGTAATCACGTAATGACAATGGCATCAGGACTTTCAATATTGAACCTATTACTGTGTGGATGCATCCTTAGGTAGTGTAGATTCAAGCTTGTTCAAATCGTTCTCCAGGGTAATGTTGGGCCACAATGGAGGGGATGGGGGTTGAATTTTCACATAGGAATAAATAGAGAAAAATCTACTTTTAAGGTGGTTTGGGACACCTGTTGATATTAATGTGGATAATAGTACATAGTAATCAAAATACTCTCACCGTTCTAAAATTCTGCAATATTTTATGAAAAAAAAATTTTTTGAAAGGTAAAAATTACACATAATTAGGCCCAGCGGGATTCGAACTCATGACTTACAGATTGGCAGTTAACGCTCTAACCCATTGCGCTACGTTGTTGTTAGATAACAATTTTAGGAAAGACAATTTGTATACAATTATACTCGATTTTATTGTTTATAGAATATAAGAAGTACAGTACATCACAATATGGAGGTGTCCATACCATCTTTAAAAAATATGAAAAAATATGAAATGACAAAATAGGCTCAATGTTTATGTGGAGAAAAATTTGAAGATCTTTTTAAACATGATCTTGTAGATGACTAAATTGGCAAGATATTTTGTAATCGATACCATAAAGCTGAATTGATCAGAGTTAAAATATGGCTATACATGGTGGCTCAGATGAGCAATGTGGCCACTCAGGGCCTCTGGTTATAATTGTTTGACTGTGTGGTTTGAGCTGTGATCTTATAGTACATTACTGTTACGCCTCAATTTAGAGATCTTCCCGGTTGGGTGGAAGGTCTGGCATGTCTGAAAGTACCATGTATAGGTCATGATGTTTGACTTTGGGAGTAATTCATATATAATAGGCAATCTATTCCTGAGTTATTATATCTTTCATAATTGTGACTCAATCACCAATTATTAGCTTATAGATACATACCCCGGTACATGCATTGCATCATATGCAACATTCAATTTCGAGTGTTTTGCATGCAAGAGTCTGCATGTATATAATTATACATCTAAATTGAGGGGGTAGGGGTCTCTTTTATTTTGAGCATCCCAAACAGAGAAACAATTGCATAAATTAGTTTTCTGCTGAAAAAGAACACTGCATCTTAATTACAGGGAATGTCTGCGATTCCGTTTCACAAAACTTGTTCAAGATAATCTAAATAAATGTGCTCAAGAGTGGAATCAACACAGAATTCGACACACAAAGTCTGCAGGACTGCCTGGTGGAAAACCAGATTTGATGTATTATCTTCCAGAGTTATATGGTAATTAAGGAAATATATGTCTTATTTCTCCTAATTTTAATTTGCATACATCAAGATCAAAGCAAATTGTATATAGCTATATAAGGTTAGTTCGGTCAAAGTACCGGGTAGGTAAATTGTATATAGCAATATAATGTTAGCTTGGTCAAAGTTGATAATTACAGTTAGTAAGTCTGGTGTTTTTATTTGTTCTAATATCGATAATTGCATGTACCAGTACTTCACAAATGGAGTATTTTGAGAAAATTAACTAAGCTAGGTCCAATATGTCAAAGAATTACAAATTAAGGTATAAAATTTAAAAATTCCACTTCTCTTGGAGTATGCCTTTAATTTTCTCTATTGGTCCAATGTAACCTAGTGCATTAGGGAATAAAGATTAAATGCTTTGAGTTTCAAGGTCAAATAAATAGATTATTGATAATCTTTGTAAATAATTTTTCTCCTCTTAATCCAAGGTCCATTTTTCAGGAATTACTCTAAAATGTTCTTCCACTGGTAAAACACTTGACCCCATTTCATTACAAGGCACACACCTTTCATTTAACATTTATGTCTAGCATAAAGTATTATTAGGTATCATAATTGTATCAGATCTGGTTCATGGATTTGTCAAGGTGGGGATCCCAAAGTGTGCCAGACATTATAACTTAGTATGATATCATTATATATGACTAAAATAATGCTTGAAACATTTTACGACCAACTAAATATAAGCATACACCCTACCACTTATCCATCACCTTCATGTCATTTGTTAACCTTTTGATAAATTGGGTCCCAGACCAAAACTGGCCAAATCTATAGACCATATAGTAGAGTGGATAAGGAGAGAAGTCACTGTGATATGTTCTTAACCTTAATTTGTATTTATTCTGCAGATACACACAATTTTAAGATGGAGATAGACATTGCTGATGTGGATGCAGCTGAAGAATTCTGCATTCGCCAAAGTGCTTTTGGATGTTTACCAGACTTTGAAGAGGAATGTAAAAACATTATACTTGAAAATTCCCTGTTGTTGCCAACAAATTATAGTGAAGCACTTGCTTTGTATGAATGGCTCATATCTTACTTAAATGCTTGAATATGATATAATTTTTTGCTGATGAACACCATTTAATTATCCAGCACATGGCTGTATGGTAGAATAATCTGTTATCAGAATAAATTTGGAATAAAGTTTTAAAAAAGGGAAACTATAATTATTTATGGTTCATTCAGATAAATTAGTACAAAGGGAATTAAACTACCAAGATCAACTGTAGTTGGCCATGAAGTAAATTTCCTAATTTCAACCAATATAACCCTTGCATTTTAAGTCAAATGCTCTACATTTGCAGTCTCCACTGACATTGTACATACAATGTAGCCTATACATATACTTGACTGCCATGTCTCTCTATTATTCACAAGTCTTAATGACCCCAACCTGCATGGTTATACATCCAAAAGGAGTTTCATGCATTTATTATTTCAGAAACTGAAAGACAGTCATTTCAACCCCCCATGAACCTTGTATTTCAATTCATTGCTACACCAAAAGCCATCTGACCCTAAAGGCCACCTATAATTTTGTCTGATGTAATGAAAGCTATTTGATTGTCTTAATTAACGATGTTTGCTCCTCAGCAATGTTTGATAACTTATTGATCAGGACATGTTTTGTTTATATCACAGATTTGGCTTGTATCTTGGAAATAATATTGCGTTCTTTCAATTACAACATGGTAATTAGAAATGACTGGGTAAATGGTAACATGAAGAATATCTGACTTATGTTCAAAGAGAGTTTGACCTTCCAATATAATTTGACGCAATTCTTAATTTACACAAATCTCAATTCAAACAATTTTCCTTATTAATTTACATCTCAAATGAGCAAATGTGATACATGTACATAAGTTTATTATATGCCATGATACACTGGAGTCATATCATTTTGTTTGATTTTAAAACATGAACTCAAAATGCACATATTGGCAAATAACAATTAACTATGAAATTTATATGGCTGAGGATCAAAGAATCTCAGTTTTGTACAATCAGACTCTGCAGTTATTCAATTGCCATTGATTTGAGAATTGTGACTCCTCCTTATAGAAAATAGTAGACTTAATTTGTGAACTCATTATTTCTGAATTTTCTTTTTTACAAAGAAGACAAGATGTGTTTGTGAAACACTGATGCCCCCATATGGCAGCTTATGGCGAAGGTTAAAGTTTCTCAAATGCAAGTCAAAATCCAGACCAAAAGATAAAAAATGTTGGTACCCAAAGAAAGGTCTTGTCTCGAGGAATATACCTGTGAAATTTGAAAGCCCTAGCTGCAACTGTTCAAAAGTTGTGGCAAAGGTTAAAGTTTTTTAAAAGTAAGTAAAACGTCGAGGTCAAGGTCAAAGTTGTTGGTATCCAAAGGAAGGTCTTGTCACAAGGATTACATATGTGAAGTATGAAAGCCCTAGCACCAACCATTCAAAAGTTATGGCCAAGGTTAATGTTTTTCAAAAGTAGGTCAAACTCCAAGGTGAAAAGGTCAAAGTGGTTGGTATCCAAAGGAAGGCCTTGTCACAAAGAATACACATGTGAAGTTTGAAAACCCCAAACACCAACTGTTCAGATGTTTTGGCCAAGGTTAAAGTCTCATAAAATTTTGCAAAAGTGGGTCAAACTCCAAGGTCAAATATGATGGTACCCAAAGAAAGGTCTTGTCTCAAGGAATACACATATGAAATATGAAAGTCATAGCTCCAACCAGTCAAAAGTTATTGGCAAGGTTAAAGTTGACAACAGACAGACAGGACAAAACAAAAATATACCCCCGGGATCTTTTGATCCCGGGGCATAAAAAACTCGGCCAAAATTTGAAATTTTATTGTCAATCATAAGAATATTGGTACACACTACTATCTGTAGCTTTAAATTTGCACATTCAAAGTGCAAATAAACAAGCAGAAACATAGATATAAAAATTCTGATCACAGTTAAACTAAAAATGAACTGCCTATATGGGCAACATATTCTAGTCCAATAACCTAATTTATCACTTGACTGTCCATATTATTCTCTTATAATACATGTAAAAGCAAACTTCTCTCACTCTCATGGACTACTTTATATTCCCAGTTCATGATAATAAACCTTTCAGGTGCTTCGTTGGCCTGAATATGTTAACAGTAACAGTTTGGTGTTTCAGGTACATTGTATTGTCATGACAATAATACATTGGTTAAAGTCCTGCCCTATCCTAAACCAGAAGTTTGGTGTTATTAAGATTTTAATTTTGTGACCATTTTCTGAAGCAAAAAGCTTCAATATGTTATAGCTTTATACAATGAAAATTTTCCATAATTTGAACATGCATGTCCTTAATACGCTAATAATTTCTTATAATACAATGAGGTTTTTTTTTTTTTGGGGGGGGGGGGGGGGGCATGTAATGAAAGAAACTGATATCATAATATCGTTTTAAGAAAATATCAGTATTTTGTATCACATTTGTATTGAAAATAATTGACTAGTTATAAAGTAAATATAAGTAAATATAATTGTACCATAGTGAAATATTGAATAGCTTGCTAAAAGTCCAGCTAATACCAACTGAAACAAAATGAGTAAAAATTTGCCATTTTCATTTCACAATTAATTCACACAATTTCAATCAGTGAACAATTTTGTAAATATTAAAAAGTTTTTTGACTTTTTAAAATACACATCATAAAACCTAAATACAATCTGAACACATGCACACTTTAATATCTTAACTCTAACCTGTGAGCTAAACACATGGATATATATACACCACCTAACATTTCTCAATAATCAGTAAATAAACAACCCAAATCTAGTGCATTGTCCATGACTTCTTTGAACGCACTGTATGTTTCGGTGACAGGAATGCTCAGAGTGTTGGAACATGTGTTTGCATAAGGGGTAGCAAACACACTGAAATTTTCTTCTGCTTCTGGATGACGAAACTTTAATTTGAGTGGTGAAGAAAACCCCAAAGGTGGAACTGAATCCAACCCAGTGACAAAAGCCAAGATAGATTTGAATTTGTCGGGCGTATCTACAAATAAAAACTATAGGTTTTAAAATAGCAATAGTCAACTTTTGATAATTTTGTTTACTAATAGCAATTCATGCATATATATATATATATGTGCAAAGTAAGCTAAAATGCACCTTAACTATATATTATTAGTAAAAATCTTTGAAAGTACCGGTATGTGATAATTTAGATATTCATGAAAATATTATCCTTTGACATTCCACAATAAAGGTCCTATAAAAACCTGTGAATTTTATTTTTTAAGATGTCACCCTACAATGGGCACTTCATCATCTTGTGAAATTATTTGTTTCGGGTATAATTTTATAGCTCAATGGAAATGACATTTATAATACGTAACTGACTTACAGATCCAGAGTTTGAATTAATTCAGAATGGATATGTGATTACTTGAATAAAAGGGTCTTTGATGATCATTTTAGAATCCCGAATTGCTATTTTCCTAGTACTTTTTCATTTCTGAAGATAAATGCTTGACATGCATACATCTTCAAGGTAAAATCTCAGTTGTGCTGATTTGAATACATTTCCTAAAGGTGTTGAGAACCCGTAATCGTTCACAGATATATGCATACAATCTTAAACAAGAGGCCCATGGGCCACATCGCAGCTGAACAACAATTCTTGTATCTCTGTCGAAATTTATAAACATGAAACTCTTCTAAAAGACTGTTAAACTCACCAAAATTCTCAAATATATTCCAAGTGACAATACATAAAAACAAGCCTACTTTTTTGGACATCAATATCCCAAGATCAAAGATGCATCAGGCCTATATTAAAATATTGTTTGTTTGCCCTTAGCCAACCGACCCACAAAAATCGGCCCGACTCAAAATATTTTATTGCTTTTTACATTTACAATTTTTTATTGAATCATTTCAACCTAATTTGTTTTAATCCATTTAAAAACTTTGTTGAGGTCTTTTAGATGCTTTGATTAGTAGCATTAAAAATAAATATAATTTTCTAAATCTGTGGTAATCCTAGACTAGCTTTTTTGTTCATTCAGTGCATACAGCCCTTGCCGCCTTGGATATTTACTGCACGCAAAGGTGAGAATTTAGGGTGTGAAATCTACATGTTCTGAGGATTCAAGTTTGCTCAAAGAGGGACACTAGGGTTAGGTTGGGGTTAAAATTGGGGATTAATTTTACATAATAATAATATATATAACTAGAAACTCATTACTAGTAATGAGAAGGTCTTCCGTTATACTACTTCCTCTTTGCATCAACATGTCTTTTCCAACGTCGGTATTAGCCTAAAACTTATGTAGAAACAAAATAACTCAAAAAATTACTTTTTTGCTTCGTTTCCTGTCACGACCGGAAGTAATGACGACACACGATTTTTACACGATGCAAATGAACTGATGACTGACTATAAGTCCAGAAAGATTTAGACTTCAGTCTATTATTGTTGCCGAACAATTGTGAGAACAAATTCTAATTTTGAGTACAGGAAAACACACGACCGGAAGTGAAATGAATAAAAATCTCTGAATTTTCTCTTGACTTTTGCAATATCTACAACATATGTAAAAAACATTTCAAATACTGATATATAAGTGATATTTATGAGAAAGTTAAACCACGAAATAACGTAGTTTATCTCTTAAAACCGGAATGTTAAAGTTTTTGTTTCCAGTAGAATCTAACATATTTCAAAACAGCGAAAGAGAAACAATAAAGTGATGCAAGTTTTAATTTTAAGAATAAAAGTTAAATTTTTGATTTCTTTGATCACTTCCTGTGACGACCGGAAGTGACGGCTTACGTGTTTAACCCTATATGTTTTGCCTACTCACCAAGGTTTATTACTCCTATAAGTTTAGTGTCTTAATCTCATGCTGTTTCCGAGATCTCTCTGAAATAAGTTTTCATTTTGAGGACAAGAAAACACGCGACCGGAAGTGAATTTTACTAAGATATTTCACGTCACTCTAGACATCTGCAGTCTCAATAACATATATTAAAATCATTTAAACACCTCTATGTATAGGCGATATGTATGGGAAAATTAAAAACCCTATTATGTAGTTTTCTCTTATAACCGGAAGTTGTCGTTTTTTGGTTCTGGTGAGACCAACACATATCGTAACTGTGAAAAAGATACAATTATATGATGCAAGTCTTATTCCAAAAGAGAAAAGTTGAAATTTTTGATTTCTTTGATCACTTCCTGTGACGACCGGAAGTGACGGCTGACGCTCTTAACCCAAATGGTTTTGTCTACTCCTCAACGTCTATTACTCCTACAAGTTTGGTGTCTAAATCTCTTACCGTTTCTGAAATATCACTGGGACAAGTTCTCAATTTGCGGACATTTAAACGCGCGACCGGAAGTGAATTTTACAAAGATATTTGACGTTACTCTAGACATTTGCAGTCTTGATAACATATTTAAAAATCAGTTCAAATACTTTATCTATAAAAAATCTTTATGGGAAAGTAAAATACTCAAATTATGCAGTTTTTCGCTTATAGCCGGAAGTTGACGTTTTTGTTTCCGGTGGGACCAACATATTTCGAATCTACAAATAAGATGCAACAATGTGATGAAAGAAAAAAATCAAAAAAGAAAAGTTGAAAATTTCGATTTCTTTAATCACTTCCTGTGACGACCGGAAGTGACGGCTGACGCTCTTAACCCAAATGGATTTGCCTACTCCTCAAGATCTATTATTCATATAAGTTTGGTGTCTAAATCTCTTACCGTTTCTGAGATATGACTTGGACAAAATATTTCTGAAAAAAACGGAAATCGGACATATCTGACGACCGGAAGTGAATCTTGATAAAAATGAAAGATACATTTGTAGGTATTTTCATTCTCTATTATCCCTGAAAATTTCAAGAAAATCCGTCCAGCCATCTCTGAGAAATCTTGAAAACAAGAAAGGGAACAAAAATAATAATAACTAGAAACTCATTACTAGTAATGAGAAGGTCTTCCGTTATACGACTTCCTGTTTGCATGAACATGTCTTTTCCAACGTCGGTATTAGCCTAAAACTTATGTAGAAACCAAATAACTTAAAATATACTTTTTTGCTTCGTTTCCTCTCACGACCGGAAGTAATGACGACACACGATTTTTACACCAAGCAAATGAACTGATGACTGACTATAAGTCCTGAAAGTTTTAGAGTTCAGTCTTTTACTGTTGCCGAACAATTGTGAGAACAAATTCTAATTTTGAGGACAAGAAAACACACGACCGGAAGTGAACTGAATAAAAATCTCTGAATTTTCTCTTGACTTTTGCAGTATCTACAGCATATGTAAAAAAAAAAAAAAAAAAAAAAAAAAAAAAAAAACATTTCAATTACTTATCTATAAGTGATATTTATGAGAAAGCTAAACCACGAAATAACGTAGTTTATCTTTTAAAACCGGAAGTTTAAAGTTTTTTTCCGGTGGAATTTAACATATTTTAAAACAGCGAAAGGGAAGCAATAAAGTGATGAAAATTTTAATTTTAAAAAGAAAAGTTGAAATTTTCGATTTCTTCGATCACTTCCTGTGATGACCGGAAATGACGGCTGACGCTTTTAACCCTATGTGTTTTGCCTTCTCACCAAGTTTTATTACTCCTACAAGTTTGGTGTTTTACTTTCATGCCGTTTCCGAGATCTCGCTGAAATAACTTTTCATTTTGTGGACAAGAAAACACGCGACCGGAAGTGAATTTTATTAAGATATTTCATGTCAATCTAGACAACTGCAGTCTCAATAACATATATAAAAATCATTTAAAGAACTCTATCTATAAGCGATATGTTGGGGGAAATTCAAAACCCCTATTATGTAGTTTTTCTCTTAAAACCTAAAGTTGTCGTTTTTTGTTTCCGGTGGAACCAAGACATCTCGTAACTGTGAAAAAGATACAATTATATGATGCAAGTCTTATTTCAAAAGAGAAAATTTGAAATTTTCGATTTCTTTGATCACTTCCTGTGACGACCGGAAGTGACGACTGACGCTCTTAAGCCAAATTGTTTTGTCTACTTCTCAAGGTTTAATACTCTTATCAGTTTGGTGTCTAAATCTCTTACCGTTTCTGAGATCTCACTCGGACAAGTTCTCATTTTGCGGACATTTAAACGCGCGACCGGAAGTGAATTTTACAAAGATATTTGACGTTACTCTAGACATTTGCAGTCTTGATAACATATTCAAAAATCAGTTCAAATACATTATGTATAAAAAATATTTATGGGAAAGTAAAATACTCAAATTATGCAGTTTTTCACTTATAGCCGGAAGTTGACGTTTTTGGTTCCGGTAAGACTAACATATTTCGAATCTACAAATAAGATGCAACAATGTAATGAAAGAAAAAAATCAAAAAAGAAAAGTTGAAAATTTCGATTTCTTTGATCACTTCCTGTGACGACCGGAAGTGACGGCTGACGCTCTTAACCCAAATGGTTTTGCCTACTCCTCAAGATCTATTAACCGTATAGGTTTGGTGTCTTAATCTCTTACCTTTTCTGAGATATGACTGGGACAAAATATTTTTGAAAAAAACGGAAATCGGACATATCTGACGACCGGAAGTGAATTTTGAAAAAATGAAAAAAACGCCTAGGGGTATTTTCATTCTCTATCATCCCTGAAAATTTCAAGAAAATCCGTCCAGCCATCTCTGAGAAAACGCTCCGACAAGAAAAGGGGAAAAAAAAATAATAATAAAAAGAAACAGTAGAATCACTATAAGGTCTTCCGTCTGAAACGGAAGACCTTAACTAGAAACTCATTGCGAGCAATGAGAGGTCTTCCGTCCGATTCTGAAAATAAAAGCAAAAATTCACTCTGAAAAAGTGATAAAAGAAATTCAGCGTGAAAATCCAAGAAAGCTAACCATTAACCATTCACTTTTTTGCATCACTTCCTGTCACGACCGGAAGTAACGGCGATACAAGATTTTCTCACGATTCAAATAAACTGATGACTGACTATCAGACCTGAAAGTTTTAGACTTCAGTCGTTTACTGTTGCCAAGCAATATTGTGACAATAAATTCTAATTTTGAGGACAGGTAATCACTCGACCGGAAGTGAATTTTATAAAAAAAATCTCTGCAAACTTTTTCAATCAAAAAGATGAAAACATACATAAAACTCCTAAAAGACTCTCTATTAACCCTGTAAATCCCAAAGAAAAATATTGAAAAACAAAAAAGTTGCAAATTTAACATTTTTGAATTCACTTTCGTTTGCGACCGGAAGTAAGAACGACGAAAATTAATTGTCGATAAATATATCTACATTTGATGCTCTATCACCTCAGCAAGTTTCATATTCATATCTTTAGCCATTCTCTGTTGATACTGTTTACTTTCTTTTATTCTTTATGTATTCAACTTTTTATTTCATGTAATTCCATATACAGGCATGTCCATGTAATCTTTTTCTGCACTTCTATATACTTCTGCATCAGACCATTTGTCTACTACGAAAGGTTGATCACGATACATTATTTCGCGCGAAATGTCACGGGTAAATATTCTCGCATATCCTTCGGAATGTATTTTCTATTGAATGGTGATGGTTTCAATGAAATTTCAAAATGTATGTTCTTATAACCTGAATATCGAGCTTGAGAAAGTATATTTATCATATTGTACTTATTATATATCGTATGGATAAGTAACACTGAAGCAGTGATTTAGGTAAGATTTTCTACAAGTTTTATTTTCCTGTTTACCCCTAAAGTGGACTATCCCGATTAGTTACACATTCATGGGAAGACTAGAATGTTTCACCCAAAAACATGTCTCGTCCTGCGACGGTCAAGGAATCTGATACCATTTATGTTCAATAACAACATCTTTTAGAAAAAAAATATTTAAATCATTTTCATTAAACAATCTTTAAAAAAATGGTTTTCTTATTTCTGTTCATTTAATATGACACAAGCCTGCATGGGGAAAAAACAATGGCCACGTAATAATTACTATATATTGATTGCTTTAGTCAGGCAAGTTTCTTGAAAAGCTTTTACTTATAACCATGGTTTAGGATCAGTTTTTCCGTGGTGTAAAACAAAAGGTTGTAGTTATCGTATTTCCACTTGTAGTCATGTCGTTTTTCTACTTTGAGATACAGACAAGAAAAATTATAGTAGACGTTTGAGGAAACCCCGGATTAAAACTCTATTGCGAAACAGAATTGCAACGTAATTGTGATGTGACAATCCAACATTTCCTTCACATTTCTTTGATCCTTATGGTACTTTCATTCAAACAAACGCTCGGCTGATTCCGTAAATTCTGACCTACTTATCGGAGTTTACGGAGACAGCAGCCATTTTGGACCCGCTTCAAATTTAGAAATGCGAATATCTAGAGTTTGGATTGATCAATTCTAAAATAAATTATATATAAAGCATTTTCAGAAGAGTCTCTATTAACCTTATTAAAATAAAAGAAAAATATAGAAAAACAAAAAAGTTTAAAAATACGACTTTTTTAAATTCGCATCCGATAACGACCGGAAGTATTGATGACGCACAAAAAGGTGATTCCCCTCATCTAGAAGACATAACCTATCATCTCTAACAAGTCTCCAGTTCATATCTTAAACCATTTTTGAAAAAAAGGGGGGACAAAATTTCATTTTAAAATCAGAAAACTGTCAATAACTTGGCACCAGAAGCGAGTTTTCCAAATTTTCCTTCTGATGAACAAAGTTCATTTGACGACGCATAATTCCTGAAAGTTTCATTTAAAACCACTGAATAGTTTTTGAGAAATCGCCTGCACAAAATTTTGGGGAAAAAAAAAAAAATAATAATAATAACTAGACTCTTGTTGCCATGGCAACAAAAAAGTCTTCCGTTCTTCTAAATCAGTAAGAATTTGCTTTTTTCTGTGTAAAAAACATACATATCATATTTACTGTGAAAGAAAAAAATAACTGGGAAAAAAGTCCTTTCAGTACTTAAGGTACTTTGATTTTCATTATCCATCTTGTATAATGCATTTGGCACCTATAAGAGATATACGTAATATATCATTAGCAATCAAAAAAAAATTGTTTGCAATCATTTCTAAGACAAACAAACAGACGAACACCGTACTATCATAAACTTCACTGCGTGTATGTTTTGGCATAATTGTGTATGGTGTTATTAAAAAATATGATGAATTAAGTTAGTATCACATTAACCTAAAGTATCTGAGTTTTGTAAAGTTATAATATCAAGATTTGACAGCAGACCTATAAGACAGATTATTCATTTACAGTAATTCTTCAGCAATCGATTGATTGATTATACGTATGTTGTTTAACGTCCCTCTCCAGAATTTTTCACTCACATGGAGACGCCACCACTCGCCGGTGGAGACTGCAAATTTTTGTCCCATACTTTGGCACTTATCGCAATTGAGCAGAGGGGAATCTTTTTTATGCCAGCACCTTCTGCAAAAAGGGACCTCGATTTATACGATCTCATCCAAAGGACCGGTCTCCACGTCCCACAATCGAAGTTCATAATACCGAGATATTTTATTTTTTATTTTATTCTATTTTTTCACAAGTTTGTTGCATCAGATTTACTTAAGATCATACTTCAAGATCATTTCGAACTCAGGCTACTTAATTGCAGTGCATACAGCGTCAAGTGATTTTGATTGACAGGTCAACACAGGTGCACTTCGTGTGATACTTTTTAAGCTGAAAAATATACAGGATGTGACCATGACTGACTATGAAATCAGAAAACATTTAATTAAGAATGGGTGTGACCGATATAGAACTAATTTTTGCTCTATGTAAATGGATAGGAGGATCGGGATTAAGAGGGAATCTCTCTCTCTCCTCCCTCTCTCTCTCTCAGACGTAAATTGAACATTTCATAATGACAAATCTACCATTATAGAACATGAAATTCTGTATACATGTAAATGGTAATTATATTCACATGTTACAGATTTAAATCTAAAACGAATATATAATTCAAATGCCTAGCTGCACGAACGTCTCCAAATATTAATCAAGACGGGGGTAGGGTGGGGGTGGGGGGGGGGGGGGAGTCTTCAAAGGAATTAGATAGTTTTATGTTTTATGAATTATAAGGAAAAGTACGGACGTCAGTTGCATGTACATAATTATATATCATTGCATAAAATTGTGTTCATTCAGGTATACTTATCCCACATATCAACAGACCTGTGCAATTTTTTTTTCATGTTTTTTTTTTCAAAAGAAACGTATAGCGTACCATTATTTCACACAGAATCGCGTTTTCACATATTTTTTTTTAACTCTTTGAGTATTTCACAAGAATCCATGCCCAAGAATCGTCTTTTCACATCTTTTATAATTCCTTGGGTATATAGAATATAGATCATGTGTCATAAATAATTTAACTTTTTATCAAATTTACATGTAATAACAAAATCTAATCTACAGATTGATTTTCTTTCTTTTAAGTGGCAGATATCAATTTATTTATAAAGGCTTTAAAACAGTACTGTATTACAATTTTCTATCGCTCAATTCCTTTTTGAGTGTATGTAATATTTTTTTTAATATCGAAAATAAAACTCGGAAATCGGGATAATTTCGCATTCAAATCATAGAGAATAATAAATCGTCTGCATTATAGAAGGCTTATAACTATCGTATTCTGAACTTACTATACGAGATAGATAAAACTGCATTCCTGTCCATCACTATAAATGTATACTCAGTGCTTATAATATATTTACTTGAATTAGGTACCTAGCATATATATTAATTTTTTTTTTTTAGATATATTCATGTGTAAATAAATTAACTGTCAATACAGACTTACACTACACTGGCAACTTTAAACTATACATGCATTGGAAGTGGTAACCAACGTACTCTTATATTTAGAAGAGTGAATATGGAACGTCTAAATATTTTGATATGGAGAGTGTATATGTCTCTAACGTCATCGATACTATTTCCGCCTTTATCTCGAAAGTTCTATTTTCACTTACAAGTCAGAGTTATCTTTCTTTGCCCATTGTTTACACACTAGGTAAATGGGGAAAATGAGGGTACCGAAAATCTGCAAAATGTGGAATCTGATTTCAAAACAAATTATATATTTAATATTTGTAGAATAACCTCTGTTATACATAATAATATCTTGAAAAAATATTAAAAAACAAAAAAGTTGAAAATTGACCAAACACAAGTTCACTTCCGGTTCGGACAGGAAGTACCGGAAACACACGAAAACAACTTCGAAACAAAGAGAATGTCATGATCTAGTACTCCTGTAAATTTCACATCTTTATCTCAAACCGTTTCCGAGAAAAATTCCGGACAAAAGTGCATTTAAAAAGTGGAAATTCGGCCGTAACTTCGGACCGGAAGTGAATTTTTCAAAAAACGGAATTTTATATAAACTTCATATATCAGCCTACTATCATGTGAAAAATTGTGAAAATCTATCCAACCATCTCTGAGTAATCGCGCTCACAAAATTTGGGAGGAATAATAATAATAATAATAATAATAACTAGACTCTTGTTGCCATGGCAACAAAAAAGTCTTCCGTTCTTCTAAATCTGTAAGAATTTGCTTTTTTTTCTGTGTAAAAAACATACATATCATATTTACTGTGAAAGAAAAAAAAAACTGGAAAAAAGTCCTTTCAGTACTTCAGGTACTTTGATTTTCATTATCAATCTTGTATAATACATTTGGCACCTATAAGAGATAAACGTATATCATTAGCAATTTAATAAAAAAAAATGTTTGCAATCATTTCTAAGACAAACAAACAGACGAACGAACACCGTACTATCATAAACTTCATTGTGTGTATATTTTGGCATAATTGTGTTGGTGTTATAAAAAAATATAATGAATTAAGTTAGTATCACATTAAACGTAAAGTCACTGAGTTTTGTAAAGTTATAATATCAAGATTTGACAGCATACCTATAAGACAGATTATTCAATTACAGTAATTCTTCAGCAATCGATTTGATTGATTGATTGATTATACGTATGTTGTTTAACGTCCCTCTCCAGAATTTTTCACTCGCATGGAGACGCCACCACTCGCCGGTGGAGACTGCAAATTTTTGTCCTATACTTTGGCACTTATCGCAATTGAGCATTGGGGAATCTTTTTTATGCCAGCACCTTCTGCGACAAGGGACCTCGATTTATACGATCTCATCCAAAGGACCGGTCTCCACGTCCCACAATCGAAGTTCATAATACCGAGATATTTTATTTTTTATTTTATTCTACTTTTTCACAAGTTTGTTGCATCAGATTTACTTAAAGATCATACTTCAAGATCATTTCGAACTCAGGCTACTTAATTGCAGTGCATACAGCGTCAAGTGATTTTGATTGACAGGTCAACAAAGGTGCACTTCGTGTGATACTTTTTAAGCTGAAAAATATACAGAATGTGACCATGACTATGAAATCAGAAAACATTTAATAAAGAATGGGTGTGACCGATATAGAACTAATTTTTGGTCTATGTAAATGGATAGGAGGATCGGGATTAAGAGGGAATCTCTCTCTCTCCTCTCTCTCTTATCTATCTCTCTCTCTCTCTCTCTCTCTCTCAGACGTAAATTGAACATTTCATAATGACAAATCTACCATTATAGAATATGAAATTCTGTATACATGTAAATGGTAATTATATTCACATGTTCCAGATTTAAATCTAAACCGAATATATAATTCAAATGCCTAGCTGCACGAACGTCTCCAAATATTAATCAAGACGGGGGAGGGGAGGGGGAGGAGGCTTCAAAGGAATTAGATAGTTTTATGTTTTAGGAATTATAAGGAAAAGTACGGACGTCAGTTGCATGTACATAATTATATATCACTGCATAAAACTGTGTTCATTCAGGTATACTTATCCCACATATCAAGAGACCTGTGCAATTTTTTTATCATGGTTTTTTTTTTCAAAAGAAACATATAGCGTAGCATTATTTCACACAGAATCGCGTTTTCACATATTTTTTTTAACTCTTTGAGTATTTCACAAGAATCCAAGAATCGTCTTTTCACATCTTTTATAATTTCTTGGGTATATAGAGTATAGATCATGTGTCATAAATAATTTAACTTTTTATCAAATATACATGTAATAACCAAATCTAATCTATAGATTGATTTTCTTTCTTTTAAGTGGCAGATATCAATTTATTTCCAAAGGCTTTAAAACAGTACTGTATTACAATTTTCTATCGCTCAATTCCTTTTTGAGTGTATGTAATATTTTTTAATATCGAAAATAAAACTCGGAAATCGGGATAATTTCGCATTCAAATCATAGAGAATAATAAATCGTCTACATTATAGAAGGCTTATAACTATCGTATTCTGAACTTACTATACGAGATAGATAAAATTGCATGCCTGTCCATCACTATAAATGTATATTCAGTGCTTATAATATATTTACTTGAATTAGCTACCTAGCACATATATTAATTTTTTTTTAGATATATTCATGTGTAAATCAATTAACTGTCAATACAGACTTACACTGCACTGGCAACTTCAAACTTTACATGCACTGGAAGCGGTAACCAACGTACTCTTAAATTTTGAAGAGTGAATATAGAACGTCTAAATATTTTGATATGGAGAGTGTATATGTCTCTGACGTCATCGATACTATTTCCGCCTTTATCTCGAAAGTTCTATTCTCACTTACAAGTCAGAGTTATCTTTCTTTGCCCATTGTCTACACACTAGGTAAATAGGGAAAATGAGGGTACCGAAAATCTACAAAATGTGGAATCTGATTTCAAAACAAATTATATATTTAGTATTTGTAGAATAACCTCTGTTATACATAATAATATCTTGAAAAAATATTAAAAAACAAAAAAGTTGAAAATTGACCAAACACAAGTTCACTTCCGGTTCGGACAGGAAGTACCGGAAACACACGAAAACAACTTCGAAACAAAGAGAATGTCATGATCTAATACTCCTGTAAATTTCACATCTTTACCTCAAACCGTTCCCGAGAAAAATTCCGGACAAAAGTCCATTTAAAAATTGGAAATTCGGCCGTAACTTCGGACCGGAAGTGAATTTTTCAAACTACGGAATTTTATATAAACTTCATATATCAGCCTACTATCATGTGAAAAATTGTGAAAATCTATCCAACCATCTTTGAGTAATCGCGCTCACAAAATTTGGGAGGAATAATAATAATAATAACTAGATGAGATCTCGTTGCGAGCAACGAGTAGGTCTTCCGTCCGATTTTTCGATAAGATGAGATATGATTTTGACTATGATCTTTGTTAAAAGATAATAATATATATAGACTTCCCTAATAAGATTTCAATCCTTTGATTTTATATACATTATCAAAGAGCTATCGATGAATTGCTTTTGGCCCCTCTGAACCCCTAGTTTGAGGGGCAGCCCCTTTTTCTTGATATCAATTGAAAGGTCTTGTGATTTTGAAAACGTTTTGTTCAACAACTATTCAGAAATTTCTTTCCGTTGTGGAAGTATGCTGAATGGAAATATTTAGGGGGCACCCCTCCAAGACCTTAATGGGGCCGTTTGACAAAAATTGAAAGGGTGCATATTGTTTAGAACATTATTCTGACCATATTTTGTTCAGTATTGCTTTTCAAAATATTCCCCCTTTTCGAGATATAAAGCGTCAAAGATTTAGTATTCTGGCCCCTTGTGACCCCTTATTACGTAACATATGATCAGAATCTTATCATATATTGTCGTAAATCGTTAAGATAAGCATCTTTGCTTCAGTAATGTATTACAAATTATTGATCGTTAAAGAGTTATAGGTTGAAGACTTTTGGCCCCTCTCAGCCCCTAATTTGAGGGGTCAGCCCCTTTTTTTTATATCAAATGAAAGGTCTTGTGATTTTGAAGACTTTTTGTTCAACAACTATTCAGAGATTTCTTTTCGTTATGGAGATATGCTGAATGGAAATATTTAGGGGCCACCCCTCCAAGTCCTTAATGGGGCCGTTTGACAAAAATTGAAAGGGTGCATATTGTTTAGAACATTATTCTGACCATCTTTTGTTCAGTATTGCTTTTCAAAATATTCCCCCTTTTCGAGATATAAAGCGTCAAAGATTTAGCATTCTGGCCCCTTGTGACCCCTTATTACGTAACATATGATCAGAATCTTATCATATATTGTCGTAAATCGTTAAGATAAGCATATTTGCTTCAGTAATGTATTACAAATTATTGATTGTTAAAGAGTTATAGGTTGAAGACTTTTGGCCCCTCTGAGCCCCTAATTTGGGGGGTCAGCCCCTTTTTCTTGGTATCAAATGAAAGGTCTTGTGATTTTGAAGACTTTTTGTTCAAAAACTATTCAGAGATTTCTTTTCGTTATGGAGATATGCTGAATGGAAATATTTAGGGGCCACCCCTCCAAGTCCTTAATGGGGCCGTTTGACAAAAATTGAAAGGGTGCATATTGTTTAGAACATTATTCTGACCATCTTTTGTTCAATATTGCTTTTCAAAATATTCCCCCTTTTCGAGATATAAAGCGTCAAAGATTTAGCATTCTGGCCCCTTGTGACCCCTTATTACGTAACATATGATCAGAATCTTATCATATATTGTCGTAAATCGTTAAGATAAGCATCTTTGCTTCAGTAATGTATTACAAATTATTGATTGTTAAAGAGTTATAGGTTGAAGACTTTTGGCCCCTCTGAGCCCCTAATTTGGGGGGTCAGCCCCTTTTTCTTGGTATCAAATGAAAGGTCTTGTGATTTTGAAGACTTTTTGTTCAAAAACTTTTCAGAGATTTCTTTTCGTTATGGAGATATGCTGAATGGAAATATTTAGGGGCCACCCCTCCAAGTCCTTAATGGGGCCGTTTGACAAAAATTGAAAGGGTGCATATTATTTAGAACATTATTCTGACCATCTTTTGTTCAATATTGCTTTTCAAAATATTCCCCCTTTTCGAGATATAAAGCGTCAAAGATTTAGCATTCTGGCCCCTTGTGACCCCTTATTACGTAACATATGATCAGAATCTTATCATATATTGTCGTAAATCGTTAAGATAAGCATCTTTGCTTCAGTAATGTATTACAAATTATTGATCGTTAAAGAGTTATAGGTTGAAGACTTTTGGCCCCTCTCAGCCCCTAATTTGAGGAGTCAGCCCCTTTTTCTTGATATCATTTGAAAGGTCTTGTGATTTTGAAGACTTTTTGTTCAACAACTATTCAGAGATTTCTTTTCGTTATAGAGATATGCTGAATGGAAATATTTAGGGGCCACCCCTCCAAGACCTTAATAGGGCCGTTTGACAAAAATTAAAAGGGTGCATATTGTTTAGAACATTATTCTGACCATCTTTTGTTCAGTATTGCTTTTCAAAATATTCCCCCTTTTCGAGATATAAAGCGTCAAAGATTTAGCATTCTGGCCCCTTGTGACCCCTTATTACGTAACATATGATCAGAATCTTATCATATATTGTCGTAAATCGTTAAGATAAGCATATTTGCTTCAGTAATGTATTACAAATTATTGATCGTTAAAGAGTTATAGGTTGAAGACTTTTGGCCCCTTTCAGCCCCTAATTTGAGGGGTCAGCCCCTTTTTCTTGATATCAAATGAAAGATCTTGTGATTTTGAAGACTTTTTGTTCAACAACTATTCAGAGATTTCTTTTCGTTATGGAGATATGCTGAATGGAAATATTTAGGGGCCACCCCTCCAAGTCCTTAATGGGGCCGTTTGACAAAAATTGAAAGGGTGCATATTGTTTAGAACATTATTCTGACCATCTTTTGTTCAGTATTGCTTTTCAAAATATTCCCCCTTTTCGAGATATAAAGCGTCAAAGATTTAGTATTCTGGCCCCTTGTGACCCCTTATTATGTAACATATGATCAGAATCTTATCATATATTGTCGTAAATCGTTAAGATAAGCATCTTTGCTTCAGTAATGTATTACAAATTATTGATCGTTAAAGAGTTATAGGTGAAAGACTTTTGGCCCCTCTGAGCCCCTAATTTGAGGGGTCAGCCCCATTTTCTTGATATCAAATGAAAGGTCGTATCATTCTGCACAACTTTTCTTCTATATGTTTTAACAAATTCTTAACATGTATGAAGATATGAAAGAAAAGGTGTAAAAATTTTTGAGATGTTTCTGAGACATGTTTTGAGCCCTACCGAGCTTCGGCGCCTTTTGCGCTAGAGAGATTTGGACACCTGCCTGCAAATCTACAAACCTTCCCCTACCTTCACTGAAAATCTTGACTCAATATCTGAAGTCGTTTCGGAGGAGTTTCCAGGACAAGCCGACCCTCTGAAAATCAGAAAATCCTGAATATCTCGAGATGGAAAGTGACGTCATCAACGAAAAAAATTTCCAATAAGGTTCAGATCAATACCTATCAGATCTGAAAGTTTCATGAAAATCGGCCAAGACGTTACCGAGAACTTGCGTGCACAAAATCGGTAAGAATAATAATAATAATAATAATAATAATAATAGGGAAAAAGAAACCGAACGAAAACAAGAAGGTCTTCCGTTGGAGACGGAAGACCTTAATAATAATAATAAAAAGAAACAATACAATCACTATAAGTCTTCCGTTGTGAACGGAAGACTTAATAATAAAAAGAAACAATACAATCACTATAAGTCTTCCGTTGTGAACGGAAGACTTAATAATAAGAAACAGTAGAATCACTATAAGGTCTTCCGTGAAGACGGAAGACCTTAAAAAGAAAAAGAAGAAACAGTAGAATCACTATAAGGTCTTCCGTCTGAAACGGAAGACCTTAATAATATAATATTAATGCATGTATTATAATAATTATTCTTTATATAATAATAATATAATAATAAAATCGCTGAACATTTTTCCTTAAGAATAGCAAGGCCACATTAGTCATACTGATATTCAGAATCTTCATGTAATGATCGAAGATTAAAGTCTGATTATGTCATGAGACTTGGACCCACAATCTTTCATGGGAATGTAGAAGGAAGATTTTTCAAAAACAACCTTCTGAAGAGCAGCAATTAAGCAAAATGACACAGTCGAGCATTGTGACCCTTATGCTTCTTGTTATAATTTTAAGAAGAAAAAATAAAATATTTTTTTCTACCTACCTACCCATCATTAAAAATCTGGGTCGGAAAAGGGCAAACAAACATTTTTTTTTAATTTTGACCTCAACTGACCCATCTTGTTATCTTTTGGGTCCCTGTATTGTTTTGGGGGTCATGGTTTTAACAAATAAAGAATCTTCACTATATAAACATGTTCAAGCTTTGGTATAAATTATTGGCATTTCTGATGCATTGGTTCTTGAGAAAAAGATTTTTAAAGACACACACCTTATTTTCACTGTTTTGTGATTATATATCTCCATTTTGAAAAGGTTTCACCCTTTATTTTAACAATTTAGAATTCCCTTCCCATAAGGATGCTTTGTACCAAGTTTGGTTACATTTGGCCCAGTGGTTCTTGTATTTAGAGAAGAAGTCAAAAATGTGAAAAGTTTATAGACAGACAGACGGACAGATGGACAACAGGTGATCAGAAAAGCTACCTTGAACCTTCAGTTTAGGTGAGCTAAAAAGTCTGGATCCTATTCCTATCATTTACAATAAATACCTTCTATTTCAACTAAATAATCTCTCCAGTAAGTCTGTATTCTTAATTCATTTATATACTTGTTACTGCCTTCCTCAGAGAACTTAATAAGGAACATGTTGTCCATTTCCACTGCATCAAGAAGAAGGTCGCTTTTATGGACAAAGAGTCCTCTCATGGCATCAGGATAATTTCTAATCCTGTCAAGTACACCAAGGCATTGTAGACCTTTGGTGAATCTGTAAAACAAGATAATTAGGATTTTGAGATAAAAATTCTTAATTCATCCTGTGGTAACAAGTCAACCCCTATTTTGCCTCACTGACTTTACCCCAGGAAAAAGCAATTACCATATACAATAAACTATAACTTTTTTTTAATTATAATTAATTAACTTGCCAAACCTTTTAATAAAATCATATATTCCAAACCATATATTTTAAAGTCATTCAAATAACCGTTAATAAAGGTTCATTACTTAATAAGAGATCCTTGCATGCAAGTCTACACAGGACGAAAGACCATCTTTAAGCAATCGCTTAATGGTGGCTTAATGGTAGCTTAATGGTGGCTTATACAAGTTAATTCCTTTAAGCCACCATTAAGCCACCATTAAGCTGCAGCTTCTAGGTGCTTAATGTCCAAACTTCATTAAGCTACCATTAAGCCACCTTTAAGCTCGACTTAATGGTGACTTAATGTCCAAACTTAATTAAACAACCTTAACGCATCCAGTATCAAGTCTTTAAACTAACTTGTTAAGTTTGAAGTTGTTTCAGTATCATTTCCACAAATACTTATTCAATTCATAATTTTTTTCTCGCTATTTCTAATATCTTTTTCAATGCGTATAAACTCGGGAACTGAGAACAGCTTCATCAAATGCCTTAAAATTTTCTCTCCCTAAAATCAGTTTGTTTGAATACTTGTTTTAAAATTATTTTTATCCATAAATACATAATATATTAATTTTTAAAAAAAAATCACATATTTTTCTTTCGTGTTTGGAGAGGCACGTTCCACTGCCGAATTCATAGGAAATGTAATAAGCGTCATTTTCTTCTGGAATATCTCTGTCTCTTAATTTTTCTTTGGGTAGAGAAAATTTTAAGATATAAAAAAAATATATAGGTATAGATTATATTGCCAATCTTTGAATTAATTCATGAATAATTTGAATTAATTCGTTATTAAGTGCCATTATTTTTTCCTTTCTTTTAAAATACTGCAGAAGTAAGAATTTATTTAAAATAATGCAGAAGTAAGAATTTATTTAAAATAATGCAGAAGTAAGAATTGATCAAAATATAGTCGGTCTTCAATGATTGTTATTTCAAAATCAATTTTCAGAAGAACATCCGATCAAATTAAACAGGGTGTCCGACCAGATTTATACACATTGAGAAGCGGGGTAAAATAATCAGTGTACAGTATATCAACTAGTTAGACAATAGACCTTAATTAGGTGTCCCCACCAGTCCCCGGTCAATTAACAGGAAACTATACACGGGAACGTACAGTGATAGATTTTGATGATCTATTTTTTTTTTACAAAACTTAAAATTTACGCAAGCATATAACAAATTAGAAATTATGGTTGTACACAAAAAGACAATTATTTTGATACCCATAATGATATAAAAAGAATTAAAACTGAAGATATGTTACAGAAATATTTTATAACTTAATTGTTACACAAAGATTGTCAAAAATCGTAAATATCCGCAGCATATTTATAAGAACTATAATCTGTTTTTTCCCCAGTCGTTCTCTTTCGATGATATATTCCTTTTTAATAACAAAATTTTGTTATATCTGTGGCATTTCAATCTTTTCATGTTCATAAATCGGCGAATAACAGAACGAGGAATTCAGTTACTTAAAATCAAAAAGTTGTTTCACACCATCACACCGAACTCCGGTCCACGGTTAAGAAATATTAACGTAATATAAAACTTTATCAAAATTTCTTCTTTAATATATATATATATATATATATATATATATATATATATATATATATATATATATATATATAATATATATATATATAATTATTCGTATTATTGATTAATAAATATAAACATCAGAAAAAAATTACATGTACGGTACCTGTAACCATTCCAAACAAGATTTGTTAAAAATAAAGGTTTTATATTTCACTTAATTTTTAACAGCTTCGATAGCTAAGTAGTTAAAGCGTTCGCCCTCCAATCTAAAGGTCGTGGGATCGAATCCTGTTGGGAATACTTTTTTTTTCATTTATTTTTTTTTTTAATTTTCTTTCTTTTACATTATTTTCGCTGAATTAACAAGTGTATAAAATCGACATTTATAATTTTTGTGAAGAAATCATTATAAAAATAATATTTAACCCGTAAAAGCAGTTTTATCGACTGCGTAATGGTGACTTAATGGTGGCTTAAAGGTTGTTTAATGGTAGCTTAATGGAGTTTGGACATTAAGCACCTATAAGTCTGGCTTAATGGTGGCTTAATGGTGACTTAATGATTGTCTAGAAGCTACCATTAAGCACCTATAAGCCACCATTAGGCCACCATTAAGCTACCTTTAAGCATCCATTAAGGACTTTGAGATGGCTTAATGGTTACTTAATGGTGGTGTATTTATTACTTAAATGTAGCTTAAAGGTGCTTAATGGTGACTTAAAGACAACCATTAAACCACCATTAAGGACCTATAAGCCACCATTAAGCCAAACTTAAAGGAAGTGTTTCATCTTGTGCTATTTCTAGCATTTTATATACAGGTGAGGTAAAAAGCACACACAGTTACGTAAAACTCACTGTTTAAGTGACTTCTCAATCCTTGTTACAGCTATATGCCTACATAAAGCATGGACAAGCTCATTTTTTCTTTTTGGCACAGCTAATGGAAGAGCACCAATATAATCCAAAAGTGGCCTCATTGGATCAACAGCATCAAAAAAAGATGAAATATCTGTTGACATTTCAATCTGAAACAAAGATTTTTCTTTTGGAAACATATCTGCCACCAATTTAGCAACACAGGAACTGAGCAGACAGGTAATGGGTAATATAGATACCAATCATTCAGTGTAATATCAACAAACAATTTCAAAAAATTGTGGTCCCCCGCTTTTGGTGTCTTTGTGGGTGAGATGTCATTATATGTATTTACAGCATATTGTGTCAAATATGAATGCCCTATCATATGTCATTCAAAAGTTATCACCAAAGGTGAATTTTTTGAAAATTAGGTCAAACATGAAGGTCAAGGTCAAGGAGTCAGAAATCATAGCATGCTTGGAAATTCTTGTCACAGGTAATACACATGTATAATATGAAAGCCCTATCTCTTCTCATTCAAAAGTTATGGACAATTTAAAGTAATATTTAAATTTTTTAAAAGTAGGTCAAACTTCAAGGTCAAGGTCATGGGGTCAAAAATCATAATGTATTAGAAAGGTCTTGTCACAGGTAATACACATGTGTAATATGAAAGTCCTATCTCTTCTCACTCAAAAGATATGACCAAGGTTAAAGTTTTTGTGAAAGACAGACAGACTTACAGACCGACGGACAGACAGATGAATGAGATTTAATGTCCCCTCACTTTCCTTAAAGTGGGGGACAAAAATTTAAAACATGGGAGATATCCTTGATTAATGAGGGTAAATATTTGATAGATATGAATATGCAGGATTTAGTTCAGGCCATTCATTAATATAGTTTGTGCAATTTATTTGATAGAAATTGAAAGTGTTACAAATAACTGCATTTAAAAACCAGAAGTCTCTGATGAGACTGAAGCTCTACTGGTCTGTACGTATAACAAAGGAAAAGTAGCACTTGGATTTGAAACTTTGCAACATGAAACAATAAATAGAATTATGTATCTTAATGTTAAGTCTACTTCTGTGCCACGTTATATTGAAATCAAACAAAAACTATAGGAGGAGTAGCATTTTGAAAAATTGTTTATACAGACAGACAGACAGAAGGACGGACGATGGACATGTTACTATTGCACAAGCTCTTCTGGTCTCTGACCAGTAGAGCTAAAAACAATTATAATTATATACAAAAAATTTACTCATAGCTATAGGTGCTTACACAAACCTTAATTACAGTGGTATTTTGATAAAAAATAACTGTTATGCAAACGAGGATTAATTTGATTTATAAATCAAAAATACCTGTTGAACTTGTTTCTTGTATTCATCATCAACAATGTCATCTATGGTTGGATCTGCTGAATCCGGCCCATAGGCCAAAAGCCCAAACATGAACTCTGACATAAATCTTGGTGCTGGTCCACCATGCACCAAGCAATAAGCTATTATCATCCCATAGGTCTCATAATCACCGTTCTCTTCAGCTAAAATAAGGTAGTCATAATGTGATGGAAAAACAATTACAGATTTCAAACCCATTCAAGTTTTTGACTATTCATAAAAAAACTGGAGTGAGGAGTGAGGAAAGGGGGAGTAGGTGAAGGTTATATAATAGTAGCTGTTATGGAATTTCACTCATCTGGTAGATACTTGTTTGCTCATCAAAACCACAATTATGATAAAACCTAGAAGCGGATCGAGAAACAGATTTTTAAAGAATGAATGTAAATTTACTATATGATTAATGGACTGAGTCCACCACAACACCAGAATTACATGTATACCCCTAATTCTGGGATCACAAATTCCACAAATTTAGAGATCGCGGCTGTCTTTCCTGAACAACGTAACAAGGCACTTACTTTTCTGATGCCAAGGAATATAGAGAGCAAAATTTATGGGCCCTGCATGGGGATGAGGATCATAAATCTTACAATTTTTTTTTACCATTACCCTATACTGTTATTACAAATTTATATCAAAACTATAAATACCTAACACGTTTTGCAACAGCATCTTCCTTCTGGACTCCCCTTCAAATATTGCAGACTCTGACACTGCTTTCATAATCATTCTCATGAATTCCCTTGATGGACAACCGTCATCAATTCCTTTTTCTCCCGAAAATCTTACAAATAATGGCTGGTCAGCCATGAATTTTTCTCTTCTGAATGAATCTTTAGTGGCCAACACATTGTTCCTGTCCACATTAATAATATTTTTTTTACCATCAACTTTTATATTATTTCTTAGTTGTTTAAGAATTTCTTCAGCTGTCATATTCCTGCAGGAGAAAGCAGAAAAAGATATTAATTTTTCAATGGCACACATACCGGTACTTTTGCAAATGTGAATATGTACATACCGGTTTATAAATTACATGTATCCATAAAGATGCTGATTAAAAATGTAGAAGTGAATAGCTATATATAGATAATGAAAGAATTTTTAAAATCTTTAATTTTTTTAATAAAATATATATTCATGGAATAATAAGACTTTTTCAGTTCTTTCTGCAATTCTGCATATCTTAATATGCTTCCTAAAATTGAACTAAAAATGCAAAATTATTTTGATTTTATCTATAGATTTGGTCGTCACATATTTCTGCTGACCTCAGAATGACATGAAATACGTTATTCATGACATAATGGTCCGAGACCATTACACATGTAAAGATTCTGACCATGTAATTTTCACCTAATCAGAGTTAAAAAAAAGAGAAGATTTTACACAAATTTAAATCCAAACTAACATCTTTGCAGCCTTAAAGAACAGAAATTAGTGTCTATTAAAGGATGAGGTCTTAAATGTCAGCAGCCCATTTTTAGTAATATAATGAATTAAAAAATCAATCGTGATTTCTATAATTGATCCAATTAAGAGTGCATATAATTGATATATCCTGATTAGTACAGCTAAACTTCGAAATCTCGAACACGGATATCTCGAATACCCCGGATATGTCGAAGTAAGGCCGCGGTCCCGACGAAATTTGCTTTATAAATGATTAAAATAAACCCCTCTATGTCGAACACGGTAATGTCGAATACCCCGGTTATCTCGAAGTAAAATTGTGTACCCATTCATTAAAATCACATGCGTTATCTCGAAGTCAGGATAATTTTCCGCTCTGATTATCAAGTCCGTTAGGTAAACTGAATGCTCTATTGATAACACCCACCTGTCTGTCACGCTCGGGTTACCTGTGTTCCTGTGATCAACAATTAATAGTGCGATAATTATACGAAGTGTATGTATGGCTTACCTTGATTGTAATTATGCAAGCCAAAGGTTGTGTGTATTAGTCTAATGCATATGCGTGGATGACACGTTCATTGTTTTGTGGCTTGGGTACGTTTATCTTGATAATTAATCGCTATTTAATGCTATGTGACATAGTTTATGCATATGAAAGTGAAAATTATAAACATCGAAGTAAAACAAAATTCTGTAATTTAATGCAATTAGAATTTATTTTCCCTATATGAGCGTGCAGAAATTACAATCGTCCGTACACACCATCATGTGAGCATGTGTCGCAGTAAAAACTTGTGCTGTGGTGCCCTGTGATTCAGTGTTGTTCTGTTGTTAGACAAAAGTGTGTGATTCTTCTTTTGTATTTGATTTTATTATGGTAAAATAATTTTCTTTTAACTGATTTTACATGTATGAACATGTTTTTCCAATAAAAGAAATGTATATTTCATTTTCGTTATTCTGAGAGCGATCGGTTTTAAATTTACAATGCATAGACGATATCCGGTTATGTATACATGGGAAACGATGCTAGCGGTTGACTTTCCGCGTTGGATTATACTTCTGTGCATATTATACAAAGCTTTTAATTTGTGAATTATAAAGAGGATGTAAATCTTTTTGATTGCTAGATACATGTACATGTATATTAAAGAAATCTTATAAAGAATTTCAAACAAGAAGAATTTTGACATGTTTTTACTAATAAGTACATGTTCACTGCACTAAGTATATTTGAAGTTCATTTGAATTATAACCCTCGATATGTCGAACCCCTTGATATCTCGAAGTTCATCAACGGTCCCGTCAACTTCGAGATAACGAAGTTTAACTGTATCTATAGATCAGATATTTTCTTATTGTAATGACTGATGCATTTAGTAATCAGTATTATTTTTAGACTCAGTAAAATTGAATTCCATTCTGTTTTGTGACCCAGTCTTTTTAATTAATAAAAATGAATAAAATGGGCGGGCCCTAGTACAATACAGGATAATTACATGTATGTATATGAAGAAATTAAGCAGACTGGACAAGACTCGCTTACATACCATGTGACATTGTTATTGCCAAAATTTCAAAAGAATCGTGAAAACTTAACTTTGAAAATTAACATCCGTTGAAATTACAACTAGGAAAATTAATGATATATAATCACATTAATGTGCAACAAAGGCAAATACAGTCATGTCAAACATGCATATCAAAATGTACATGTATGTGCGATCAGGTAGACGAGTAGCATTATAAAAGGTTCAGAGTTTTCACATCAATTAGGTATAAACAACATCTGATTCAGAAAATTTATAATGGGGAAGGTCATGCAACTTGACTTTTGCATCTTATAAAAAGTTATACATGAGCGCAGTTAGATACGTTTTTCTCCTATGTCAGCAAACCCGCAAGCTACCTCAAGATGACAGATCAACTTACCTGATACTCAGGGGTCTTGAAACACTATCAGCATTTTTGTTGAAAACAATCTAAGAAAATAGATTTTGTTATTATAGAAAATATCATTTTTGTTTTTTTTCTAAAATGCTAATTCCTAGTTTTTAAAAATAAATTTCATTTAATCAAATTACCGTTGGGGTTCCTGAATCAGATGGAATGTGTATTCCTGAATCAGCAGAGCTTTTGGTCTCCTGTTTTTCTGTCTGTAAAATTTGACACATAAAATATTATGATATATTGACTTATGAATTCTACCAGTAGATTGTCCAATATTTATTCATATGACAGCTGGTGCAAATATTAAATGTGATCCAACATTGATAAGCTACAACATTTGTTTTAACCTTATTTCACTTCAGGAAATTTTACTTATTATAATAGATGAATCATTTGATAAAATGTAAATGTCCCAGGTTACCGTTTCCATCACTTTTTGACGAACTTTAACAAAAACACACATACCTGCTAAAGAAGTACAATTGAAATCAATATAAGGGGAAAATTCCAAGATTTCATCACTGTCACTTCATCTGTTTTTAACTGGAGAAATTAACATGAATAAAAACAAATTTCTATGGAGATTTACAATGGGAAATGTTGACATCTTTTCTTCATTCGGAAGTACTCGGGACACCTGGCTCACACAATTTTTCAACGTTACCATCCGGGTACTTTTCATGTCATTTGCAATGTAAAATCCCCATAGTCTTCTTATTTTTGGTTGTGAATTTAAACCTAAAGAGTAATGATACAAAGGGGCATTTCAAAACAGAAAATCTGGACTTTTTTCATTCCAGTGGATGAACGAAGTTTAGGCACAAATGTATTAATTATCAAAATATAAAGCAAAAAGTGGTGGAGGCAGAAACTTGGGACAGAGTATAGCTGGATTTTTCGCATGTTTATGTTGCTTCAGTAAATTAATTCTATTAATTAATGTTGTTTACTGTTGGTGCTCTTGATTCTGAGACATCAGATTCCAATTCTTCAACCTGTAAAATCAAAACCCAAATCAATATAACTCAAGTTTATGAGTAACAATTATAATTAACATGTTAGCTAGAAAGAATGATCATGCAGACTTAAATTATAATGACTCTGCATGATTTGTTGATACTTCTTTGTAACATACTGTACATATATATTTTGTGTCATCTGCATGACATCTCAACATTGCTAATAAAGTAAGTTTTGAAGTATTATATACAGCACTCATGCAATCAACATAATGAATATAAATAAATCTTTCAATTTTCTATTAAGTGTTACATTCAGGACATATCATTTTCCTTTTTTAATGAAAGATTGAATTGTACATGAACTTAACCTTCAAGTTCAGTTTTTCAAACTCAAGAGGAAACAAACAATTCTTTGATGCTTTAACAGCACAATATATACCAATAAGATATCTTTTAACTTCTTGACCCCAACTCCTTAACTGCATGATCCATACACGAGAGCATACAAAAGAAGCCCATGGTCCACATCACTCACCTGAGCAATAATACTCATAACAAAATCAGCTTTATGGAGTCATATACAAAATATCTGGACAATGTAGTATCAACAATATGTCAAGATGCTTGCACATAAATAATACCATATATTATATTAGAGTTTTTGAGAATGATTTCAAATTTTTTCCTATGTACAATAATAAAATAGCATGGACCCCCCCCCCCCATCCCCATAATGTGGCCCAACCTTACCCCCAAAGATCATGATTTTGAAAAACTATTTGAAGATGCTTTCACTGAAGTTACAGCTTTTCAAGGCGAATGGTTTTAGAAGAAGATTTTAATCTATATATTCCTATGTAAAAATTTGAACTTACTTCCCCATTGTGGCCCCACCCTACCCCTGGGTATCATGGTTGAACAAACTTGAATCTATACTACCTGAGGATGTTTCAAAACTAGTTACAGCTTTTGTGGCCAATCGGTTTTTGAGAAAAAGATTCTTAAAAAATGTCAACAATTTTTCAATAATTCTAAATTATCTCCCCTTGAAAGAGGGCATGACTCTTCATTTTAACAAACTTGAATCCCTTTCAACAATGGAGGCTTTGTGCCAACCTTGGTTAAAATTGACCCAGTCAGACAAAAAGTGATCAGAAAAGCTTACTTGACCTTTCAGCTCAAGTGAGCTAAAAATCAAATAAATATAATTAAGTTGACAAAATCAAATTACTGTTGGACTTGTTTCTGGGTTTGAAGGTATTTCAGCTATGGTTGCAGTTTTGGGCTCCGAATCCTTCACCTGTAAGATTTGATACAAAGAGCTCTGTTCAATTGGAAATCCATGCAGTTTTAAATGCTCAAATGAATCAATTTCATCAAAAGTATAAAACACTGTTTTTGATATCATATAAGAGAGGTGCGAAATTAAAAGTATTAAGACATATGATAAAAGATGCAAGATATGTGCTAAAAAAAATCATATATATTTCATAAATTATTTTCTTCTCCTTCCCTTGCATTTACAAAATAAAACTTAAATTGTTCTATAAAAATCCTGTATATATATATATATAATACACACACACACACTCACACATGTATATGTATGAGTCTTGTTTATATACATTACAAAAGAAATTGAAAATTTTTTAGCTTAACCTGTGACCTCAGACATGCCTAAATTTTTCACAAAAGCTTTTCTTTTCCAGGAAATTAGAATATATATATCGAAATGCCAAAGACAACGACACCCTTTCAAAATAATAATGTTTACTGTAATGCTTTATCACAATGTCAACTGATTAGTAATTAAAACATACCTTTTTATCTTCTTTCCTTCTCTTTGATTTTCTCAAAACTAGTTTAGGCTGACTTTCAAATTCATCATCACTCTCATCCTGAAATATTTTTTTACTTTTCATCACATATTCAATGAAATAATAAATAAAAGGTCAAAACAATGCAAAATGAGGCAAATGGATGGGGCAGTTTGTAACTATATAAAGGGCGTTCTTCTGCATACATCCTACATAAACTTTAATTTAAACATTGAAGTCTACTTGTAGTCTAACTAATGGTTTGGAGGATTTCCGGGGGGGGGGGGGGCTGCAATATTTATTTCTCATAAGCTTTGTTACTACATATATTTTATAACGTTGTCCAGAACATGTACACCTCTTGATCAGTGCATGAATATTATGACAAATACTTACTCCTTGTAGTATGTAATATACCTATGAGTAGTGTATCAGCCTTAACTGATTCACATTAGATAGTTAAAATGATCGAAGCAGTTAAAAGGATGGACAAGCTAGAAAGTATGACATTTCTGTAATTTTTTTTTTACTTGCTCATTATCAATTTAAATGCAGTGATCTAGGGAAAATTAAACTTACAAATTTACAGAAGAAACTTGACACATTATGAGGCTACTTAACAAGTTCCTCTCTTGATAATTTTGAATTCTATATGCATCCAGACCACGTTCTTTATGTTTAACATAAACATACATTAAATGATGACAGTTCGACACCCAAGTCTGACAACTCTGCGAGTGCCTAACACGATAAAAATAGAAATGAATGAGTTTTGAAAACCCGGAAAAACAAGTGTAAGATTTCTTTAACAAAATATATTCTTCTTTTAAAGAAATCTTAATTATAATGGTATTAAAATAATTGATGATATTACCTGACATCACACCGTTGTTTAGATCTTGTCTGTAACTGGTATCAGTCCAAGCAGGCCAATATTAAAACAACAGTGTTATGTTCTTTATGTGTATGTCTTGATAGGATTTGAACAAAACTCTCAGAGGATTTTAAAATCCGGTGGAAAACCTTAATTTACTATACTATATATGAAACTACCTGCCTAAATTACTAGAAAATTCCTGCTGCAGGATCGCAATACTCTCTTCCTAATAATTGGCCAGCATTTTTTTTATTTTTAGGTTTACAAACACCAGAATGAAAAAGTTCCATAGGAGGAGGAAATAAAACATTTTTTTTTGGGATAAATTATCTACTTTTGTACATTCATTTTTGCTTCTTTTTTGATGCTCTTCTAACAGAGCCTCCTTGCCACTTGCCACACAATGGTTACAAATAGAAAGATAGGACCTTTAATTGTTTATTTCATTGTCTGCCAGTTGGGGACAGTGATATAAATTTTGAGATGTTGGTCAAAATACAAATTTTTTTAACTCTTTCAAGATATCTTCATTTTTTTTAAAATGTGTGTCAAGTGATTGTATAGAAATTGTTCTAAAAATATACTTGTGACCTTAAGTAAATATTCCTATCATATAACAGACAGGGAAGGGGGGGGAGGGGTACAATTTTTTCAATTAAGAGTAAAATATTTTTTCTGGTTGCCACATTCAAAGACGATACTACATGCATGTATATATTTGTATATACTTGTTTTCTTTAATAGTTGAAATACTTCATTTCTTTTGGCTATTGTTTATTTCACCCTCAAATGATCAACTTCACTTCTCCCATAGTTTTATTCATTACATCTGATGCATAAGTGATCCTATTCTGAAGAATGTTGCTTAGACTGTAACCTACAGCAGAGACCTAAACAATGTCTCTGGCTATAGCTAACTTGGGCAGTTTTTAACCTGTGGGAGAAAATTAACTTACATGCAGATACTTTTGAATACATATACATAATTATCTCACCAACATGTCATTGTGCAACAAAGTTGTCAGCATTTTATTTGTCCTCTGAACGGGTGAAACATTTTGAATGGCACTCCTATTGATAAATTTTACACTAAACCAAGCTATGATGCTGCTATGGACTATGCAGATCTACCTTTACCTATTTACCCGCTTAATTCCATTTTTCTCCATTTTTTTTTCTGAAAATTAATTCAAAAATTTCAACGGTAAACCTAAAAATAAAAAAAAAATGCTGGCCTATAGGAAAATAAATTCCTGCAAACATGGGACTGAAATCAGGCAGACATAGAAAAGGGAAATAACTGCACCAAACATTAATTGAAATGCATGAAAGTAATTTTGCATTTCAATTGGCTAGACAAATAAAAATTACCTGCAGAACTTTTTCATTTGCTAATTTGATTTTTTTTCTGTGGTTCTCCCTGAATAAGAAATAATTTAAAAGTATAGAAAATAAAAAAAACTTGCATGATATCATCATAAGGAAATTGACCATAAGAATTTTTATATGGATAAATTTATCAATTTTAATGATAATCATAAATACCGGTAGATATATTAATTAACTTACTGACTGTTTTTTAATAATGACAGAATCTTCATCCGCCCCTGGTGATATGATTGCAGATGTAAATAGGTACAATCTGATGGGGTAAGTTCTTATTTCATTGTAATAACCTTCCAAGGTGAAGGGGTCTCCATTACTTAATGTGTCCTGATCTGGAGCTCCAGCATAGTTTCCAATATAATAGTTGTAGTCCTTCAATTGAAGACCCTGTATCTTATTTTCACCATTTGGAAAATAAATTTCTAGAAATTTCTCCTTCATTTCTGCTAAAGTGGTACTTTTATGTATATCTATGACCTCCTTACCACCAGTGACTCTCGAGTACACAGAATTTCTTTTTTTTTTTGATCATCCAACCAACATGTACTCTTCTGGTGGTGGATATATTATTTGACCTGCCGAATTGCTTCCTTTGTATATTCCGGTGAGAGCTTAGTTCTCTTAACTTTCTAAGTGTGGGAGAGTCTGGCACTGCAATATCAAAAAAGTTTCAAATTCAACAGCATGCATCTAATCAATGCAAATATTAAGGCATAATTTTCGTTTTCATGTGTAATTATTAATACTGATTTATCATATTTTTCTTTTTATCATACAAAAATGAGTTATAGGTCTGCAAATATTCTAGCATTTATATAATTACACACATTGCACAATGGTTCTGCAGCGATTTCTCAATCTTGCTCTGTCCCCAACTGTCAATACTCCAAGTTTTTCAAACTCGGCATCGGTCAAGGTTAGTACACTTCTTTAGGTCCAACCTACAATAATTGAAGAACAATTATCAAGAAATCGATCTGAACATTTTTTTTTTCAGGATGAGCATTAACATATTAAGAACATTAATCTCCTTATTAATTCACTTCTCTTAAAAGAGCTATTTAATTCAATACTGAGTAAATTATGATCACACAAGATCAGTTTTGCATGAAAATGGAACAACAAAACTCAATTTCATCTCAATGAGAAAATATATATATGCCTAATTACAAAACGTAGGGTACCTGTAGTTTACAATATACCAATATATTTTTGGCACTTTTCTGGTAAAGAAAAAGAACTTTAGAATAATCTGTCTCAGGACTATTTAGCCCACCTAGCCAAAATTGTGACTGAGTACAGTTTTCTTTATAGACTCACCTATAACCTATAATTGTCACCCAAGCAGTTCAATTTCATATATTAACAAAATGGAATATGAATAAATAAGTAAAATGAATGATAATTTTTTTTCAATAACATGTAATGCATTAATGTTTCCCTTATGTCTGGGTTCTATGTTTAAATAGAGCTGGCAATCAAACATTTGATTTAATTCTTTTGAAGAAAAATTAGGCTTTAAATCATTGATAAAATAAATTTTAAACAATTTACAAATGAATTAAAAAATAAGGAAAAACATACATCCCCTTTAGTTATTGTACACAAAGTACATTATTGACACCCACACTAGAATATACACTTTAGATATTTTGGATAGATGTCCATCATCCATGTCATCTGAGAATGTAAACCTCAAAAATATTTAACGAAATGCTTGTGGCTAAGACAGTAATGGTCATTTAATATTATTCAGTTTCATCAGAGTATATATATCTTTTTTCATGGCACTTAACCAGTGGTAATTCTTTCTTTTAAATTGTTCTCTCCCTGCATGATCCCCTAATTTTTTTTCACCTAATCAAAAACCATTCAACTGTGTAAATTACAGAACTTTGGCAATGCAAGTGGAAAGACGTCATTTTAAAAGTCAGGCTAAACAGTGTCTGTAGGATAATATCAGTTTGATGATAGCATGTTCCATCTATAAACTTAATAAAAACCTTTATTAATTAGTTGATAAGAAAATATTTACGGACAAAAGAGCTAGTTTGCTTCTTAAAGAGAATTAAATAGGTACTGTTCAGTAAAATATGTATAACTAGAGCAGAGCCCGTTGCAAAGCAACGAGTAGGTCTTCCGTTGGAGCTGCGAACAGGAAGAAGTGACCTTGAGTCAAGGTCATGCCACATTCTAAGGTTATAAGCAATCTTGTAAGGGGTATCAACTTGCAATGTCTCACCAGTAGAAAGACAGTTAAGGAATGTTGTTTCTCCGTTGATGACCTTGAACTCGTTCAAATGACCTTGCATCAAACCATGACACACTCTGGTTATAAGAAAACCCCATCTATGTGTTACCGACTCGACAAGTTAACACATGTTCTTACAGACCATTCATCCAGTCAAAACATTCTTTCCTTAGTGACCCTAAATTTAATCAACATGGCCGTAGGAACCGAGGGGGGGGGGCGTGCCCCCCAATAATTTTGCCGATATATAGATTACTATAGTAGACATAGATACTATAGCTTGTGCCACCTCAAAAGAAACGTCTGATAACCTTCTTTTTTTTTTGCTTGTCAAGGAATTTTTGGTAGTTGGTGACCTTTTTTTTGCTTGTCAGGAAATTTATGGTAGTAGTGCCCCCTCAACTGTCAACTGAAAATGTATGGCTGTGCCCCCCCCCCCCCCCCCCAAAAAAAAACCCCTGAATTTGCTTCCTATGGGCCTGATCAAGGCAATGATACACTGTATGATATCAGCGATACCCTTTTGTGTGTTTCGCAATTGACAAGTTCACAGTTTGCATTTATTGCATGATAGTGAGGGAGACATGAAGATTTCTTCGCCCATAAAAAATCATATTCCCCGAGGGCAACATGAAGATTTCTTCGCCCATGAAAAATCATACTCCCCGAAGGCAACGCCCTAGAGAAATATGATTTTTCATTTGCGAAGAAATCTTTATGTCTCCCTCACTATTATGCAATAAATTGTTTATAATACCGAATTAACCAAAATGCAGGAATTACAAAGGAGATCCAATGAATAAAGCAAACATGCATTTGATGAGAACGATATGAAAGAGATGTAAGTTACAGGTACACCAATAGCCTCGTTTCATTAAAAAAAAATTCCTACGGGACAAGTTTGTGTGATCACACCAGTAACATTCAAACACCATTACATTTTTACACATTTAAATCGACACAATCAATCAACGATAATATGCTGACGGTGCGACCGTTGGGCGAGTGCATTGTTCACTTAATTTTAAGATCCGCCTCTTCAAACAGCACGAGACATTTGGAACGTCTAGACTGTGACGTCTCATGACGTATGTTAGCTGTATTTCCATAAACGAATTTTGAAAAGTGCAAACATTTTAACAAAGCACGTTTAATCTACTATCTGTATGCAATTCCATTAATTAAGGTGATTTTTTGGGGTGAATTTTTAGTTGTTGTTACCGCGCGAACAAAGTTAGCAGCGTCGCTATAAACAATCTAACTCCTCACTCGTTTAATTGTGACGTCACAATCGTGAAACACGACGTTTTGTTGCAGGGCAAACATGATGGACACGTGACTTTCTCGGCCAATCAAATTTTATTTTACTAGTGATTTTTCACTTGTAAGCTAGTTTTCACAGAGGTATAATAAACGTTTTTTTAGACCATACATCGAAATAAATTATCATAATTTCTATAGTCGTAATTTATTAGGTTCAACTCACTGCTTTAAAGGATCATTGTAAATGTTTTATGCCCAATTTGGATACTGAAGAACGTGTGACTTTTGAAACACTGATGCCCCCATATGGCATCTTATGGCAAAAGTTAAAAGTTTCTCAAATGCAAGTCAAACTCCATGGTCAAGATCAAAAGATAAAAAAAAATGTTATTACCCAAATAAAGGTCTTGAACAAAGAATATACTGTGAAATATATACTAGTATGAAAGCCACAGCAGCAACAGTTTAAAAGTTATGGCCAAGGTTAATTTCTTTAAAAGGTCAAACTCCAAGGTCAAGGGATCATAATTGTTTGTACTTGAGGGAAGGTCTTAATTGTTACAAGGAATACACATGTGGTATTAAAAAAGCCTTAGCACCAACTGTTCAAAAGTTAAAACCAAGGTTAAAGTTTTTCAAAAGTAGGACATAATCAAAGGTCAAGGTAAAATGGTCAAAATTAAAGGTATACAATGACAGGCCTTGTCACAAGAAAATTACCTATGTAATATAAAAGCCCTAGTACTAGTCATTCAAAAGTTATTGTCAAGGCAAAAGTTGTTTAAAAGTTGGTCAAACTCCAAGGTCAAGGTCAAATGGTCAAACATATTTATACCCAAGGAGGAGACTTATCACAAGGGATACAGATGTGAAGTATAAAAGCCATAGCACCAACTGTTCAAAAGTTTTGGCCAAGGTTATAGTTTGGTAAAATTTTGCGAAAGAGGATCAAACTCCAAGTTCAAGGTCAAGAGCTCAAATATGTTGGTACCTGAAGGAAGTCCTTGTTACTAGGAATACACATGAGAAATATGAAAGCAGTAGTTCCAACCAATCAAATTTTATGGGCATAGTTAAAGTTTTTGCGGACAAAGAGGCTAACACAGTCTAACAGACAAATAGACAGGTGGACAGGACAAAAACTGTATGCCCCCCCCCCCCCGATCTTCGATTACAGTAGCATAATAAAATGTCGGCGTCTTTGGGTTTTCGCATTGGCCTTAAATCTGAAAATCCAAAGGATTACAAGGTGCATTACGATACGCTTTCACATCATGTTCTATAACCCAGAGCATATTGTCTGCAAAGATAAATATTTAATTCAGTATTTAATTAGCTATGCATAATTATCTATGTTGTTTTAAAAAGGAAATATAAAAAAAATATTTGTTTTATATTTTTCGATGTAGAGATATACAGAAAATGTTTTCCAATTTTAAGTCCTATGATAATCGCAATACACATTTTAAAAAAAAAATTATCTATGTTGTTTTAAAAAGGAAATATAAAAAAAATATTTGTTTTATATTTTTCGATGTAGAGATATACAGAAAATGTTTTCCAATTTTAAGTCCTATGATAATCGCAATACACATTTTAAAAAAAAAGTGTGTGTTGGAGGGGGGGGGGGTCATTACATTTTTGCTGGGATTCGCCTATGTATGACCCTAGAGAAACAAAGAGTGGGGAGGGTGCAAGCAGCAACTAAATCAAAATTTACATATTAAAACTACAACAAAAGACTATTTTCAGAAGGTCTGCCCCCCCTCCCCCCTTACAATCCGTACAACGGACCTGTGAGAAAAATACTGATCCTACATTCAGAGTCCCAGGGCACCAGGAAAGAGTGGCAAAAAGAGAATATCGGTTTATTTCAGTCTATAAGTCGAATCAAAATATCTTTTCCTCAAGAGTCTTCTTTCTTTGAGTTCTTCCCAGTGATCGTGTGATTTATTTCATTTAATTTACGTTCTGTACTGGACTTGGAAAATGAGGACATCTTTAGGTTCCTGAGCTGGCCTTGAAGCCCGCAGAACAGATTTTCTGCTTTATGATAAATTCAAATGATATGTAATATGGTATTAATTTTGTGTTGATTTTATTAATGTTAATTTCATCAAGAAATATGAAAAATTAATGTTTTAACTATACATAGTGAGGCATTATTTGTGTGGAACGATTATTTTGGGGTTTTCACGATTTTTTCATATGGTACACATGATGAGTAAGTGCAATAAATATAATTTGTGGAAAAAATGTCCAACAAGCCCCGGGGTTGAATATCCGGGGGGGGGGGGGGTCTGTCCACAAGTACCTGTTGTCAAGCCCGTAGAAAACAATTTCAGTTTTTTTTGGGAAGGGGGGGGGGGCAAATAGAAATTTCCACAGGTACTTGTACTCGATTTTTTCCTATGGTACACATGATGAATAAGTGTAATAAATATAATTTGTGGAAAAAAATGTCCAACAAACATTGGGGTTGAATTTGGGGGGGGGGGGATCCTGTCCACAAGTACCTGTGGAAATTTCTTGATACATAAACAGAATTTAAAAGCATGTATTAGACATCTTTTGAAGGGGAGAGGGCACGGCCGTAATTAAAAGTTATATAGAGACTAGGAAGGAATGAACTGTCATTAAATTTTGGTTAAGAACTATTACCTAAACTCTTCACTTTCACATTTTCAATTACAGATTCTTGTTTTTAAAAAGCTATACATGTACATTTATATGCATCTACGAGATGCATAAATTATGTTATTAATCATTTTATCTTAAAGGAAAAGTAAAAATCTCAATCAAACTTGTTCCGCATATTATGCTCTCTGATTCATTACTCAACAGATGCTTCATATACATGTAAGAAGGGAAGACCGCAGACTGCAGGTGTGATAAATTCACAGCATGCAGCTCCAGCCTTAATTCCAACTTTGTTCAAAAATATTATTATTCAACGCGAAAAATTAGAATTAGCCGATAGAATATTTTGAATCACTTCGGAAATGCTGCCGTAACACCAGACTGAGTTCACAATATCGAGTGATTTTGATTGACAGGTGTAGCGCCGTTGTGCATGGATTTCGTGTAACTATACATGTACTGCAGATTGTGGTTGAAAATAATAAACAAACAGATCTAAAGAAAAGATATTGTATACTGTACATATATTTGTTAAGAACCAGTTCATTCATGAAACGAATTTAGTCGTATTATGTGGGCCCATGTTAGATTTGACAGGTTGATTAACTAGTAGAAATTCAATGGACCACAGTCATTTAGGGTATTCCGAATCACCCCGCACATCGCGACTCTCGGTAATTTACCTTACCGCTGTACCTCGCACGACACATGCACAGGTGTGACAACCAAACAGTCATTATTAGTAAGGTCTATACTTATTGCATACAACAAATAAAGAGGTAAACATAATGCATTAACTAAAAGAATTAATTATTTTAATTCATTAACTTTCTATCCTTTTCAAAGAAAATGCCCGTGTAGAAACGTATTTCTCATCGATGTCGTGGCGTTGTTGGTGGATGAAACATGGCATAAAAGGTATCGATAGAACGGCAATTTTATAAGCTTTTGTGAGTATTATTTGTTTTTTATAACACCTCAAAAATATACTAGTTATGGCCGCATTTGTAGCCCCCTACAGTTTCGAACCACGTGTGTACATGCCCCTGGCCAAATAAATTGCACACGCTACATGTATACTTGTTATATGTCAGATTATTATTTTTTTTATAACATTGTTTTTCTTAAATGCAAGGGGTATGAAAGTAATGATTTGACAAAGCAAGAGCTATAATAAGACTATCCCGGGTCCCGGTATACACTTGATCAGTGTTGATCAATGTTCATATGTACGAGTACACGTATGCAAATAATTCGATAGCTTTTGAAGATTTCAACATACATTTTTGTAACATGCATATTTTTAATAACCACTTTATATACAAAACAAAATTTCATTCTCTTATCTGGTAATATGGACGTCGTAATAGATCTGACTGAATGCTTGACATGCCTGTTTCAAAAACGTTTCCTAAGTTATCTTAAGATATGCCTAAGTTATAACTTTAGAAGTTCCTAAGATTTATCACAGCTGTATCGCGAAACAATCTTATCTAAAAAAAAATTATAAGTCATTTCTTAAGTTGTGCCTTTAAGGACTAATAAAATAACATTCCCGCTCTATATACAACTCTCAGTATGGTATATATTTTTAGATTCAAAAAGGAAGGGTGCGAGGATTGGGGATTGCCCCCACTTTTAAAGGATTTGGACACAAGTATGCTTAACTTTTATGAAGTGTGTTGCTAGATCTAAGCATTCACAGACACACACTTTCAAGCCATCTTCCCTTCCGAGCACACGATATTTGTATTTTAATTTTTAAACATTGTTCTAGGTGTTATACATTTACTTTATTTTGTTCTTATAAGGTATCTACATGTAAATAAAATTTTAAAATGAATGCTTCGTAGCGAACACATGCGAGTTTATATTTTTCAAACAATCTTTGCCAATTACTACACTGCATGTACACGTTAGTTGTTTGTGCGGTGTAGAGCAACAATGTATTTCAACATCGAGGTGCCTGCGGCTCTCTGTGGCCACGTGTATGTAAACGAGGACTGGACTACAACACTTAAAGACACAAAGCGGCAGAGATGGATGAAACTGTTTGCTATATTACAAAGACTTGAATTATAGTACATGTATATTTGAAGGAATTTTTATTTATATTAATGTTTATTTAATTCTATAAATAATAAATGGACATTCACAAGAGTGATGGTAAAAATAATATGTGCGTAGCATGCGTAGTAATTACAATTATTTACCGAAGCCCCCATTCAATTACAATTGCAGATGAATTAAAATACAACAACACGGGATAGAGCAATACTTTTTTTTAATTGTATTATTGCGTGAACAGACAAAAACAGCGATTAAAATTCAAAATGATTTTTATGCACCAGTGTTTGGAATTAAGATTATAAAAGATTGGTAAAGTAATCTTACTGATTCGATATAATTAAAAACATAACTTTCCATTAATTAATACCTCTTTGTACAAAATTGACATTATACGCGATCACAAATACTAGCTTTGTTTATGGCCACAGGTGGCTAGTACACTGGTGACCTCGATCAACAGCGTGGGATTCGCGCGTTGGGTTACATAACTAAACATCGAGCTGAACATGGAGACCGTAATATGCATACAGCTAATGATCGTGAATTATTCAATGCATACAGTTTAAAATCACTTACAAAGTTTGTTGTAATAATAAACGTAGAAAGATAGATTTAATATTCTCCGCTTTTGAACACTATTAATCTAATTTAAAAAAAAGAAGAAAAGAAAGACTAGTTGTAATAAATAATTTAATAGTAAACCATAAACCACGTTTTAAACCTTATTAAAAAGAAAATTAACATTAAATACCGCAGGGTATATTATTGAAAGCAAGTCTGTTTAAGTTATACACATGAAGAGGCCTGATTTCCTTGCCGAATGAAAAACGTTACCTGTTTACCTGGCCTGCTTTCTAATACGTATTACGCAATACCCATGGTATACTCGAACAAAACAACATTTTCATTAGATCAAAAAGGTGTAAAAGAACAATTTTGTTCCCAGGATCCAGATCGAAATATTTACCGTTTTTGAGTTATAAAGCAAAAACTTTTAAGGGCCCAAGATCCCTAATCATAGGGGCCAGCCCCTTTTAAATAGTATAATATGAAAGCCCTTGCAATTATGCACAACTTTTGTCCTACATGTCTTAACAAAATATTTCTAGTTTTCAAGATATAAAGGAAAATATGTCAAATTTTTTGCTGTTTTCCGCGTTCTAACTTTTGACCCCTCTCTAGCGCCATTTTTAATGCAAAAATCAAAAAACAAAAACCGATGTGCACAACTTCAATGCTTCCTCTTTTCAATTTCAAAAGGTTTTGTGCTCCAATTATAACCATTTCTGATCCTTTGTCTGGAAATCGGAGGCATGCAAAATTCAATCAAAGGGGAATAACTCGTGAACAGAAGGTAATTTCCAAATTGTATTATGGTATTCTGACAGTGTTTTGTAAAGTCTAAAAGCTCTGAAAATTTGAACAAAATCTGTTTAAAAATGAGGAAGATATGAAGCGTCAAAGTTGGCGTCTAGGAAAAAAAAAAAAGAATAATCTTAATCATCACAATCAGTAGAAGGTCTTCCGTTGGAAACGGAAGACCTTAATAATGGGGAAAAAAACATTAGAACTTGAACCATGCTTTTTTGAAATAGGATCCGGCGGGGCCAATTTTTGGCCCCTGAGAAGGTACTGATAAATCCTTACCGATCCCCAAGTGCGTATGAGAAATATGAAAAACTGTCTCATATCGACTTAAAAAGCCATATTATATGAATTGATTAATATGAAAGTTTCCGAGTTACCTTTTCTAAAGGATAAAAAATACGCGTCCATATAAAAAATTTGCTTGGTGCACCCCTTTTCAAAAGAAGTTATGGACCCGCGTATATTAATGTTACTTGATTTTTTAAACTTTAAAAAAATTAAAACAGTATAGTTCCATCCTTTTCAATGTACAAATTATTACAATTAATCTACCTTATGTTCCTCAAACAACTCTTTACAATGTAAAAGAGCAACCTCTCTTAGGATTTCGTCCATTTTTTTTTTAGATCATGCGCAGACAATTATTTCCGTGAAGATTATTTCCGACGGCGAGTTGTGTGTTAGCGCGACGGCGTGTTGCTTGAAAGCGTATTAGCGCGACGGCGTGTTGTGCGAACTTGTGTTAGCGTGACAGCGCGTTGTGTGTTAGCGCGACGGCGTGTTGTGCGAACTTGTGTTAGCGTGACAGCGCGCTGTGTGTTAGCGTGACATCGTGTTGTGCGAAATTGTGTTAGCGTGACAGCGTGTTGTGTGTTAGCGCGACGGCGTGTTTTTCTGAACGCGCTGTTGAGCTTTTGCAAATGGCCCTATCCGGACACCATACTTTTCCTTATGAAACGCCCTTCCGCATTGATTACGTACTCCACCATCTCTTGGAAAGTGATGTTGCTATGGCAAGACGTAGAATCTCCTTTGTGAAGTCTTATTTGCTCTCCAAAAAGGTTCCAGTAATAAGGGTTTGCTGTGTATACCTTGTCTAAATATCCGGATAGAAGTCTACTGAAAGGATTTCTTGCAAACATGAACACAAAATTTGTTTTTAATACAGCCAACATATTGTAAACTCTGTTTTCATAAAAAGGCTGTTCTCTATCGTTGACATGCAATGGCATGATTTCAAATGGGCTAACTATATTTGTTGAATCCAACATCTGAAGCACTCTCTTCCAGAAAGTCGAGCCAGCTTTTTCTACACTGCAGTATAAGATGTGATAAGACGAACTCATTTTAAAATGGGAATTCATGGCATACTGTGGCTCTTTTCCAAAATAGAATTCTCTTCCTCTGCATGATTCTCTATATTTATGTAATCGTTTTATAAGGTATAATTTGTCCAGTTTTTGTTGAGGTACCTGAAAATTAAATAATTCAACACACTAACTTTTGTCTGTATATATGCTTTTTTATTCGAATGTATCTGAAAATCTTAGTTTTGAATTTATTTTTTTCTGATTAAAAAAAAAATTAATTTAATTAATTTTTTGTGACCAATAATTGATAATTTAAAGTGTGTTAAATGCTACCAATGAAATGTATCATGTGATGATTGGGCCTAGGTTTTTCATATCTTAGTTAAAGAAACATAAGGCATTTTTTGCCAGTTTTATAGTAAGGTTTCTCCTAAACATTCCAGAGAAAATATAAGGATCGAATAAGTCGATTTTATCGCAAAGACGGACAGAAGAAGGTTTGAAAAAGTTTTCTTAACATCATTTTTAACTATTTGAAAAACCTTTCATTTCTGATAAAGATTTGTTCACATTTGTTTTAGATAGATACAAGAATATGCAATTCAATGTTGGTTCTGTTTAATAGAAAAATCAAACAATTTCCTGTGATCAATTTGTTATATGCTTAAATTTCATCCCAATGAACTTGTTTTAACCCTTGCCAATGATAGATTATTGCTATAAATTATGCCCCAATTTGTTCTTTATGCAAACAGCTGTAAAGCTTTTAAGCCTGACGATCTATTAAATATACCACGCTTTTTACAACTCATTATCAATTATTATTTTTTTTACGATTTGAAAACCTAATTTATCAGTATGAGAAGTTATAGAAGAAACGAGCGTGTATGTATTGATATTTTGAAGAAAAAATACAAAGAAAAGAAAGATAACGTCAGTCAATGACATACAGTAGTACACGTCATATCGTAATGAAAATTCATATTTAGATTATAAGTGCCCAAGATGTGGTCAAACGAAAAGTCATTGTCAGAAATAACCTTAATTTCAAACTCTGTAGCATTGTTTGTGGATATATACACTGTACATATAAAATATACCTTTTGATAGATATATTCGGTCTACAGGGGGTCCTTACTCCTCCATGGCACCTGCTCCCACCTTTAGAGGTGCTTTGCTCCAAATTTCTATTGTTTCAACGGACGTTTGGGCTTGATTGCTGTTCGTTATCCTCATGTTTCATCCTATTATATTATAATGGTCGGAATAGCTTAAAATGAACAAAACCAAATAACATCTCTCAAAAGATAAAAAAAAAAAATCAAACAATAAATAAAAAATAATTAATTTAATAAAAATCCAGTATTTATGAAACCGCAAGATCACATACTTTATACCGTAGATATTGGGTAGCTATTAAATTCATTCCTTGACCAATTTAGCAATCCGTTTATATCACTGTATGAATAAAGGGTAAGTCATATGTCTATAAATTGATGTAATGTCATGATGATCGACGTTATTTCACAGTGACGTCATAAGTTGTCGATGTGTTCAACGCACTCAATTTATACCGTTGAGGTTAAAAAAAATAAATATAGGATCTCCCATGATTTGTAGTTGGATATGATTTTTATCCAACGAGTTGTGTGTTTTTTTTATCCCCGAGCCTTGGCGAGGGGATAAAAACACACAACGAGTTGGATAAAAGTCATATCCAACTACAGATCATGGGAGATTCTTTTTATCCCATGTTTAATACTTCACAACCAATGTTTTACACTGTTTTATATAGGACTCCACTTTATTTTACTTCATCGCGCTAACGCAAAAACCATTGTGACGTCACAACTGTGGATTATGAAAAAAATTATCTTATGAGTCATATCCACGGGATAAAGGGGTAAACATGGGATAAATTGTCACAGCATCACCAATATGCATGGCCAGACCAGTCTAAACAACCAATATTTATGCGTAATAACTAAATTCTGATAACAAACCTGTACTTACCAAGATTTTATAAGATATATTTCTGTAGCTGTTTTGAATGTTAGGAATTTGTTCTATGAAAAAGTCAGACATGTTTCGAATCGACAAATTCATTTTTGTGATTGTTACTTCGCCTCTGTGGAACTCGCTAAGTTCTGTAAAAGAGAGATGATTTTAAAACCAAATCTCCCAAAAGATCATATCTTGAATCAAAATTTTGGATTTTGACAAACGTGGAGTTCTATTTTAATTTGATGTTCCCTTCTTTGACGCTTAAGAGAAGCTCTACAGAGCACTTCATTAGTTGCGGAGATGTCAGAACATCTCAGGAATTTTTGTCTATGACAAAAAATTGTGCTACGAAACTGTACGAGTTATTCTTCATACAATATATTGTTGAGATGGCATAAAAAATTTTGTCTAGCGTTGTCTAGGGAAAACATGCTTGTGCCATATAGTACCTTTTCTCTTGAAACTTGAAATTAAGGGAATCCATTTGGAGGAAAAAATAAATTGATGAAAACGAAACCACATGATAAATGATATGTGTGACAAAGCTTAAGGTTTGGTGAAATCTTACAATATCTCTTTTTATGTAAAAAAGTGAGAATTCTGAATTCGAAGTTTTAATTTTAAGCCGAAGTTAGATTTCGATACATAGTCAGTGTTGTTTTTTGAATTTTGGGTAATAGAATAACACAAATGTATATACCAAACCAAATGTTTTCAGTATGTGAATTTGTCATCGTCTTTATTACAAACAAAATACATTTTTTTCAGGAACAATTTAAATAGTTTACAACAAATACTTCTTCAGGTCATTTTTCTCATTGCTAGAGGCTGCAAGATATTGCAAAAGCATTGATAAAGAGAAGATATTTATACAACCCTAAGTGGATTTGAAATTATTTTTAAAAATACAATATGTACAATTTGCTTAGTTTGAAATTGTCTTATATGAAACACATAAACGATATCATTTCCAGAAAAAAGAAATGCCGAATTTTTTTTTAAAGAAAACTATTTAGTCAAAAATGCGAAGTATTATTTACCTCATATTTCGTATGGAAGGAATAAATAGTAATCTACTTCATTAATGGAAATTAACTCTAGGCCACAGGATTTAGTATCAATCAATCTCTAACACATGCAATTTTACAAAGAATTCACAATCTTGAATGTGCTCTTTCCCAAGAATACAATTAATAATGCAGAAAAGTATCGTTAGAAATATTTTTTGTACACTGGTCTTTCAAATACTAGTAAGTGGATCTCCAAAATCTGTAAATGTCTTACATAACTCGTTACATACAAACGTCTCATTTGTTTTATTTATTTATTTTTGAAATTATAAGATGCTAGATGAATACTTAATTCCGTGCAATCATTCAGTGCAAAGGTTGCAACAGTGCGTTTATTTTATATATTAAACGAAAATAAAATGCTTAAACTTAGATAAATAATTTGCTAATTGTACCTATCATCTGCTTGATTCCAAAAAACACTACACAAATCAAAGTAATAAGGAATACTCTCCTTTTAAATGCTCTCTTCCTCAGCAGCATCATGATTTAAAATATGAACTGATGATTGACTATTAGAATAGTATGGAAATATTTATCATCAATCTTGACATTATGGGGAAAACATATGTTAATAATTAATGTTCAATCTATATTCGTTTATTCATTTCTTTATCACCGTTTTAAATAGCAGAAGCGTCCCATAAAAAAGATAGTTCAATTTTTGCATATGTTCATCAGTTTATTTTCATATCTTTTACTTGTTTTAGGTTAATAGTGATGTTTTCAGTGTGTTCATTTTCATGCTGCATTTCACTTCTGCACTCAGTTAAATGGTTTAAGATATCACAGAGTAATGGTAAAAGTATACCACATGGTAGAAGATACCACAGAGTATGACGCATCTGTTTCATATTTGGATATTTCACTAGAAAGAGTAACCTAACAACAAAGCTTTATGATAAACGTAATGATTTGAACTCTTCAATAGTCAACTTCCCTTACTTATGTAGCATATACCCTCATCACCTGCATATGGAGTTTATGTCTCGCAGTAGATTTGATGCGCAATAGCATTTCCCCTAGGCCTACGTGCAAACAATTTCTAAAACGAGGTAAGCTATCGACAAACAAGTTTATGAAACAAGAATATCAAGTCTCGTTTAAATTCATTATTTACAAGTTCTATGGTCGATAAAATTACCGTGTCAGCAAATACATTCTATCACTAAGTCAAATGCTGACAGATGTTTTTCATACTTATGTTAGGCCATTATTTACACACTGAGTTAACTACGGATTTTTTTCCGTTAAACCCGAACATGACAAGAAGCACACGGCGGGTGTGACCGGTCGGCAGTGGATGATCACTTCTCCATGGCATCTGATCCCACCTCTGATGTTTTAGAAGTCCGTGTTTGCTCTGGTCCTGATTTGTATTGTTTAAATGGACTTACGAGCTTGTATACTGTTCGTTATCTCCATATTTCACTTAATTAGTCCCCTACCGGTGAAACCGGAGGGGACTATAGGTTTCCTCCTCGTCTGTCCGCCCGTCTAGCTGTCCGTCTAGCTGTCCCTCCATCTGTCTGTCAGTCTGTCCCACTTGGTTTTCCACACCTTTTTTCTAAATGCAGATATTGAGCTGATTTTTGGTATATAAGTGTACCTTGATGAGTTAAGTTCAACTTTGGATTGCGTTCTGCTTCAATAATTTTTTAGGGAATGTTTTTTAACAAAAAAATTTTGCAAATGACCAATGACAAGGTAAGTAAATTTACGAGTTCCATTTTTATTGGAAAAAAACCCAGCTGTCAATGATATCAAAAAGCTTGGATTTTAATTTATCGTGAGGAATGGTTGTGTATAAAGTTGAAAAGTCGTAAGTTTTTAAGCTGTTGATTTTGGTAAAATCTTGTGATTTCAAATTTTCTAAAAGTTCCTTGGAATTTTTAAGTTAAGGAAATACGGCCTTTTCAATTTTTAACGGTTTTCTGCACCTTTTTTAAACGCTTGCAGGTATTGAACTGATTTTTTTTTTATATGTGAGTGTATCTTGATGTGTTACAGATCAAGTTTGGATTTCGTTCCACTTTAATCATTTTGAAGGAATTTCCTTCGGCCTTTTTAATTAGTCCCCTACCGGTGAAACCGGAAGGGACTATAGGTTTCCTCTGAGTCTGTCCGTCTAGCTGTCTTCTGTCTGTCTAGCTGTTCTTCTGTCTTCCCTCTGTCTGTCTGTCAGTCTGTCCCACTTCGTTTTCCGCACATTTTTTCTAAACGCTTGCAGATATTTAGCTGATTTTTGGTATGTGGGTGTATCTTGATGAGTTACAGATCAAGTTTGCATTTTGTTCCGCTTCAATGATTTTTGACGGGATTACAACCTTTTCAATTTCTCAGGGTTTTTCACAATTTTTTTCTAAACGCTTGCAGATATTGAGCTGATTTTTGGTATGTGACTGTACCTTAATGAGTTATAGATCAAGTTTGCATTTCGTTCCTCTTCATTGATTTTTGACGGAATTATGGCATTTTCAATTTTTCACGGGAAACAGATTACACTTGCTGGTAGCGCACTAGTATTGCTAATGCAATTCTCTCAAAATGCGTTTTTGTGTCTGTGTTTTCTGCTATTTTTTTCTAAATCATAGATAGATTGAGCTGATTTTTGTTATGTGAGTCTATTTTGATGAATTAAAGATCAAGTTTGCATTATGTTCTGTTTCAATGATTTTATATACAGAATTACGGCATTTTGCCGCCGCCATTTTCATTTTTTAATCGGAACCAGATTACACTTACCGGTAGGGGACTAGTATTTCTAATGCAATATTCTCAGAATGCTTGATTCACTTCGGACTGTAATCTAAAGAAAATAATTTTACTTAAATATGTCAAAATTCCTTTCACTACACAATGATTATTTGACAATAAATTGGAAAATATCGATATATTTGAGGCAAAATATTCTTCCTTGAGTATCTTCAAATTATTAAAAGGGCCTGGACACAGTTGCATTGATTAAAGAACAAGAGCCACGAACCATCAAGAATGGCCCTGTCTAAAAAATATTAACGGGTTTTTGTCAATTGATAGTGAAGACCTTTAGCTTTGCTTTGCCTTTATCTTTTTTCGATATCGATTATATTTTTTTTTATATTTTTTGAAAAAGAGAGTTTAAAGTAAGATGGTGTTTTAAAAGAAAAATGCTAGTAGAACGTCATTTTCTGTAACGTAACGTCGTAGGGCAGAAAAATTACCTTGATCGATTTTACATGCATGAATATGTGACTTTGAATTAAAACTTGTATTGATAATATAATAAACATCATAATTAATTTAAGACAATGAAAAGCATTTGGAACTTGATTTAGAACTTTTTCGACTTCATTTAGATATCAGAGATGTACACCTACTTCTCTGGGGCAATGAAAATTTATCATTAGAGTTAAACACTGGCATTTTTGCTGCTGTTCACAAGTTCATAAATGAATCCTGTAGGTTTAAATAGCTTGTTAATATATGTAACTATTCTATTGTTTAAGTTTTTGATAATTTTTGCCTGGCAATTATTATTATGAGTTATATTAAGGAGAGGAACTAGTAAGTTGATAGAGCTTGTTTTTCATCCTTTTGATTGTCAATAAAATATGTTCAAAACAAACAACAATATACGACGTGCTTCAAATGCCGATAGTCTGACCAACTTTGTTTTCCGGTTTTTTCCCTACAGGCCTAAAGATATTAGGCAGGTCTTTGGCATGTGTATCCAGGCACGTAGTATCGTTTTTCAAAGTTGGGAAGGGGGCAGTCAGGAAAAAAATCGACAAATATTCGAATATTTTTCTCCAAAATATCTTACCTGCAAGGAATTTGTAAAGGTAGAAGTATGCGAAAATTCTATGATCTATGAAAATTCTATAATCTATGAAAATTCTACGACCGTTATTTCCATGTAAATGTACCAAAAAATTAAGCATGAGCAATTTTTCGTTATTATCATACGTAACCATAGTGTTAAATCCAATAGTGTAAGATCTAATAGTGTAAGATCCAATGAATGATTTTCTGCAAACATTTGCAACATGACAAGGGCTATAACTCTAGCTTGTACACATTAGATTGGTCGGCATCTTGTTATTGAGGAAACTACTAGTCGTATTTAACGCAGATTATTTTTCAACAGAAAATAATCAGAATTTTGTAAACAGATAATAAACTTCTAATATGTAAATATTCCAGCAATGTTTGTACGCTTACCATTATGATTAACATATAGTTATATACGTATAAATCTCGTAAGCATATTGATGATATTGTTTGGCTTACTAAGGTGATGATGATTGATTTAACACATAGCATCCTTTCTTTATTTTTAAAGATTCACATATTGTCTGTGTTTATGTCTTATTTCTTATACATCGATTGTACAATGTATATGAGGTTTGTTGAACCAGTTTAATCCACAAAATTATAAAAACAATTTTTCTTTGTGTTTACTTATGTGGGTATATATCCATCTTACTATCTAAATCGGTACAAACAGAAACGAGAAAGAGAAAACGTGCATTAATATTAAGCGTTAAACTAAGTTTTAGTAGTAGACAAAATCAAATCAAAATTAATATTGTTAAATTTGGTATTTAGTTGATGTAGCTTTCCCCCGAACATTGGATAGCTGTTGACCTGCAGTTAAAGATTTTTTGTCTATATATGTTGTGGTTTTCACTAACAAGTGGAATTCGTAGATAATTATTTGATTCAAAATACTGTAATGGAATCAGGTTCTTAAATTAAACATGCTCCGTTCCTTCTATTGGCTTTGCTTCCAAAACACCTGTTTTTTTCTTGGAGTCCACAGTAAATTAACCCCTAGCCTTAGTCTGATCACCCCCTAGACACTCATGACGAAAATTTTATAGAATGACAGGAGCTTTAATACTTTTTTCTATTAATATTTAAATAACACTAACAGTTAATTAATACCTTAGCAAATGAAATGGAAATCTGAGACCTTTAATCATTGCTCAAGTTCTATGGTCCAATTGATTAAGAAATTCAAGACTTGTGAAGAAAATGGATATTTGTGAGAACGAATTATCCCTTTTTTCAGTAATTATGAAAGAAATTCTAGAATAACTAAAATCGATAAAATCCTTTGAAAATGAAACCTTATAAATTTTGAAATGCTGATATCAAGTGCTCGACAATTAAAAGTGCACATGTAACAATTTTATAAAATAACTTGAAGGAAGTAGATAGATTTAGTAGAATTCGAAAAGAGAGGTCCAGTATGCCATTCTAGGAAACGATGAATATGATTAATTACTTAACATATTTCTTCTTCTTAGCAACATTTAGTTTAGTTCAGTCTAGCGATCCTTGTGTCAGCTTCAATGGACAAAGGGTTGTTGGAAAGAAACTTTCTGTGACTGCTATCAGAATTATCAGAAAAGTGGGCTTACAACTCTGTTTAAAACATTGCCAACAACAACATTCGTGCTTGTCTGTCAATTACAATCGAGAAACTCTGGAGTGTGAATTGCTTAATGTTGGAGGAAATTCTTCAATACCGTTTGTGGACTATGATAACTATATTTTTGAGGAAGTAACAGCAGATGTACGTAGGCAACTTCTTTCTATTTTTATTTGCATAGAATGAGTATTAAATTTTTCAGTGAAAAAGGCCTACCAACAGGTTTTAACTATCAAAATATTACTTTTACGATTTCAGTTATAGCATTACATGTTCTTATGTATATGTTTCTACGTAAAACTTGAAAATGATGCGCATTGATCAATCACATAAATGCAAGACATGTAAAATCTTTATCCGAAATTATTTGATATCTGAGACAAATTTTATACTATTTTTACGTGTTAAAAGATTACATAAAAAAGAGAACATAATCAAGAAAGAATCATTTTTGAAGAAAAATATATCCAAACGTCTAGAGTGGATTGTATGATTGTTGAGAGCTGATTGTTGATTGTATGATATACTTGTAGGATAAAAACAGAACTTTGTGTGGAAAAACACCGTGTAATAGTTATTCAACCTGTATTTCTACGTCGTCATCAAAGAACTTCTGTATTGCTACAGGTAGGCCATTTTCTTTTTCAAGGAAATTTTGAAAATCTAATAAAACTGACTTTAAGACTGTATGAACACTGTACCTAAGCTTATACATTTTATATTACTGGACAAATTTTTAAAACTTCAACTTCTATTAAAGTATTATCTGAAAACAAATGAAGTGTGTTTTAATATCATTATTGATATATGAGGATATGACGGTTTCTAACTTGTATATAAACACGTCATAAAAGTTTCCTACAATGACGGAAACCATCTCAACCCAGTGATGACAATAAAAACACTATGTTTTCATAGATTTAACATTTTCTTTTAATGAAATTATATTTTTTTCCAAAATATAGAAATCTACAGCCATTTCGCTTAAGGTTGGCAAACCACCATGTACATGATTTTTTTCCCGAGAATTTCCCATTGAAAACCGGTCCACGGTGATTAATTCTGGTTATTCAGGATGGATTCCTGTTGTATAGAACATTTTTAAGTTACTGGTTTGCGAGTTTGAGTTGTTCGCAATTCATGGATACATCTGGCACGCGTTTAAAGCTCGGTCTACAACACATTGAACAGCAGTGACCTTCAGTTGACTTCTCAGATTAGGATTAAAATGTAGTTTCTTGTATGCAATGTGCAAATAAATACAAAATTGTACAATTTTTATATTCAACATTCCTTTTTTTAACAATTCTAAACAAGTTTTCACACTTTATGAACAAATAAATAATTAACGCTAAAACTTTACTTCAGAAGTACATTTATAGCAATGTTTTGCTTTGTGCGGTCGACTGTGTTTCATCACAACAAATCCACACATGGATCAATGCTAGATTCTATTGCGGGTTTGTAAGAAACTTCACACATACAAATATTCCATGCCGTATATATGTACCATAATTGTTATTTGCCCATATTGTTAATCATTGTGCACCTTCCAGCTGGGTTTTGAGCTATATTGTTTCTCTGTAGAATGTTCAGAATCTGTTCCTTTCCTGGAAAATGGAATCATTGTAAGTCAAACCTATTCTCCTCCTTCTGTAACGTATGGCTGTCAAGAGAACTACATTGCAGTAGGTCAAGGGAACACAACACAATGCACACCAGGAGGAAAATGGACACCCCTATCTTTGATCTGTGAAGATCTGGGTATATAAGTTTTCACTGGCGAAATTTTTATGTGTTTTCAAATGTACAATAATTATTAAATCTTGATTTATTTCATGAGCATGCTATGGGCATAAAACACTTAAAACAAGTTGTTCAATATTCATTATCAAGGTCCGATACGGTTACAAAATGGAAATTCACCAAACGAAGGCAGGGTTGAGATATACATTAACAATACATGGGGAACCATTTGTGATGACTCCTGGACAGAGACAGAAGCTCGTGTTGTCTGCCAGCTGATTGGGTATACTGGGTAAGTTAAGTAAAGAAAACAACTATATATTTCATTTTTCTGTCTTGTTATAAATAGTTTTCACTTACGTTTATTTATTTATTTATTTATTTATTTATTTGCTTTCAGTATTGCCACTCCAAGAACCTCTGCCTATTTTGGGGAAGGTGATGGCCCTATCTGGTTAGACGGGGTAAAGTGCTCCGGATCGGAGTCTCATATTCGTTTGTGTACACATTCCCCAATAGGAAGCCATAATTGTTATCATTTTGAGGACGCTGGTGTTACATGCGAGTAAAACTCTACCTATTTGATGGTGGAGATAGGGATGACTTATATAGCTTTTAAGCATTGTATACAAATATAATATTGTATGTCATAAAAATGAATTCTACAGATATTTAAAATCTAAAAGTGTGCCGTTTTGTATTTTAATTTTTTTTGCAACTGGCATCGAATGCATTTTATCTGGCCAAGGTTTTTTGACAAATGATGAAAGACTTTTTTCAATTTTTAACGTTAATATAACGAATACAAATTTTAGATCTCATCAAAAAGTTAAACATAATATTGCTCGACTTTTACACAATACCTGTCTTAAAGTCCTCATTACACATATAATCACATCAACTACACAATAGTAGGAAAAGTGCAAGAGTTAATATGATAGTGACAATTTCGATAAATGGGCACCAAAGGTTCTACCCATCATCTGATGGATAAAACACTTAACCCACTCTACTTCCTGACCCAGTAGATCATTAAAATAAAATAATGTCATTTCCATGAATGGAAAGAATTGTTTCGTTATGCATGCTTTAGTTTATTCCATATCAGTCTCTTAAAAGACCCTTGTTATATGAAGGCATGTGTTTAAGGCATAATTTTTTTGCACATAATTGCATGTAATGCAGCTTAGTAATGTTTTCATCGTTCCGATTTTGAAATTGACAGGAAGCAAAGAATTGATGATATTGTAATATAAAGCACGTTATGAATTATTTGGCTAATTAAATCATTTTCCTGAAGTGCATAACAACTTTTATTGAATTCTATGACTTGTAACAAAAGAAAGAAAACTGAAATCATTATTCATACTAACATTCTTTGATAAGAAGATTGGAGTCGAATTTTAAAAGGTGTACAATTTCAAATAAAACTACATGGTAGTTAATTACAACATTGATTTTCAGTACTAACAAAAGAAGCATGACTGATGAGAAATTGTTTTATATAAATGCCCCAAACGAGGAAAATCAATTAATCAAACCTTAATCTATAGGAAAAATACTGGTAGCATTTAGAAAAAGATTATAAAGACCATTTGACTATTTTCTGGAAAAATTCGCATGAATGTAAAAAACCTTTTAATTCATTCGGAAGGTCATTTTTTTTTTCAATTTATCATTATTAAATGCTTGTACTTTGAGGAGAAGTACCAAATATCATGAGAAAAAATTGGATTTCTGGTGTAAGAAATATTTACATGTATTAAATTGATGAAATGACCATGTTTCCTTATCTTCAACAATACCTTGTCTTTATTTTTTCCCTTTCAAGCAAATTTAAAATATCATCAAGCGCAGCTATGTTCAGGCTATCCAAAAGCTTAATATGCATTAGAAATATAGTTTTTTTTATTTCGAGCAAGGTTTTGATTTCAATTTGTATACTATGTATACATGTATGTTAAGTCACGTTTTGTTCGCCGTCCACACATGTACAGCCAATATGCGAGGAGAGTTTTTATCAGGTTTTATAATAAAGCATACATGTATTTGTCATGTCACAGGACTTCGTTGCTCACATGACAGACACATAATTTTCCTCAATTTTGCACAAAAATCGCATCGGCACAAGTGATAAACGCATATTATTGTGACATTTTGTTACATAAGTCAAGTGCTAGGGTCAAGTTTGAATTCTACTTTTAAAGTAATTTTTTCATGAGAACTTCAACTTACCCACACACGAGGGTATGTTCCACTTTCATCGCAATTTATTCAAAATAGGCTTTTCTACATACAATACCCCAGCAAGTCTGTTATAGATATCTCCTTTTTTTTAAATAAACACATGTGCTTATCTAATATATACACGATCTATAAATTCCTATTCTATGTACTAACATGAAACAATGGACATTTACCAGTTTATGTTTAGTCATTGTGAAGACGTTGTATGTCAGACAGGCAAAAGGAAGATCAAAAATATATTGCAAATATTTTCACATTCATAACAGCACATCGAAGCTTAAAACAACAAATCTAGATATCTTAATTCAACATTAATGTAAGTCTTCATGTCGTATGAAAGGAAATCAATGTAAAGTAATTACACTTTCCCAATCTTTTCAGCTCAAATTTGTAGAGACTTGACGTCATATGCTATTATGACGTCATATCTCGGTAGTTCAGAGAAGTAACTACAGTTGGTACATTATGAAATTTTATGGACAGCTTATCCAAGCCGCGAGGGGATATAAATTTTATATTTTGAAAAGAGGTAACAAATATTGTCATTAAATTAAAAATTTTGTTATCATTTTGATAAATAAATATGTTTCCTTTATAGTTTATTTTCAACAATAATTTGTCTATATATTTTCCCTTTTATGGCCCTCTAAAATTTAAAAGCATAGGATACTTAAAATTCTCATGTTTCAGAAACAAGTTTTTTACGACCAGCTTGTTCAGTCTTTCTAATTTGTAGTTATCATAGTTAATAGGAAAATAACCGTTATAATTAAAAAAAAAAAAACCAATGTAAATGTTCATTGCACGTACTACACGATCTCAAACACTCGGAATTGTTTTAAATATATTTTTGAATAATTTTCCACGCTATTAAAATACTTTAACTTTCAAACTTAAGATATAACAATTGCTGCATCTCTTTCAAAGTTCCTAACTTTATTTATATTGAAAGGATACACAATTTTAAATTAACTTTAAAAAAGAGTACCTTTATAAACCGAGCCAGGATACTGACAAATGTTGATGTAACAAGAACTGCAAAGATCTATTCAAAATCATGATAAATTGAATATTGTTTAAAAGTTATACAGAAAACATATGCTATTCGGTTTATCAGAAAAAAAAATATTACATATATATAAACATTTATATATCTTCATGAAATATGATGCATCATGGTCCCGAAATCAGGTGGATCCTCCTTCATTTTTTTTCGGCGCTGTTCATAAACCTATAGAGATGCGCCGGCTGGGGGGGATCAAGTCCCAACCCGGAACGATTCGGCTCTTCGCACTTCTATCTTGAAAACTAAGCTTAACGAGGTTCGCTCCTGAGCTTTTGAGCAGATTTATATCTTAACCTATATTTCAAAAATTCTGCTTAAAGTTTTAATTCTTACAATAATTTTGGATTCTACAATGCCAATTAAACTATATTCAGTTAAAACTCCAGGATTAAATTCCATACCAAAAGCATTAAGTGAGGAACTATATTTTGTGGTGGAAGGTTTTTTAGAAGAAAATGATCATTTTTTTCTCTTTCGAAGTATTTAAAGGATGTGAAGTTTGGGTTCCTATTTTTACATGCAGTCTGCACACAAAGTTATTTTGTGCAGTGAACTGTTTTATACTGGTCTTAAATTATATAATAAATAAACTGTCATGAATTCTATCATCATATTTGATAAATATAGCAAATATATTGTGAAAATCAAGAAAAAAATATCCCTATTTTAAGCTTAAAATTAGCACTATTTTAGTTATACCTAAAAATTAACATCACAGACCCCCACTTTTTATTTTATTTTCTGAATATATAAGATACTTTTAAACATTCTTCTTAAATTCAGTAAAATGTCATTACTTTCAAATGATATTTTTGCTTGTTAAATTTTTAATGGCAAAAAATGAAATTTTTTGAGTGCAAAAAGGTCAATTAATTGAACATGCGGAGTAATTTGAAATTTTTTTCGTTGTCACAAATTTCAATGTGTCTATTCAAGATGAAATAAGATTGTGTTTGTTCCCATAATCTATTTGAATAAAAAAAAATATTGGAGGAAAACTTTTAAAAATTGATTTATGTGAAAGACATACTTACAGTGCAAAAAGGTCAAACTAAATGCTCTGTAGCACCAAAAGAAGCGCATTTACCCCCATTTTTTGTTTTGATTTTTAACTAAGCTATGTGTATAAATTCTAAAAATATACTTGATAAAAAATTCTCATTACTTTTGATTGCAGGATCGAACCTCCTTAAACACACTGAATCAGAATTGCAGCTATGTTAAGGCTGTCCGAAGGCTTAAAATGCATTAGAAATATGCATTTCTTTGAGCTAGATTTTAATTCCAATATGTTATATGTGAATGAATTTGTAAGTATTTTGTGATATGAGTTTAATCAGGCATCTTATATTAAAGCATTTTTGTGATGTTACTTGACTTTGTTGATCACGTGACGGACATTTATGAATTCTTAAATGTTGCACAAAGTTCGCATCGGCACAAGTGCAGAACATAATTATTGTGAAAAGTTTGTTACATAAGTCAATTCCTCGTGATCTCTCGTATATATAAAGTGCTGGGGACAAGTCTGAATTTTACTTTTTAGGAAAATATTTCAGAGAAATTTAACTTACCCACAAAAGATGGGACATTTTCCACTCTTTATCGCAATTTATACACAATAGGATAAATTACATACAACCCCCAAGCAAAATTCAGTTAGAGGACATGCTTCTCTTGTAGATTCAGACAGAATATCTTAAAGTTATCCATATTAATCATTTGTGCCAGTCAAATATATACACCACTCCTAAATTCTAACTCTGTCAACAGACCTTTGAGGGAAGCGTTTCTCATTCATTTTTTTGTTATTTGAATATGTGCATATTGGACAAAAGGCAAAGGAATAACGATATTAAATTGCAAACTTTCAACATTATAACAACACACTGGGGCTTTAGAAAACAATCCCGACACTTGAATGAAACATTCTACATGTTATTTTGAAGTAATGTAAATGTCATGACCCAGTCCAATCAACTCAAGTATGCAGTGACTTGACGTCATATGCTATTATGACGTCATATCTAGGTCGTTCAGAGAAGTCACAGTTGGAACAGTTTGATATTTTACGGACAGCCTTATCCTAGCCGCGATGTTTATACACAAACACAAATAATCTCTAGTGTTGAAATTTCCACTTTTCTTCTCACGCTTCTTCATCGTTCACGGTAGCTCAGTCGGTAGAGCGCTCGCTCCGTGATCGGGAGGTCGTGAGTTCGAATCTCGGCCGCGACTGACCTAAGTCGACAAAAAATGGAAAGCAACTGTTCCTTCGCCATGCGCTCGGCACCTTGAATTGAAAATTGCCGGTCCTTCGGATGAGATCTTGAAAACCGAGGCCCCGTGTCACGGCAGGCGTTGGCACGATCAAGATCCCTTTCTGCTCACCGGCCCCGAGTGCCGAGTAAAGGTAAAAATTTGAAGCCTTTCACCGGTATATGGTGACGTCTCCATATGAGTGAAAATTCTCGAATGGGACGTAAAACAACATACAATCAATCAATCTCACGCTTCTTTAATACCAAAGTGGATGCCATTTCTGCTTATCTACCCAGACGTCTGATGAGTTACCGTCTCAGTGCCTGTTACTCCAATGACCCTCGAAGTCCTCCACATTGATTATCCCACACATCGACGGCATCCAACTTCAACAGGAAGTCACCTTACTATCAGGCCTCGCTGATGGTGACCGTCTGCAACCATATCTTGGTTCTTGATCGAGGTCACTCCTGGGCTTCCACAATTCTCTCCTCCCACGGTACTGTAATTTTTAGCAGAATAACCAGCCGAGACGAGGGATAACAAATAACAATATCATGAATCTGTTTGGTTACTGCTACATCCTGCGGGAACTACTTACCACCTTTAAGATCTGCTAGCAACTGCCAGTCGCTAGCGGAACCAAATTGTTCGACTCCTTCCACTCCGCCAAAAGGATTCTGCTTACAGGCCCTTACGAAGTTGACAAATTAACGACCTCCTTTGTTCTTAAATTCCTTTCTTGTTTTTCCAGCACGTCCTTAAAAACGACGTGCAAGCAAGGTTTATAACCTTATAATGTCTCTATTTGTATCTTCCATCTGTCAGAGCTACTGGACATGAAGACAAAAAGTGTTCGAGGTTGGCTGGCCTACCACAAAGGTTGCAGTTTGAGTCGTCCCTCACGCCACATGTTACCACATTGGTTGGAGTTAGGCAACATATCATAAACGATCATAAGCTGGCTTTGCAGTCTCTGGGGTTCTGTGGTCGATATATCATTCTAAATAACCTTCTTCTGTCGAGCTCCTTCGCAGTTACCTGCCTCTTTATGCTGACTGCCCTTACTATTCTTATATGTTCCTCCATTTTTCAAACCTCCTTCTATACCAAATGCTTGTCCACGTCGGACGATGTACACCATCTTACCGTTGATATTACTCTTAATCCTTGCCTGGCTATTCCTACACTTCCCACAATTTATCCATGCCTCCGGCGTGTCTGCTTGGCTGATCACTTTCTGTCAGTTTTGATATTCAGTCTTGCCTCTCATAGCTTCAGGAACTGTCTGAACTCGGTGACCTTCAACTCCTCGACGATTCATGTCAATGACAATTGAAGCTCATGTTCATGGCTGCAAAGAACAAAATTATTGAAATTTTATAGTCTTTGACAATTCCAGTCTCTAGGCGTTACCACGATGTTGTGAAGTCCTGAGTGGGGAACTTTAACTGCAGCCTGTCGAAGTAACTCTTCAGCACTGGTATATGATAGCGCTGTAATGTATGTTGTTAAACTAGCTTATAAGGCATATAACTATTATCATTGGCTAGTTCTATTTCATCTCTTTTGCCTCCTCTATGATTTGTGTTAGAGCATTTGTGTATTCTACTCATTCTGAAATACCTGGTACTCTTTTCTGCACAGCAATTTCTATATATGTATCTGTTGGTTAGCATATATGATGGCATCTTCTTTGCCAAAATACTAGAAAAATCTTCCTATAAAAATACAACAGTAACAAGGTACAAAACTGCTTGAGTGTCTTCGAATTTTCCTCTTTTGCAATCAAACACCCCTCAGCTTGGTGCCGACTATTAGCTAACTGACCCCTTCTCCACACGACTCTCAGACGTTCCCATATGAGTTGTGTAAACCTCGGCAGTTCTTGTAACATTTGTATTGATGGTTAAGATATCTTCCTTCTTCTCCTGCTTCTTTCTGTCCTTCTCATGATCTTTAGCGTCTCCCTTTTATCCATTCGTAATCCAGCCAAAGAAAGTTTACCCACTTACTTTGATGTTCTAAGTCTTCTTGCCAGATGTCGCAATTCCCAAGATGATGATCTCCGTCTTCTGTTCCTAGTCACTACTTATCTATTTCCTAATAACGGTATCTACATCATTATCGAACTTTCATTAAATTATCTTTAAAAAATTTGCTCATTTTCCCCGCTCTGGAGGACATCGGGAATATCTTTTCATGTATAGGTCTATGGCGGGTTTTAAAGTTTTAAAATGTGATGCATCATGGATCCGTCATCAGCCGGATCCCCATACATTGGTGAGGAAATATTAATAGATCACTAACATGACTCCTTTTTTCATCATTATACATGCTTACAAAAAAGGAAATGACCTGCTGTATTAATCATGCTCAGCTTATTAATTTCTCTTCCTTTTGTTGGTGATCAGCTACAGTGTAACAAAACTGAAATGACGATTTTTTGCTTGCTCATTGGAATCTTTTTTTATTCCGTTACAGGTAATTTAACTTGTCAGTATAACAGCTAATAACTTTATATCCTGTTTATAAAACTTTCTCCATAGGTAATCTTAATGTTGAAAGGCTAATTCTTACTCAATTTTTAAAAAGTCACACCATATATTATTAGAAAAGGAAATATCTAATGTATGATATGAAAGTCCTCGATTTACGATGATAATCAACACAGTTGCCTGAAATAGTTTTGTATGTTATATTTTTTAGTTTTAATTACTAGTAATTGTTTGTTTAATCATTTAAAATAACTTTGATTATGAATAATAATGATAATAATTAATATAATTACTATTGCATGTATTGCCATCATATGTATTACCATCATTTTTTCGTCGATTGCTTTTGTATTTTTTTCCCTTTCTTTTGGTCCTAGATTCCTAGGCTAAAGGGAAAAAAACTAATTGATATACACGTATATTCCAAAAACAAACACTTATCTGTTTTACTTGTGGAAATAATAATCCCATGGGATCCTTTAAGTATCTCCAATTATTTATAAAGTTAACGACATAAATGCTAGTTTGAGTTTAACATTTCGTGCTTTGAAGTCAATTACCATTTCTCGATTTTATTTTTCCATATATAATAAATATTAAAGTATATGTTAATTCAACTTTCATACTTCCCCGATTTAAGAATATCAGTTTATATATTTTTCATAAAGAAAAGATTTTAAAATCTAAGTTGAATTCTAAAAGGAAAAGAAATCCTATGAATTTTTATCACTTATTACTCTATAATAAGTACAAGCATGAATAAATTCTGATCATAATAACCATTCATTCTATTAGAGCACAGTGAGGGTAAAAAAAATACAAGTGACAGACTGTGCATAGGAAAGAGATGTTTATACAAGAAATACTTGCGCAAATACACTTTATCATACGAGGCTAGGACTGTGTCAATTTCCTACATGTACATGCAGCACTTAAAACTTTAACCGCAAGAAAAAAATGTACAAAAAGCAAATGTTAATTTAGGATTTTGGAAGAATATTTGTTAAAGTTGAGAAAAATCGACGTCTTTGTGTTATTCTATTATGAATTTTTAAAAAGATTAGGGACATTAAAACATAATGTTAAACGATATTTTTTTTTTGCTAAGACAGTTTTATTCTTTAAACAATTAAAGCAGAATCTATCGCAACTGACTGTCGACTGCCAGGAGTGTTATATCAAGGAACCAAGAACATAACAGAAACTGGCAGACCGTGTCAAAGATGGGATGCACAGACCCCACATGAACACGGTTATGATGTTTTTAGCATTGCACAAGAAAACTACTGTAGAAATTTCGACAGAGAAGAGCCATGGTGTTTCACCAATGACTCGAATGTCCGCTGGGAACTCTGTGGGGTGGAAATATGTGGTCAGTATAATTTGCACTAAGATGATAAAACTGTTTAATGTTACTTGAGTTGTAAAATGTAAGGATCTTTTTTGTCTTTTTTTTTTCAGAAACACCGTGTCTTAATCAGTCTTTTTATACCAAGGAAATAAGTAGCCAATGTGTTTCTGGTATCACAAGTGATAGTGAATACTGTAGGTCAGCGCTTTATACATAAACAATAAGACAGTGAAATAGCTTCATTTACACGTACACAAATAAATATATTTTACATTGAGTCAAATTCTAATCAAACATAATCTAATAAAAATATCAGAGTAACAGAGTAACAGAGTAACAAATCAAAATCATTCAATTGTTGTGATAGTCTGTAGGAATTCAGGCTTTTGTACGTGCATTGCTAATTTGAAGAAAACAGGTAGTGCATAATAATTTGAATGTATATAAGGAAACGTCTTTAAAGAGTAATGTAATTCTCGACCAGAAATTTAAATGTGATCATTTTAACACTATTGTTCCTGTGCACTACACAAACAACCGTTTAACATTGCATTAATGTGATATGCATATTTTCCAGCAATATATTAAACCTAGTCTCGTGTTTGAAGAAGAATATCGAAAATCGCACTGGTGTAAATTGTCCCCAGATTACATGGCGATCTATTGCTCTTCAAATAAAGGGCACTTTAGAAAAGTTAACTGGGAAGTCCATCTCTCAATGTAAGTTAACAAGAAAGTTTACTCTCTTTTCTCTGAACGCTAGTTACATGTAAAGAAAAGTCCATCTCTAAATGAAAGTTTAAAGGGAAGTTCATTTCTAATGTTAGTAAACAAAGAAGTCAATTTCATGTAAATAAAATCAAAATTTTCATCCGCATATTTTTTTCCTTCAAAATATTTAAAAAATGTCCTTTAAATTGAAAAGAATGTGAATAGATTTATAACGGAGAATGTAGAAAGAGCGATATTTGAATATCAAAGAAATCAATAATTTCTTGATTTCTTACAGATTTGATATACGAGGGTTGATCCAAGAGTTAGTGGAATCTTTTTTTTTATATTTTATTTATTTTTTAATGGAAGTGAATGAATATTAAAGGTGGAAATATAAAGGCTTGCTGAATTTTCTTAATAAAAAAATATTTAAAAAATTCATGATAGTAACGGCATTTGCCATAGAAACGGACGGTTGAAAATGCGGGGGAGACATTTTTTTGTCCATTATTATTTCTATTCTTGATACTCACCGTGAAAAAAATGCGCTTAGTTTCATATAAAAAGAAAATGTTATCATAATAGCGATTTCTTGAACTTTTATAAATCTTTGTATGAAAGTTTCGTTGATTTTACTGGATATTTAGTGATTTTATTGATGATTTCTGATTATGATGACAGTGTCGAAATTCATTCATTTACAGTGGCGCCTCGTTTATCCGGACGCCTCTATCCCCAACGAAATCATCCGGATAAATGAATCGTCCGGATAATTGACTCACTTCTCCAAAAAAAAAAAAAAAACAAAAACAAAAACAAAAAACAAAAAAACAACAACAACATTTTCCAAGTCTGATTATATATGCACATTGACGGCAAGGGAAAGAAACTTGGTTTATTATTTTTAGTTTATAGTTTTAAAAGAAGTAATTAATTAAAATGAAAATATATTAAAATGTAATTAATACAATAAAATATGGATAGGCAATTTTATGCTGAGACATCCTCTTTAAACACAGGAAATTTTTCCGCCTTCTCTTTGTTATGTAACTTCATGGGCTGAGCAAATTTTGATCTACTGTTGTTTTATTTCGCCATATATTATAATTATTGAAGCTCATATGATATGAAAGAACTGTTCAGCATCATCATTGAAAATGTTCAAATATAAACTAATCCCGTATATTCACCGTATATTCATTAAACAGGGTTACTATAAAATTAACTGAACACTGCAAGGTACATGTAACTTCAACACGCGCAATCAATGAAAGTATTAAAAACACAAGTCATCTTCATAATAATCAACATTTTTTTTTACAGACTCTTAAGTTTGAATTTCGATCGTGAAACAATACCTTGAAAAACGTAATCAACTTCTGAACGTTATATATTTCTTTTCTATAGTAATGTATGTTCATAGACATAGTACATTCAAAAGAAAGATATTTCTTCATTTATATAAATGTACCTTTCTAAACTGTCTTGTGGGTAAAAAGGCGTTTCAAATACTTTTTACGTTTTTAAACTATCGCAATCATCATAATAAACAGCATTACGAAATCGCTCGTAATGTTTATTTCATTTTATTTGCAACTCTTCTAAAATTCTTATGAATTTACCGATGTATATACGGTTAGCAATATTATTTTGAACGCATTATTGTTTAATTCATGTGCAGTGTAAGCTAAATTCTTCGAGCTTCATAAAAAACGTGTGATTTAATTGGGGGTAAACACACGCTAATTATAGACGCTATTTTTTTTCTTTTATTAAAATCATAAAAGGTCATGAGCATATCATAATATCAATATTGTCTGTAGGTCACAGGTAACCGCCTTCAAACTCACTGCATGGCCAATGTTTTAAAAACAATTAACACTACTGCAAAATAAGTGTGAAAAAAGACGTTTCTTGAAAAATTACCGTCCGGATAAACGAGTCATTTTTCAATGAACTATTACGTTTTTGTAGTAGAAATCGACCGTCCGGATACGAAACGCGAATTTCCGGATTAATGAGACAAAATATCATGGAAAAAATTGGTTCCCAAAAAATATCGTCCGGATGATGAAGCGTCCGGATAAATGACGCCCGGATAAACGCGCCACTGTAATACGTTTTGTGAAAATCTCAGATACACTCTGACTCCGTTGCATAGAGTAATGATACAGGAAGAAGAAAAGTAAAGTAAGCAACCGGTTTTCATGTGGCCTAAGCAATTTAAGGAAAATAGAACTTTTGATGACGAAATGTCCAGCAGCTTATTACAAGGGCGTTCTTTCCTCGAAGACTAATTTAGAGCGTTTATGGACGTGGACCGCCAATGCACTTTGATTGACATTGCTACTGAAATTGGAAAATCATATGAAAGACAAAACGTATTTTGTCTAAATAATCGTAATATGAAGAAAGTGCGAGATGGGTACCCAGGCTTCCCTCGAAGGCAGAAATGGAGAGAAGAATGCAGTGCACTGTAAAATTTCTAAGTAGATTTGAACGAGAGAGTGAGATGCTCCAAGAATGTGACGTTACATACCTGACTTGACGTTACGTCAACGTCTCCCCCAGATTTTACAACTGTCTAAGTTAAGAAAGCTTGTGTTACCTTAATAGTTATTGGAATGTTGTGAAAGTTTCCAGTATTGTTGCATAATGACTCTATTTTATAGATATGTCTTTTGTTTGCTTTGATCACGTCACAATAAAATTTTAGAGAGAAATTCCACAAACTTTTTGATCAACCCTAGTACACTATATAAATCATTTACAACCATAATTCGACCAAAAACATATAGACCAATCTATTCATCATAATCTAAAAAGGACAATCTATTATTTAAAATGAGGCACAAGCAGAACAAGCTTAAATATCTTCGAATGTTCTATCAAAAATTTAATTGAAATATTCTGCATTGCAGGCATTCTTTCACCATGTCGAGATCCCAGTGTGATAGGTGATTCTTTTGTGGTGATTAACTTTGCTATCCCTTGTTACAGTCAGTTCATCATGAATGCAACAGGAGATGAATTATGCCGGTATTTATTCAAAATACATCTTAAATGACAAAAAATAAATGTTTAAAAGATAAACAGTATTTATTGTCTTAAGTGTTTGTGTGGAGTTGTTCCATTCGAATATTAAAGTAACAAATACTGAAGGACACTGCAATAGAAATATATGCTTATTTCTGTAATTAATTATTTTTTTACCATTTAGAAGACTGTCTTTTCTATTTTCAGGCTTCTTCTAAAGGCTGATTTTTTTAAAGTTTGAATTTGATTAAAATTCTCAGCGTTAATATTCAAAAGAATATCAAATTTGAAATTAATCCGCCTAAATGAGTAAGTGCTTAAACACTTCTTGTTCTCTTATGTAAATTTAGAATAAAACAGCGTATTGGGCATTGTGTGATATCAAGGGTACAAGACAGTGACAAAACAAGATCTACTTGTGTCGTCAAAGATAAAATAACCATGGCTAACAGGTTTTTGTCTCTTCTTCCTGCACAGATTCAACAAAATGCTAGTCTTTGTAAGTATTCTTTATGACAAGGTTTTATATTAAGTTTTTTTTCCCCGATACATCTCATTTAACTCGAAATAAAAGACAACACAATGTCTTACACATCTGCTTCATATCTGAATGTTTTACTGGAGAAAGATTTAGATGAAAACTAACATCTAAACTTTATGTCCAAGGTGATTACGTCAACTTTTCTCTCCTCATTTCCCCTCTTTTATGTAGAAATAAACCATTTTTGCCTACATACAGTGTACGGGATTAATGTCTATAGTTGCTTCAATTCCAAGAGCATGTTGTTCGTAAAAATAATTTCTAAACTGAGGCAAGATTCTGACAAACAAGTTGACGATACAAAGGTTTCAAAAATCTCATTGAAAGTTTTAAAACATTTTGCATTAACTATGGTTGATACAATGACCTTATTTGTAAATACAGCTGCAGTATGTCGTTAGATGGAATGTAGACCGACGTCTTTCATACAAACTGTTAGGCCATTATTTTCATACTGAATTAAATACTAATTTCTCCGTTTACTCAATCATGACAAAGAACACACTGCAGTTTTGACTGGTCGACAGGGAATGCTTACCACTCCATGCTATCAGAGGTCCATGTTTGCTGTGCTCACAATTTGTATTGTTTCATCGGCTTTTTATGTATGTTTACTGATTGTTTTCTTCATATTTAAATTTAAAATTGTTCTCCTCTGTTACTTTTGTAGGTGTCAAATACTTTTATTCGGAATTCCCTGCACCGCTGGAAAATATAACAGGTATCAATTTAATTTATCCTATATTAATCTTAAATTCATCTTATTTGCCTAAAAGAATCGGGTTCTATTTGCAGGAGAAAAAAATTAAAATAACGATAATAATAATTATAAATAAATAAATAAATAATTGGGATTGTAATACATTGATCTTATACGTTACAATCAAAATAAGCGTCTTTCACGATATTTGAGCAATTTGCGAATCTTTCAAAAATAATTAGCTGTATGATTTTTCCCGTTAATACATTTATCCTTTAAAAATTAAAGTGAAATTAATGTTGTTAATATGGTTTCTATGACACCCCAGAATTGAAACCACAAAGAGATAAAAGAAAATTCCTTTAATTTTAATTTTGACGACTGCTCACGGTAGCCTAATGGTAGGGCACTCGCTTAGTGATCGGGATGCCCGGGTTCGGTTCTCGTTCGCCGCGCCGACGTAAGACGTAAACATAGGTAGTGACTGTTCCTTCGCGAAGCACCCGGCACTAGAAGTCATGGTCCTCTCGGATGAGACCTTAAAAACCAGAAGTTTTGTGTCACGGTGGGCGTTGGCACGATAAATCCTTACCGCTCAAAGTCGCTGATTGCCGATTATAGGTCAAAATTTGAAGCTTTCATTGGCGTACGGTGACGTCTCTATATTAGTGAAAATTTCTCGAATGGGACGTTAAACAACACACAATCATTCCATCAATCAATCAATCAATCAATTTTGTCGTTAATTTCAAGGATGTATAAAACCCACCCGAAATAATTTCATACTTATGTCTTCTAAAAGACGCAAAAAAGAGAATAAAATGACAATTCTGTTAATAATAATAATCTTAAAAAAAAAAAAAAAAAAAAAAAAAAATGTAAATGCTTTATTTTGCAAAAAAGAAAAAATTGAGAATCCCATATATTGGGCATTTGGGAGCCTACATGTAGAATGTGTATTTTAATGGACTTTTGAACATAAATACTGTTCGTTATCTCCAGATATTTCATTTAAAAAGATAAATTGTCATATGCGAACCATCTATCTATGTATGAGTTTTCACTCTTTAAGTACAATAAAATTCAAGGTCATAGTTAGTGGTCAATGGTCAAATAGTTTACCTTGTCTACTGATTCTTTAAATGTCTGGCTTTGAAATTTTAAATCTCCAAATATCGAAAACTTCATATTCAATATTTTTCTCATTTTGACGGTTCCATTTCAATCATTCTGTTGATTTTGTAACATTTGAATCATATATTTTCTTTTAAGATATCTTGAAGTGTAGCATATTTACATGAAAATTGTGAATTCTATTTTTGCATCCAAGTGTATACCAATATTTAACCGTGTCAATATATTGTACTGAATATTAGTAATGAATTTTGAAGATAACGAACAGTAATCAAGATCAAATGTCGCTTAAAACAATAAAACTGGCAACAGAGCAAACGGACCTCTGAAAAACATTAGAGGTGGAATCAGGTGCCATAGGTGAGTAAGCATCCCCTGTCGACCGGGTGCCACCCTTCTTGTGCTCCTTGTCATGATCGGGCAAACGGAAAAATCCGTAGACAATTCAGTGATAAAATAATGACCTGACGATTTGTATTCGACTTAATAAAAGACTGTATTTGCTTACAAAGTCATTGTATCAACAATAGAATTTGCGAATTGTTGACATTAAAAGAAAATGTTGATGTCTTTGTTTCATCAACTGATTTGTCGATAGCTTGTCTCATTTTAGAAATGTTCGTATGTAGAGTATGCTCTTGTATGGATTCAACATAAACTCCATATGCAGGTGATAATGGTATATTTCTTCATAAATAAGGGAAGTTGATAGAAAAAAATAGGCATCACGTATATGATGGAGTTTTGTTGTTAGGTTATCATTAACGTTTTTTTTTTTCTAGTAAAATATTGTAAGCTACCCAAGGGGTGGCTAGTATTTCTGAATCCTCAGCATGTATACAGGTCATTGCTTCATCATCTAAATAAATCATCTATTTACCAGGATGCACCAATTTAATTTGCTCTCATGTAAAATAGACCAGGCTCCTCTCTTTGTAGATACTTGGTGGAATAATACTTAAGATGAATGACCAGTCACACTTATCATTTATTGTACGTACAGCATTTCATTATCATAACAATATAGGCAATACACAAATAACAACATAAGAAAACATGGCTGATTCTTCAGAAACACAAGTTTAGATCGTCCAGTGTGGGAGGAGATTTCTAACTAGGCTAATTACGTGTAATTTACATTATAAGTATCTCACCGTCTTTGTTTTCTTCTTTATCTTTTTAAATGTTGCCGCCGTACAACTAGCTGAAATCTGTCGTTACGTAGTACGCGCTTGCTTATAACCAATCAACAGCTTGTACGGAAAGCTGAGTTCCCACACAAGTTCCCACACAGAACTACTTTTGCCACACAAGCTGCCGTACAATATCGTAACAAATATAACAGTGTAAAATTAACAACTGGAAATAGAATACATAAAATAAACTTGACTAGACGAATAAATTAATACCTTCAATGTTTATAAAACATCCCTAGGCTGTACAATAGGTACTGAACAATGTAGCGTATGAATATCGTAACTACCAACGATAGCGTAAACAAATATAGTTCTGATTAAGCTGACTGATAATAAAGTTAATGCTGACAATAAAAAACTACTTATAGCCTCAAAATGCACAACAACTCAAATTAAAATGTAGAATCTGATCCAATATTCCTAACTTGAATCATAGATTACTATAGTAAATATGTCACTAAACCGGAAGTGACGAGTAAAGTATGATGGCTACCAAAACATGAAATGTAAAATCCACCCTCTTATCCCTGATATTATAAATCCTACGACTTTACATGAAGCAATAACAGGTAAAATATGAAGATAATAGCTGTGACTACAATCGTATCAAGATAAACTGACATATTATTTTCGATAAAATCGTAAACGAACAACTTTTCTGGCAGGCACATGATGAACATAGATTTAACAAGTATGAGAACTGGACGACCGCACAATATTACGTACAAAATAAAGTGATATATTACAATATATTACAATATCCAAAAATGAAACAGATTTGTCAGAATTGTGGTATCTTTTATTCCAAGTTCAAGGGGATACAATGAATCAATGTAGGAATGAAAAGAATATTGTTAATTGATAAAACGTCGTCGATATAACAATATAACAAAAAATATATTGCTTTAATTGATAAATAACATCACATATATTTGTAATATATCCAAAGTTAATTTTTCAAAAATGCACATTCTCCAAAATGTCGAATGTCTCATTTTGACCTCTTCCTACAGGAGTCAGATAGGCTATATTTCAAACTATATGGGCAATCTTTCATATTACACTAAAAAAATTATCATAGAACAAAATAAAAAAAAAATATTAAAAAGTGAATTTTAGGAAAAATTTTCCCACCTGTTTTGAATTAGTTTCATTGCAAATATTTGCAATATTTTTCCAAATAAGTACATTTTCAATACTTGTAAATTTAAAAAGTCATGTGCTATCACGTAACAACTGATTACATTCTGTTTTGTTCTCTGAAAACCTACTAGTATGCTTGATAAAGCTATTTTATTATTTAGATACTAAAATACCTGCAGAAAGTCCAGAAACAAACTCTGATGTGTCTCAAACAGCAATTTTTCGTAAGTTGACTCTGATTAGGCTATATTGTCTTTTTTAACATAAAGCTTTGAGGTAGGATTTCCAAAAGAAAATTATTTCCTGTTCAATATGCATAGATTTTCATGTTTAATATTTTTAGGGAATGTTTTCCTGCTCTTCAATTTTCATACAATTTTAAAACTGTAATATTATGTCACAGACTTTATAAATTTCGTCCTATTCTACGTGTTTTTGCTGAAAAAATATTGTTAAAAAGAAAATATGTCAGAGATTAAAACAAAGAAATTTATTGCAAAGCCATGTAAAGCATTTCATGTTTATCACTTTATTTATATGTAATCATATTGTTACGATTTATGCATGTTTCAGTTGTGGTGGGATTTGCTGTTGCATTAATATTTGCTGTCAGCTTTGCAATCAGCATTTACAAAATAAGGTTTGTGTCCTGAAATTTTTTTCGAAGTTTAATTAAATCAAATTTCAAGAAAAAATATACAAATTCAGATGTTGCATGTTTTAGATTGATTGATTGATTGTATGTTGTTTTACGTCCCATTCGAGAATTCTTCACTCATATAGAGACGTCACCATATACCTGTGAAGGGCTTCAAATTTTTACCTTTACTCGGCACTAAGTGCCATTGAGCAGTTAGGGATCTTTATCGTGCCAACGCCTGCCGTGACACTGGACCTCGGTTTTTAAGGTCTCATCCGAAGGACCCGCAACTTTCACTTCAAAGTGCCGAGTGCATGGTAAACGAACAGTTGCTACCCATTTTTTTAATCGACTTAGGTCTGTCGCGACCGAGATTCGATCTCACAACCTCCCGATCACGGAGCGAGCGCTCTACCGACTGAGCTACCGTGAACGTTGCATCTTTTAGAAAAGCTTTATATGAGACCTTTACTCTTTTTCCAGCATCATTTTTTTCTGGACTTTCTAATTTATACTTAAAGCTTTTTAGCAAACACGAACCGCAGGTTTAAGTGGAATTGTCTGATAAAATTTGTCCGTTGTTTCTCGTCGTGTTGTTGTTGCAAACTTTTCACATTTGAACTTCTCAAAAACCACTTGTCCAATTTCAACGAAACGTTGCGTGAAGTTTTTTTAATGAAAAGAATTGCAATTTGTTGAACTGAACGGCCATGCCCTCTTTCCGGGGGGGGGGGTGTTAAAAAAATTCCTTCCAAATTAATTGCGTCATTTAAAAATCTTCTTCTGGAGAACCAATGAGCCAGAAAAAATAAAATTTACGTGGAAACTTTGCGTCACAATACGGAGTCGAAATATTTATGAACATAAATGGCAAATTTGAAGAAAAAAACCTCTGATGGAGAACAACAAGGCAAAGTGATTCAGGCGAGCGTTAGGGCCCATGGGACTTTTGTTTTTGATTGTGTTATTTACTGTTTTTTTTATTTCTTAAAAACACATGGTATCTAACCACAACAATGACAACCTGTTTTTAATGCACACAAGTGTTCTTCATTGCATAATTATAATTATAATTAGATTTAACATGTTTTTTTTTTCATGTACAAAGCAATGAAAATCAATTTTTGAAACACATACATTCAGGAGGACATTGTGTGTGTTTTTATTTCTATATCTTTGACAAAAGAATTGCTGGTGAAGTTAACATGATTGATTCTGAGAGTATATAATTGTTACATTTGAAAGTGGAACTTTCTAGAAATGATGGACGGAAGTATCGAAATTCCACTTTCAAAATTTTATTACCTCGTCAACTTTTGTGAACTGTTTTTAATTTTTCGCTTTTATTTGTATGAATTCAAACATGGATCTATATAAATGTACATCACTTTGACACACAAGTCTGTTAGTTAGTACATAGTATTGATATATTCTTTAGAATAATTGTTCTGATTTAAACTTATGTTCCTCAATTCAGAAACTCTATTTATATAGATTTTTTTCAAAATCATACAGAGCAATAACATTGAGAAAAAGACGGAAAGAATTAATGCGCCTCCCAAGTATTCCAAAGTCAAAAGATTCTCCATACGAAATAAAATTGACCTATCCAGATGGTCCGTATTTCGATCCCGATTATGAAATCGTAGAGGAACAAGACGAGGGTTATGAACATTTGCCCGGACCAGAAGTAAATCCTTTCACTCTGAGTCTTACAGATGAGGATGGGCCATATACAGATCTTAACAATGCAGATGGAACATATCTAGATGTAGTACATAGCAAAAAAGAACCTAATGATTATGTAAACGATTCTCCTTATATTGATTTAGTAGATGATACAATTGATAATCATCTTGAATCAGAATCAGACATTTTACAATCAGAGACTGCTGAAACAATAAACCTACCTGAGACCATAGATACAGAAAGAAATAAAGAGCTAAACGATGATTTTCCACCGTGATTTAGAGTTTGCATGTATTTTGAATACTGATAGTTTTTGCGCCTGTATGAGGAAAGATTGGATGTGAAGAATGAAAATAAAAACTATCCTACGGCTTTCCTATACATATTCGTTTTTTTTGTATATTTCATCTGCAAAAGTTATTAATAACAAACCCCCCTCTTTTTTTAGATCAAAAGGTCCATAACCAGATTGCTTTACACGATTAAAAGATCGGATATATGTTTCTTACGTAGAGGTCTTATCGGAGAAAAAGGCACCGAAGCAAATAACTTCGGAATATTCATAAACTGAAAACTGTATATGCATAGTCAATTATTTTTGTTCACTAGTTTATTTCAATTAAGAATGTTTTATTTTTCATCAAGTGATGAAAATCGAAGGTCAAACCAAAGAGTTTGAGAAGTTAGTTATATCTTCAATGTTTATTTTGACTACAGTGTTTTCTTCTGTATCCTCTATTGTGCCCGCCTACACTCAACCCTTAGGTTATTTTGATGTATCAGACAAAGTGATTCATGGGTAATTCCAAACTCTCATAAGTAGGTATACAATTGATCCATGGTACATATCGTGCACATTTTTATATCATTTTAGTTTTAGATTGTTGACCAATAATGCAACCCCCCCGCATTGAATGTATTTGTATTATTCTACTTTACCATCATTAAAAGTACCTGCATTATCTTAAGTACTTTCTTTATTTTACAGTTGCCATTTTTTGTAATTATATTGAAAGTCTTCAACATTTTCACACAGATATAATAAATAAATGAATGTCACAACGTTGCTCTATAGAGCATTATCAAGAATTCAATTCAAAGCAGCTCATACTTTGTTTGTCATATGTGTATAATAAGAGCATGGTTACATTATAAAGAGTAGCTTAACACCTGTAGGTAGAAGTATAGCCGATAGATAAATAAAAGGGCATTTTTACATTTATCATTTCTTTCATTAATTAATTAATAAATATCTTCATACATCGGAAGATTTAATGTTTTTTTTTCAATCTAATTAGATATGCACAACGTGGGTTTGGATACACAAATCAGAGTAACACACTAGATATTCGGTAAATAAATGATGAGCAAAAAAAAACAAAAAACAACAACAACAACAACAACAACAACAACAAAAAAAAAAAAAAAAAAAAAAAAAAAACAACTAAACTAATGTTTTTGAGCTAAAAAAAATACCCACAATGATCAAAAAAGTGCATTGTTTGTTAAGAAAATTAACAGGTCAAGGATGTTTATGTCCTTTGCGGTTTTAAAACAAACCGCACTTCCTAAGTAGTTCAAGAGAAAAGCTGAGTCATTTTGAAAATGAAGCATTAAGGCACCAAGGAGGGTAAAAATTTATTTAAAAAGTTTTAAGGAAAATAACCATATATATCGAGCAAAACATGTTTATATATCGCTATTTTAAAAATCATTGGAACTAAAGATTGCATTTTAATTTCAGTAGTTTTATATCAACTAAAACTGAGGAATGTAATTACCGGCCGCAGCAGCGGCCGATCTATTTGTGGTTGTGTTAGAATGTGCACATGAGGAAATGAGATGTCTTTTTTATTGCTTCGTTGGAATAACCCCTGATTGATAACAAACATAAAAGCTACGAATAAAAGCCTGAAAAATTGCTTAAAACTAAATCTTAATATTTTGTTATTATGTTTCAATTTGTTTTTCATTTTTCGCAGATATATATTAATTTAATGATTTTATAAAAAGTTGTTTCATACACTGCTCCCTAACCTGGGCATGCGTAAGATAAAAAGAAAATGCATTGAGTTTCCGGATATGAATTACAGGGTCTAAAATAATTAATAAATTGGAATAAGAACTGAATTTTGCTTTGAATTTACATTTGCAGTTGTAAGTGACACAATGATTTTTTTTTCTGCACTTCACATACATATCTATCACAACACTGATTCGGCACTATGTAGTGGCAAAAATCCAGGGTATCAGCACGTGAAGCTTGAACAATTTTGTCAGCATTCAGACATTCATAATCAATTATTTTTAGGGATGTCAACGAATAGTCGACTATTCGACTATCAGTCGAATGGACCGACGATCGAATAATGAAACGGCATTCGAATATTATTATTATTATTTAAAAAAAATGCAATAAAAGAACGCTTATGATGGAATTCTCATCTCAAAATTGAGAAACTGTCTTTCCTCAGAGACAGTCGATAAGAAATTTTCTTCAACAAAAAATGATTGACTTTCCATGTATTTATGGAATACAGTAATTCTAAGTGCTTCACTACCGCGAGAATAATTTGTCAGTTGTTTTCCGATCGTGACAAGGAGCACACGGCGGGTGTGACCGGTCGGCAAGAGATGCTCACTCCTCCATGGCACCTGATCCCACCTCTGATGTTTGGAGGTCCGTGTTTGCTCTGCTCCTGTTTTGTATTGTTTGATGGACTTTTGAGCCTGAATACTGTGCGTTATCTTCATATATTTCATTACTGTCTGTGTTGTTTTTGTAATAAATTACGTTTCAAACTACTGGGCTTTGTTTGCTATTTATTGTTAATTAATTATTGTTTGTTGGTTAATTATTAATTAGGCTTGATCTTATGCCTTCTACCAATTATATTTAAATTTGTTATTTTAAGTTGCTCATATCCAAGGAACAGTCACCATAGCCGTGACATGTTTTGACAATTCGATAATTATTAAATCAATTCGCTTAGATTTTAAGGACATTTTGATAGCCAAGACAATCAATAATTTAATAAGTAGTATCTAGCTGTTTAACAATATCACGAGCAACTGACGTGTGGATGGTGTGACATTGTTCCTAAGTCCCCTCCCACCCCCACCCCCAATTTATTTCATAATAAGCAAAAATATCAGCTGGCAATTTTTGAATAATGCTTACTAAAATAAATATCGACTGTACAGACCGATTTATGAATTCGATTGACGGGGAAATTATACATTTTGAAGAATTACATGTAGGTGTCTAAATTTATTTCTTATATTCTTATAATTATGCTATCCACACGTTAAATTACAATAATTCTGATGTTACTTTTTAAATAGGTTAAAGTGAAAGGATTTTTGACTCACAAATACGTCATGTACCAGTGAGGTTTGAAATAAAATTTTATTTTCAGAAAATGTTCCGAATTAATATTCGACGATCTTTCGAATAATGCAATCGAATAATCGACTAAGGAAAACAAATATTTTGACATCCTTAATTATTTTAGATATTTGTTGCATGTGTCTTTGAATCAAATAATTTGATGATAATACATTCCTATCCTTTATTGCAGTACGATTTTCATATTAATGAATTTTTATTTGAATAAATACATGCATTTACTAATTGATCACTGAAAACTAGTGTAACAAATGGATAGAAAAATAAAGCAAGTGTAAAAATGTATCACATAGGTTTTCTATTTGGATTTTTTCTTTGGACTCTTTCTTGTGGAAATTCTTCAAAATAAAAAATATTTTTGCGACCGTTTTGATGCTTTGCATATATTTAACTTGTAAAATACTGTGGCCAATTACCAAAAATCCTAGCATTGATATAAAAAGAAACATTGCATTTATTTGTTAACTATGCAATTCAGAGAACAGGAACTTGAAAATTTCTTGGATAATGATAAATCCTGGATGTTCTAATGTAGCATGACATACTATAAAAACATCCTCCGTGGTGAATGAGATAAAAGAATTGTGCAGCAAATATCTCTTGTGCGGGAAAAAAAATTGATCGATCAGTGAATGAAAACCACAAGTGGAATGACTTGTTTCTTCAAAAATACTACTTCATCACGTAGGTGATTTGTAAAACCATCATGGTGAATTTTATCCGGAGGACACTGTGGGGTTTGTATCAGAGTTTGCTGTTGATTATGAAAGGGTTGTTAAAAGTTTGGTTCTTTTGCAAGAGAACTAGATAATTATGTTAAGCGGTGCTGTTTCTAAAGAACTATACATGTATATGCTTCCCTCACATTTTGCCCATGTAATTTATAAAATTTAAACGTCATTGGACTTTAATGAAGTTGATATTGTTTGAAAGAATAAAATTTGTATTTTTCTTTTATTGTTGTACTAAATTAATAATATGCAGTGAAACAAGGGTTTAAAGTGCCTTAGTTCACAAGAAAACTTCAAAGAGTGGCATTTTTGAAACTGTTAGCGGCGATTTCATATATGTGCGACGCCTAGAACACAAGAAAGATATTTGCACATACCTTGATTGAAATTGGCCTTTGTGACTATCGTATGACGTTAAAAGCAATGCACTGAGGGACGACGTTATAGGCCTATAATGAATATTTAAAGTAGCGTCGTCTAAATTTGCTACATGTATACCAACATAGATATCCTAAACATGATTATAAATATCTGCTTTTGAAACATTTTTGTGAGGAAAAATATGTTTTTATTGCGATCGTTATTCCAAAAGACTGACGTGAATGTACGGGTGCGAATCACAGGTATAGAGACTTTCATAGGAAAGGTATGTACAGGATTCATTTTAAAAATACTATAACACGTACAAGTAGGTTAATAATGTTCTTTATATTATGTGGTCAAATTGCTTTATTTTCTGGATATTAATTGTTTACAGTAACAATGGTACGACTAACTATTCTTGTAAAAATGTTCTTTATTAATCTTCTTTTTTTAAAATTTAAATTAGGAAAATAGGGATATAATAATAAATTGAATAAAATAATATTTCAATACGTTAGAACAATTAGGCAACAGAAAGAATGCATGTTTTGCAATAATTTTATTTTCCATAATTTATCTTTTTACATAAAATATCATCATATACTCTTAGACTACATCTTATCTTATAATGTGCTGCAAAGCAATATACATGCAACACATTTTTAAAATTCCAATGTCATGCATTTTTTTCTCTTTATTTTGTCTTTGCTAATTTGTCTACTTACTTACTTATAACACATACAGGTCAGGCACATAGTATCGGGAAGGACCTGCCCATGCAAATGCATAAACCAGGAATAATCCACAAACTTACTTACACACAACCCTTCTTAAGTTAAGACCACAAGGGGAGACCTAGCTGTTATAAGATGTAAATATATTTTTTCTTTCTTTTTTTTTCTTTTTGATTTATTTATTTACTTTTTTGGTACAATCCTGCTTAGACTCGTGTAATCATCATAGTATGGGTTTCACACCAAGAAAAATAATGTTTCCTGTTTTGCTTCACGATGTAAAAAAAAAAAAAAAACTAAATTTTTAAGGGAACCACAATTTAATATTTAAATGCGGAATATAATTTCCACCATGCAATAAAACAGTTTGACAAATCTCTATAACTTATTTGTATAGAACAGATATTTCTGTCAATAAAATAATCGTACACTGAGTAACATTACTATTTTTAGATTTATAGATATATCTAACAAATAGGAACGATTGAAGATTTCTCCAAAGGTTGAAGCGATTATAACAACTGATTAATTGATGAATTATCGATAAGTAAACTTGATAGTGAAAATGTTCAAAATAGTTGTAAAAATGCCCAATGGTAAATTTTCATCTGTGACACATGAGATAAACGTGTTACATTTATTAAGGAAACATACCTCTAGACAAAAACTGCTTAACACACAATAAATCCATTACTATTCCTCCTGATGTACATGCATACATCATCATGTCATGTACATGTAAGCCCATCTTTACATAACCGGATATAAGATGTGTGGTATTTTTTAGTCACAAAAAATATTCAATATCAATGTCTCTAATCTTCCTTTGGATACATAAACTTTCTGGAGGACTTTCCTCCGCAACTACATTTGGCCTTTGAAGTGGCGTTAAAATGTTTTTAATATTTTCTTTTCTTGAACGGATAGAAGGGCGACGATGTCTTCAGAGATAATGTGCACCGTTTGCACAAAGGTTATGGTTTTGCTTGGATTCATTATACGCAGCAGAGTAAAGGATACAAAAAGGAGGCGGGGCCTAATTCATACGGAAAATAGTTTCTATGACATCGATATCGCACACAAAAAAACAACAATTCTTCAAATTCCCTCAAAATGAAATTAATTGAGATTTAAACTTTTGGAATGTGTTAAACTATATCAAAACTTACTACTGCATGCAGTTTTATCGTCAATTAAATCCCACACAGGAAAGTTTTTACAATTCAATGATCGCAATGCACTTGTCTGTGTAACGTCATATCGTTAAATTTGACGCAGGTTGTATGCAGTGAGAGGCGGATCAAGAGATATATTATTCAATGAAAAATGCATTTTGTAATCAAATAAAAAATTCTTTGCAGATATGTAAGGGGCCAATTACTTGGCTGCGATGCCTGTTTTATGATTTTATTGATATTTTTTCCGTAACTTCCCTGGTCAAAGTGATATTGCCGTATATTTGTATGCAGAATCATTGGAGAATAATATAAAGAATATTTTTCGAGGGCATATCCTCATTGGATCACGACAAGCTTTTACATATAAACTTAAGAGTTATTAAGATATTTGAAAAGTGCTGAAAACCTGATGAAATCTTGCAAAAGAATTAATTTTTTCTATATTTATCGCAGTTGACCAGCAAAAGATAATTGAAGCTATATAGGTTTGCAGTAATTTTCACAAACTACAAAGAGTGTTTAAAATATTTATCAATTAAATTTAGATTTTTAACTTGCAATATTGGAATTTATATATGACCTAAATACTCCAAGTATATTTGCTAGAATCACGTTACTCTCATATCAATTGACAAGTCTAAATAAAAAAAAAAATAATCGCCATCAACATGTAGTTTTTAACCATATTACATTTATCTGATAATATATTTACCATCTCACTATTAGCCCATCATTGAGTACAGCTTTCCGTAGACAATGAGAATACTGGATTAGAAAATTAGGCACGGCCTTTCCATATGGTAGCAATGAGAATGTCGATAGTGTTGCGAAACTTTCAAGTCCACAGTGCAGCAATGTGAATGCGATGGGACTTTTGAACAATACACAGAGACGTAAGCGTAGCCATGGACATCGGTCTTACAATAAACCTATTATACACAATGTCTCCTTTGATTCACTACTACCTTATCATGGGCGGATACAGGATTTGTGATTGGGGGGGGGGGGGGGGGGTGGATAACTTCGTTCAGGCAGGGGGTCTGGGGGCCGCCTTAAGGCCCCCAGTCGATCCAGGGCGAAGCCCTGGTGGGGGTCCAGGTGGCAAAGCCGCCGGAAGCTCCTGGGTTTTCGTAAATTTTAAGAGTAAAACCAGGCACAAAAATAGTGGTATTGATTAGTTATGTGCACTATGATATTTCACTTTTTAAAAGAAAACACACACACACCTACACACACACACCTACACACACACACACACCTACACACACACAAACAAACAAACCAAAAAACAACGAACAAACAAGATCAGATTTTAAAAATAGTATTTTACCTACATATACAAGAAGTCACAAAAATCAGAATGTTTTTCAAAGTACCGTGGTGTAATTTCGACCGAATATTTTTTTTTTTTATATTTAGATTTGTTCAAGTATGTCACTGCCTATTACATGTATTACGCTCAACTTTTACTGGATCCTTTTTTTCCTTCGGAATACCTTTTATTGTTCAAATTACATTGTATTATACGTATTATTCGTCATGATATAAAATAAATGTGTTCGATTTACAAGATCTATTTGTTGGGTAACTTCAACCGCACACGGGGTATTTTCGATCGATGTGCAAATAAAACGAAATTATTCGCGTCATCTTTAATTTAATATATATATATATATATATATATATATATATATATATATATATATATATATATATATATATATATATATATATATATATATATATATATATATTAATTTAAATTATTCTGTTGTAAAACATAAAAGATTGTGAAAAAATGCTGACCAAAAAAAAAAGTAATTTTCAAAATGTACCTAATTTGAAGACATTAAGTGAATCAGGTGCCTAGAGACTGATTTACCGATTTGTCAAGGCATGCTACAAATGTATGTATATATACGCAGGCTTCTAAACCGCATGTAAACAGAACAGATGATTTTTTTTTCACTGTTATAGAACTAGTTTCTACGGAATATTCTTGTACATGTATAATACTTATCCTAATAATTTTTTTATACGGACGGTGATCATGATTTTTTTTGGTAACAAATAGCATTGCGTCGTTTTCATTGGTCGAACTGAGTTACCCGCTGAGGCCGTATTCATGCATGGGTAACTTAGGCCGATTTCTGTTCAGCTGATTTGCATTTTATTTGTAAAAACTAAATACTATAAATTAAAAAGGTATGAATATAAGTTGCAAAATTAAACATAGTTGATAAATTTCACGCCAGGAATATCCACTGTGTCTTTTTATATATACAAGATATTTCCAGAGGTGATAAACTGATAATTCCCCGCAATAGTTTAAATATACTCGTACGTTATTTTTCGGGCGATAAAGTTTCTTCTTGGATGTAATTTTCCAGTGAAGAAATAAATTTCGTCTATTAATATCGACATTGATTTGTATATATATGAAAAATGCATTTTCTTTCTGCATAAAATAGATGTGTGTACACTATGATGGGTTATAAACAAATTATTTTAAGGTATTTATGAACGGTCGAAATTAACCTGGTGGTCGAAATTTCCTAACCTATATCCTGACGTTAAATTCCATTTATATGGAAAGATTATGAGATGTGTGTAATGGAAAGTCTTGTATCTATGTAAGTAAATTACTGCATAGTTACACCTTTTGATAAATAAATTAAATATATCAATCAGATCAATCAATAAATTCATTTATTTACCGAAGACCAGCCTTTAAATATTGCAGTATTTTTCCTTGCATCATAATAGGAAATTGACAAGTGCAGTCTACTCTTCAAACGAAATCGGGAGACGTTTTCCGGTTTGAATAATTATGAGATAATATTCATAGCCTAGGGAATGCAAGGTTTTCAGACTTGATTTTTAAGAAAACCGATACTTGGTCATTAAATAAAATTACCATTTTTTAATTGACCATTAATTATAAAACCAAAGTATGGCATTATTAATATTAGTCATGTCATACTTTGAAAATTTTATGGAGGCGTGCGCCCCCCACGCCCTCCTCCCCCCTTAAATCCGCCAGTGCTTATGCAAGGTAGATATGGTAGCAATGACAATGTTGACAGTGTTAGGAAACTTTCAAGTCCACAGTGCAACAATGTGAATGTGATGGGACTTTTTAACAATATACAGATCTAGAGACATAAGCGTAGTTATGGACATCGGTCTTACAATAAACCTATTATGCACGATGTCTCCTTTGATTCACTACAACCTTATGTAGTCCTTTTTTATTTCTTAAAAACATACATCAACTATTGCTTCCAATTTTTTAATTACCAAATAAAAGAATCTCTACAGTGACTAGAAATCGAACATCTGAAAACATAATCTTCCAACATGAACATGTTCATGTTTTTTTTATTACTTTAAAACTATAGTCCTGCTGGACACATCCTTACCCGTGACGTAAAAATAGTTAAAAATGAGTATCCTAAATCACTTATTTTAAAAGGGCCTAATTTAGGGAACCCCGATCTTTCAACTGGCGTTATAATTCTATAAATATTAGGAATTCTGTGGACGATTACTCCTTGCGATCGACCAAACATGAAAAAGGATACCTCGGCATTTTGTCGGATGGATTAAATGTATCAGGTGGGTGTTGAAACCTCGCAATTAGCGATTGTAGGGAAAATTATCTATCTTTTTTGTCTTCAATAATTCAAAAGTGAAAAGTAATTAGAAAGATAACACGATCAGTATGAAGTGGTCCCAGCTGACAAAACAGATAACAACACTGTATTTGTTTGTAAGCTAAGGTTCATTATTTAATTATATTTTAGAGGAACTAGGATTTAATTCCGCAAATGGTAATCCAACTTATAACCATAGCCCCCTTTCTATGACTTTTCAACACTTTATACAATGAAATATATGGAGATAACGAACAGTATTCAAGCTCAAAAGTCCATTAAACATTACAAAATAGGAGCAGAGCAAACGCGGACCTCCAAAACATCATAGGTGGGATCAGGTGCCATGGAGGAGTGAACATCTTCTGCCAACCGGTCACACCCGCCGTGTGCTCCTTGTCATGATGGGAAATCACGGAAAAATCCGTCGACAATTCAGTGTGTAAATAATAGCCTAACAATTAGTATGAAAAACGTCAGTCAGCATTTGACTCAATGATAAATTGTATTTGCTGACAAGGTCATTGTATCGACCATAGAACTTACGAAATGATGACTTTAAACGAGACTGCTGATATTTTTGTTTCATCAACTTGTTTGTCAATAATATACCTTGTTTTAGAAATTGTACATATGTAGAGCATGCTCTTGCTTATCGAATCAACTGAGAGATATAAACCCCGTGTGTGCAGGTGATGAAGGCATATTGCTGCATAAGTAAGGGATGTTGACGATTGAAAAGTTAAAGTCATTCCGTTTATCATAAAGCTTGGTTGTTAGATTACCACTAACGTCTTTTTCAAGTAAAATCAAAATGTGAAACAGATGTGTCAGACTCTGTAATATTTTTTATATCAAGTTCATCGGGATATATCGTATCGACATAAGAATGGAAATAACCATTGTTAATTGACAATACGTCGTCGATATATCTAAATGTCGAGTTAAAGGCCACAGCAAGTGTTTTCTTCTTTTCACGTATACGATTTTGGACAAATTCCGCTTCATATGAATATAACGGGGCGCAATTGGTACCTATGGGAATTCCAATGGATTGTTGGAAAACCTGGTCTCCAAAAGCACATAGATATTGTCAATCAGAAACTCAAGCATCTTTTTAATGTCAACTTCAGAGTACGTATGTGTACAATCAGAATGTTTTTTAACAAAATAATTTTGCAAAAGATCGATTTCCATTCCCCACGATAAATTAAAGTCCAGGCTTTTTGAACTCATAGACAGCTACTTTTTCAATAAAAATGGAATGCGTAAATTAACTTAACTTGTCATTGGCCATTTGCAAAATTGTTTTTAAGAAACATTGAGACTGTACACACAAATACTCTGAAATAGATATTAAAAAGATGCTTGAGTTTGTGATTGACAATATCTTTGTACATTTTGTAGATCAGGTCCTCCAACAATCTGTCGGAATTTTCAAGGTTAGCAATCGCGCCTCCTTATTAGCAGACCTATTTTTGTATTCATATGAAGCAGAATTTATTCAAAAACTTATACATAAGATGAAGAAGACACTAGCTGTGGCCTTCAAGTCGACATTTAGATACATTGACGACGTATTATAAATTAACAATAGTTACTTCCATTCATATGTCGACTAGATATATTTCAGTGAACTTGAAATAACAGATACCACAGACCGAGTCTAAAACATTTGTTTAATATTTGGATAGTTTACCAGAAAAATACGTTTATTGTAACCCCCCAAAAAAAAAAAAAAAAAAAAAAAAAAAAAAAAAAAAAAAAAAACTTTATGATAAATGTAATGACTTCAACTTTTCTATCGTCATCATCATTTATTTATGTCGCAATATACCCTTGCTACCTGCATACGGGGTTTATAATTCCAGTTGATTCACGTACTAACAATTTCTTAAACGTGGCGAGCTATTGACAAACAAGTGGATGAGACAAGGATATCAACGGTCTCGTTTAAGTCATCATTTCGCAAGTTCTATGGCCGATGACAATGACCTTGTCAGCAAATACATGTTTTTTCATTCTAATTATTAGGCCATTATTTAAACACTGAATTGTCTACGGATTTTTCAATTTTCCTGATTATGACAATGATCAAACGGCGGGTGTAGCCGGTCGACAGGGGATGCTTACTCCTCCATGACACCTGAATTCTCATTTGATGGTTTTAGAGGTCCGTGTTTGATCTGCTTCACATATGTATTGTTTCAATGTATCTTTGAGATTGATTACTGTTCGGTATCTCCATATTTCATTCCTCCAAGAGTAAAGTGTGAGTGTCAACAGTATGTAAGTTTCCAATCCGAATATTGAATATTTTATCCCTATTTATTTTCCGACGACAGATTTAAATGTATGTCATGGATAATCTGGATGAAAGTCTTAAGAAATAAAGAAATTGGGATTCCGCAGAACTTAATGATTTCCATATTTCTGGTCTAAATTCTATCACACTTACATAAAATAAAGTAAAAAAAAAAATTTAAAAATTGCATACATAATTTTATTATTTTTTTTCACTTACTACGGGTCACATAAACGTGTTACATAGTAGTTACCGATTTTCTTTATCTAATTTCGTGGCTGCCCAAGGTAACCCTACAATCGACTCAATGATATACCATAGAAAAGAAAAAATAAAATGTTTCTGAAATATTTCTTGCTTATATTTATGGTAAGTGTTTGTTAAATGTATATATCCAATTTTCACTAAAAGACGTTTATTAGAAAGGAGAATAAACACAATGTTTCAATAATTTCCAAACAGCCCTCGCATTATTTAAACAATGTACAAGAAACATGTTATATTCATTTTATCAAAGAATATTACATAGGAAATACCAATAGATCACTGACAGGACTCCCTGTTTCTCATAATTATGCATAAGTACTAAGAGAGGAAATTACATCCTGAATATTTGTTCACTTTATCAATTTGTCTTCCTTTTGGTAGAGTTAACTTCAAGCTGTAATGAAACAAAACTGAAATGACAACTTTTAGCTTGCTCGTTGGAATATTTATTTATTCCGTTGCAGGTAATTAAACATGTCCTTAATACAGCCAACAACTTTCGCTAATTGTAATCTTAATGCTAAATGTCTTAAATTTTGATTTAATTTCAAAAAAGTCGCACCATTGATATTAAGAAAAACTTTGAAAAGAAAATATCTGGATGTTATCGTTTCTGTGTATGATATAAAAGTGTGTACGTTAGTGAGTGACAATATTAAAAAATATATATCAAACTTACGTTTATCCTTTGATACAAATCGTACATCACAAGATGATACTGAGAAAATAACTTCAGATTTTTCTAATGCACTGTACTTTGATTAATATATCAAATTGTGATTTGAGTAGAAAAAAGCAACCCAAACAAACAAGAACTAAAAGGGGAAAAATAGTTTGATAACAATCATAAACAATAACGGTCAAACCTCATAAATTATGGAAAGATATACTCAGTATTTTCCAAGGAACCTGATGTAAACAAGAGGCCAATGGGCCACACGCTCAGCTGAGTAACCGTGTTCGTTTTGGTCTTCATTAGCATTCTTTTTCCTACATATTCTTATGTAAAAAATTGATCACATAATACTCCCCTACCCTACCCCAAGGGGTTATGATTTGAACAAACTTCAATCTACACTACCTGAGGATTCTTCCATATAAATATGATAAATCATGCCTTTTCTATTCCTGGGAAAAAGATTTTTGCTATATAAACTTTGATCCCTCCATTCTGCCCTACACTACACCCAGGAGTCATGATTTGAAAGTCCTCCATTTACGAAAATCAACAGAGTTGGCTGAAATATTTGTATGCTATACTCTTTGACTTAATCAATAGTTTGTTCATTAGAAATATTGATTATGATGATGATGATAGTCATATATGATAAAGAGCTAAATCCATGAAGGGGCTAAATCGGCCTATTTTTTCAGGAAAATTATACTGAGGGGAAGAAGAAAATTAACAATAGAAATATTATTCTTGGGTATCAAACTTAAATAGTTAATGTCATTTTTTTTTTTATTTGATGACCTCATATTTGTACAGAAAACGTCTAAATACGTACTTTTTATCAAAATAAAACATTTTTTTCGTCTTTGGTTCAAATTTTTGCTGTGGCCACACCCTTCGAACAAAATAAAATTTATACCATAAAAAAAGAATTAGAATATAAATAAATAAAGCATATTTTTATTTTCTTCGAGGGGTGTGGCCACATCGAAATTAATACTTTTTGTTCGATTCAAATCTCTTAGCACCGACTTACTCAGTGGAAATAACGGGGGTTACCCTACATTGATAGAAAAGAAGAAGATTCTATATTGCTTTTATAAATATTAAAAAGTTTTGAAATGCAAATGTTAAATTTATTATAAGTTATTTTATGTTATGGTGCAAAAAAGTACGAAAAACTCTCGCTAAGCATGATCACATGCAGATGCAATTTAATGTCGACTTTTTGTGTACTACGTGCCTCAGTCCTGACCCAAGACTTTTCCTTCAAGTAGCTGATCTATATTTAACTCATCATTAATTATGCTAAAATGTTTTTTTATTAAATAATGTGTATACTCTTTCCTTACTCCTGTTTTTAAAAATGAATTTATGCTTTGTTTTTGAACTCCCGATTCCTCGTCACCATGGTCACTATGTAGTCAAAGGGAGATCACCCTAGGAACATGTAGGCTACATCTTTATTTTCTCCTGATGGCCGAATCGGAATAGCCTAGAAAATTAAACAGATTACGTCGGATGCAACTTCCAAGACGTATTTATAACGATTGTTTGCCACCTAACAAAACATAAATTGTGTATGTCGTGAAGTCTGCATTAACAGCATACAATTGGTTAATGTTAGGCAACAGAGTCTATACAATACATTATAATTATAACCCATACCCAACATGTGTTTCAGAAATCGCCATTGGCATTTTAAGACAAAAGATTAATTAATATTTATTAGTGAAAACCTTTTCTGATCCGAAACCCCTGAACATAAATAATGTTACGAAGTACTGAACGTAGAAAATTCGAGTTGACAAATCAAATAAACAATAGATTGATTTTACAGATTGCGTGTAATTCTTGTGATAGGCCTCTATAAGACAAATGCCCTACATTGTATAAAAGAATAACTTACTACCATGGCAGTGACAACTCTTTATAGTTTTAAGTAATTTTAGTATCATCTGTATGCTGTGACCTAGCCGACACATGAAATAAAGGTCAAAGGGAGGCTACTTGCTATCTCTTTCTATTTTGAGTTACTCCGCTTAAATGTAACAGTACCAAGGGAGAGAGGGCAACCAAGATTAGCAAGCATGTTTATACTATAATAGTGTAAATTCATAAATGGGGGATTAGAGCTTTGACATAAAATAAGAAGCAAAAAAGAAAAAAAGAAATACTATTACATTTACAAAAAAGACAGGGGTTATTGGGGGTGGGGGTGGGTGGGTCGGGATTCCCACCCTACTCATTAAATTCGTGAGACAGTTCGATAAATTGCTACTGTCATTTAAACAAAAAAGTAGTAAAGTGAATAAATATCAATGCCAATAATATAAGTCCTTGAAAAAATATAGTATAAAAAATTAATTCAATCGCAGTTTTCATTTTTTTTTTCAATCTCTATGATAAAAATTTAATTTAAAAACGATTGATTTTTCGTGACTCGGTCATTGCATAAATTTATTATACATGTATATCCCAGGCCCGTAAGTAGCGATTTCAGTTGGGGGGGGGGGGGGGCACAGTCATCATACATTTTCAGTTGGGGGCACTATCTATTACCAAAATTTCCTTGACAAGCAATGAACAAAAAAAAAAAAAAAAAAAAAAAAAAAAAAAAAAAAAAATCGAAACAAAACAAAAAATCATCATCAGACGTTTTTATTGAGGGGACACAAGCAAGATATAGTAGCTTTATTTTATATAGTATTCTATATATCGGCAAAATTATTGGGGGGGGGGGGTCGTCTCCCCCGGTTTTTTATGGCCATGTATCCTGAATGTATTTATTATTATTATTAACGGACATAACTATAACATATATTACGGTAGTGCATCGAAATCCTCAAAATGACAATATAATAGATGATAACTTCAATCGTATTCATTTTTAATGCAACTTTTTATTTAAATTTAATGTTTTCGTAATTGAAGAGTACTTGTGTGTTCTCTGATAAAACGTCTATTTTGTGTGTACACCGTTTGACCATACAATAACACATTAAAGAATGATAAAATCCTTATCCATGGCTACTAATAGAATATATTTTACTACATTAATTCAGTTTTACTCAAATATGATGGATTAACACTTTGTGTTTGTTTTCAGCCTAACGGGTCTCTTATTTTTATTAAAAACGTGTTACATGTATCTACGATTATACCAGACAACCGTTGTATTTAACAAATATTCATTTCATTTCTTAAGAGTACAAATAGCTTTAATTAAAAAATAAGCCAAAAGTTTTCAAAACTTCTTGAAAAATTCATGGTAAAATTTTCCTAAAATTTTAAAGAAAAGCTTATATTGTTTATTCTTATTCCATTTACGCGCATGTGTTACTTTCTTATACAAAATGTCAACGTCACGACGTTAAAGTATGTGACGTCAACGTAATGACGTGATAGTATTAATAAGGAAAAAACACTAAATTTAAACGATTTTAAAAAGAAAACCAGAAAAGATATAGTTAAAAAATAAATTGTTTTACAACATACAAATCTTAGAGTATTATGTGAGAAAGTTTCATTTATTTTGATGACTGGACCGATTTTGGCACTTCGTGGGATAAGCTCTTTAACATTGAAGTAATTGTTACTATTCTTTTTATATTGCTTTAATTAAAATGTTGATACAATGTATAAAAATATCAGCTTAATTATTTTTATAGTAAAAAAGATTTATTTTGAATCTAAAAAAGTAAATCTATGAATTATTTATCATCTGGGGAATTCAAAGTATTACTCTATATGAATAAATTCTATAACCATAATAAACATTATGCTGAAAATTAGAGCATGGTGAGAATAAAAATAAAACAAGTGGCAGACTGTGCATCGCAAAGAGATGTTTACATCAGTAAATACATGCGCTAGTACTCTTTATTATCTGTGCTAATTTCCGACATGTATATGCAGCACTTTAAGTAGTCTCAAGAACAATTTACAAAAGGCAAGTGTAATTTAAGGATATTTGAAGAATGTTCTTTAACGCAGAGAAAAAAATCGACATCTTTATTTTATTCTATTCTGAATTATAAAACAAAATTAGAAAGATCAAAAAACACACTGTTGCACAATAGATAAAAAAGCTTTCTTTTTTTTTTTGGCTATATCAGTTTTATTCTTTAAACAATTACAACAGAAGCTATCTCAGCTGACTGTCGATTACCAGGGGTGTTATATCAAGGAACCAAAAACGTGACGGAAACAGGTAGAGCGTGTCAAAGATGGGATACACAGAGCCCACATCAACACACTTATGATGTTTTAAGCATTGCACAGGAGAACTACTGTAGAAATTTCGACAGAGAGGAACCATGGTGTTTCACTAATGACCCGGATGTCCGATGGGAACTCTGTGGGGTGGGAATTTGTGGTAAGTATATTTTACCAGGATTTTAAATCTTCTAAAATATTAGCTGAGTTTCATAATATATGATTTTTTGTATATTTTTTTTCAGCAACGCCTTGTCTAAATCAGTCTTTTTATACCAAGGAAATAACCAACAAGTGTATTTCTGATATCCCAAGCGGAAGTGGAAACTGTAGGTCAGCACATTATATAGAAACAATAGAATAGTGATGTTGCAGTATTTACACGTATTCAAAGATACATATTTTACATTGAAGCAAATTCTAATCAAACATAAAGAAATAAAATTGTCAAAGTATCAGCTGTAATTATAAGAATATCTCGTTGTAATCCTGTATAGAAAACGAAATAATCCACTTGTGATGGCGGTTTACGGAGGTTCAGGCATGTGTTCATGTATAGCTTATTAAAAAAACAGAGCGTAATGAATTGATTGATTTCTTAGAGTAATATTATTCTCTATCAAAATTTTTAATTTGTCACCAAGAATGTGAACATTTTTACTCTTTTTCCGTGTTTACCACACAAATTGTTTAAATAAACAACCTTTATATATTGCATTACTTAATGAGTCATGTGCATATTTTCCAGCTATATAATAAACTTAGTGTTGTGCTTGAAGAAGATTATTGAAAATCGCACGGGTTCCAATTGTCCTCAGATAAAATGGAGATCCATTGCTCTGCAAAAAAGGATGCTTTAGAAGAGTTAACAGGACGGTCTATCTCTCAGTGTAAGTAACCAAAAAAAAAAAAAAAAAAAAAGGGAAAACAGAAGATGAATTATGCCGGTATTCATTCCAAATACATACTGATACGACAAAAATGTTACAAAGATTAACATATTGTGTTTATGTGTTGATCTGTTCTAGGAATGGCAATGCTTAACCGGTTAACCGACTAATCGATCGTAACAGGTTACTATTTTCATAACCGGTTAATTGATTTTTTAGAAAACACATACTTTTGGCATATTTTTTTCACAATTAAAACTTTAAGTAAGCATATTTGAATCTGAAATGCTGCATTTAATCGACGTTGTTAAAAAAAATTCACAAGACACGCCGTCATCAAAACAGACCCCATAACTTACTGTCATTATATACCTAATTACTAACCAAAGTGTAAGTACCTTATACGTTTAGAAATATCTTGTTGTTTTTGTTCTGCGTTAAGACAACAAACTTGTTTTCTTTTCAATATTGTTTTACATGACAAGTGTTTTAAAATCACTGGGAGATTTATTCCACAAAATGCCACAACCGCCATCGACATCTTGGCGACATTTGTACATGTAAGTATTTTAGAATATATTGTACTCGCCTCTGTTCTTCAGGATCTATCGTATTTTACTAATAAATCTGCCACTGCCGCGCATAACAAACACGATTTCATTATGTGCTCAGTCATGTACACGTACCCCAAATTACCACAGTTTCATATCATTTGTCAAAATATAATAAATATTCAGTTATCACCAAGAACAAGCAAATTTCGGTGTAGACAGATACTGGTTTGTCGAAAAAGAATGGACACAGAAATCGTGGCTTGCGACGATGCCGAAACATCTGTGCCGTCAGAGAGATGTGTTTTGTTGTTGTTGTTGTTTTTGTTTTCTTTTTTTTGCGAATAAATGTTGAAGTCTTCCTATTTCTACCAGTGGTTGATTAAATTGTTCATTCCAAATAGGAGTTACATCTGCAGTGGAGAAACGAAAGATATGTGAATTTCAGTAAAAATATGGTTGAACTCTTACAGCAATAGTTTATGAAATAAACGTTTGTGTTTATATCTGTTTCTACTTTATATTTAGAAATCTTTTTTCATTTCCGAGATATATGGAAAAGGAAAATTTAGTCGCCGGCTCTTTAACTCCTTAATGGGGAGTAAGAAAAAAAATTGAAAGGCTGCATATTGTTAAGAACATTATTTTGAACATCTTTTGTTTAATATTGCTTTCCAAATTATTTACCATTTTCGAGATAAAATGCTACAAACATTTGGCATTCTGGCCCTTATGACCTATAATTACGTTATATATAACGTACCTATCATATCACGTACTTATAGATTTTTAAGATAAACTTTTTGGGTTTAGTAATGTATAGCGAAATATTGATTGTTAAAGAGTTATAGATTAAAGACTTTTGGACTCTAAGGGACCCTAACTTGAGGGAGTGCCCTTTTTCGTTTATATCAAATGAAAGGTCTTGTGATTTTGAATTTGTTCTTTGTTCAGCATCTATTCAGAAGTCTCTTTTCGTTTTCGAGCTATGTAGAATAGAAATAATTAGGGGCCAGTCCTTAAAGACCTGAATGGGGCCGTTTTACAAAAATTGAACAGGTGAATATTGTTGAGAACTTTATTCTGAAAATCTTTTGTTCAATATTGCTTATATTCTGGCCCCTTCTGGCCCATAATTACGTAACATATGATCAAAATTTTATAATATATCGTTGTCTATATCGTTGTAAGACGGACGTTTTTGCTTCAGAAACGAATAACAAAGTACTGATCATTATAATGAGTTATTGGTTAAAGACTTTGGTTCCTCTCAGCCCCTAATTTTAGGGATAAACCCCTTTTTTTATCGATATTAAATGAAAGGTCTTGTGATTTTAAAGACTTTTTGTTCAACAACTATTCAGAAATTTCTTGTCGTTTTCGTGATATGTAGAATAGAAATATTTAGGGGCCTGCCATTCAAGTCCTTAACGGGCCGTTTTGCAAAAATTTAAAGGGTGCTTTTCAAGATATAATGCATCAAAGACTTAGCATTCTGGTCCCTTATGGTCCCTTTTAGCGTAATATATGATCAAAATTTTATAATATATAGTTGCACATCGTTAAGATGAACATTTTTGCTTCAGTAATGAATAATAAAATATTGATCGGTAAAGAATTACAGAATAAAGACTTTTGGCCCCTCTTACCCCTAATTTAATGGGTTATCCTTTTTTCCCTGATATCAAATGAAAGGTCTTCTGAGTTCAAAGACTTTTGTTTGAGAGGTATTCAAACTTGTCGTTTTGGAGATATGTAGAATAGAAATAATTAGGGACCAGCCAATTCAGTCCTTAATGAAGCCGTTTTGCAACCATTTAAAGGATGCATATTCTTTAGAACATTATTCTGAAGATCTTTTGTTCAATATTGCTTATCAAAATATTTCCCTTTTCGAGATATAAAGCGTCAAAGATTTAGCATTCCGGCCCCTTATGGCCCCTTATTACGTAACTTATGATCAAAATTTTAACATAAATAGTTGCAGATTTTAAGTTAACGTTTCTGCTTCTGTAACGTATTACAACATATTAATCGTTAAAGAGTTAAAAGTGAAAGAATTTGGCCCCTCTGAGCCCCTTATTTAAGGGGTCATCCCCATTCTTGAGATTTTTTTCATTCCGCAGTACAGGTAAGGCTACAAAAAGGGGGCGGAGCCTAATTTGTGAGGGAAATATTAACTATGACATCATACAAAACCAACAAGTCTTAAAATTACTAGAAAATGAAAAGATTTGCTATTTTAAACTATAGGTGACCATCAAACTACATTTGAACTTACTATAACATGCTGTTTTGTCTTTAGTTAAATCCCACATAGCAAGGTATAAACAAGTCACTGATCACGATGCACTTGTCGATGTGACGTCATTTCGTTAAACTTGACGCAGTTTGTATGCAACGAGAATCGGATCAAGTGATATTTTCACAACGAAAAATGCATTCTATAATCAAATAAAATATTATATAAAATATGCGGTCAAACAAATATGATTATAACAATGAAATAGCAGAATCTATAGAGGATCGCAGCACTTTTCAAAAAATACAATACCTGTTGAAAATATTTATACATTAAATTTAGAATTTTAACTTGATTATGCCCTTGCACCAGTGAAATTTATAGGTGACCTCAATACTGCAAGTATATGTGCTATATCACATGACCGCCGCATCACGTGACAAGTCTTAATATAAAATCTTATCGTCCTCAATATGTAGTTATTAACCATAATTACATGTGTCCGATATAAGTAAAGTACTGAAAAGAATCGCCATCCTGATTAAGAATATATTTTTAATCGCAAAAATTGCCCATATTTCCATTGTGCACCTTAACTCTACTGCGTCTGCACAAGTTTTGTTCAACATGTCTTTACAAAATACTCATTGATAAAAAGTTGTCGCAAGAAATGTCTTTAAAATTTACTCATAATTAGTGACCTTAATCTCGGCCCCCTCAGAGCGTCCATACTAGGTACTTCCGGAAAATTTGAAACCAAGGTGCATAACACTGACATGTCGACTACATCCCTGAAAGTTTCGGCACTCTAGCTTTTTCTTTGTCGTTTTTGAGATTTTGAGATCTGTTGCTGATAAAAAGGTCATCTAAAAATCGATAAATGTGGGATAACTTCCGACCGGAAGTATGAACTACCTGTACAAATTTAAAATGAGGTCACATAAACGACAAAAAATTGAAGGAAATCGAAAGAGCCATCTTCAAGAATTGTTCTGCACAAAATCTGTAAGGAAAAAAGAAAATAATAATAATAAAAACAGTGAAAAAGAAACATAAGAATAATAGAAGGGTCTTCTGCTGAAGACGAAAGACCCTAATAATTCAAAAAGACTTTGCAAACAATTCCTATCCGTTCGATTAACAGGTTACTAAGTGGGAAAAATTTTCGATAACCGGTTACAAAAAAATGTCCGATTGCCATTCCTAGTTTGTTCCATCCGAATATTAAAGTAGCCATATATTAATAACATTGCCATAGAAATTTATACTTATTTTTGTGATTGAGTAAACTTTTTTTTTTAAATTTTTTTTAACATAAGATTTTTCTTGTTTCCTGCTTATCCTTATGGCTGATTTTTTTTTTAAAGTTTGAATTTCAATAAAACTATCAGTATTTATATTCAGAAGAATACGAATTTGAAATAAATCCGCCTAAATGTACCTAATCTGATACACTTCTTGTCCTCTTATCTAAATTTAGAATAAAACAGCGTATTGGGCATTGTATGATATCAAGGATACATGAAAATGACGAAACAAACTCTACTTGTCTTGTCAAAGATAAAATTAAGATGACCAATAGATTTCTACCTCTTCTTCCACAACAGATTCAAAAGAATGCTGGTCTTTGTAAGTATTTTTAAGACATTAAGACAAGGATTTATATCTTCTTTTTTTTTCGATACACCCCATTCAACTAAAAAAAACCCACTGTGTCTGATACATCTGCTTCATATTGGAATATCTTACTAGAGAAAGACCTTAATGAAAATCTAACGAATAAACTTCTTGATCTATTGATGACATCAACTTTTCTACCGTAGATGCCCCTTATTTATGCAAAAATTTGGCATTAAACCATTATTACCTGAAAACGGGGCTTATTTCTAAACTGTATAGTAGCAACAATTTCTAAAACAAGCAGGATTGAAGGTACAAATTTTAAGGTATCAACAATCTCATTTAAAGTCAAAATTTTGCATAGTCGATGTTTGATACAAGACCCTATTTGTAAATACAGTCTGTCGATAGATCGAATCTTGACCGACATCTTTCGTACAAACTGTCAGGTCATTATTTTCATACTGATTTCCGTTTACTCGATCATAACAAAGAGCACACTGCGGGTATGACCTGTCGACAGGGGATGCTAAATAATCCATATTATTACAGGTCCGTGTTTGTTTTGCCCACGCGTTTTATTGCTTCATTATACTTTTGTGTATGATTACTAATTTTTATCTTCATATTTCATTTTAAAACCATTCTTAATTAATTTTGTAGGTGTAAAATACTTATATTCTGAGTTCCCTGCACCGTTGGAAAATACAAATGGTATCACTTTATCCTACATTAATCTTAATGCATCTTATGTTCTTGAAAGAATCAGGCACTTTTCGCAAGATAAAAAGAAAAAAGAAAGAAAAAAAAAGAAATAAGACCATTGTAAACACTATCACATTGATCTTATATATTAAAATCAGAATAAGAGTATTCCACGATATTTGAAGGAATTTCTGGTATCTACAAAGATGATAAGCTATATTATGTTCCCCTTTTATACATTCATTCTTTAAAAATTAACGTTATTTATTGTTGTTTAAATAGTTGCTACTACAACCCAGAAATGAAAGCATAGAGGGATACTTCCACTAATGAATGCTTCAATTCCCCATCCCCATAATTTGAAAGGATTTTTCAATTATGACGTTAATTTTAAGGACGTGCAAATTACGCGATAAATCATTTTCAATTCATCTCTTCTAAAATACACAAAACAGAGAACAAAATCACAATAATGTCAAGAATCAATCATCTCCTTGTAAATATATATATATATAAACTATGTAATGTAACTGCTTTATTTTGCAATGGGGGGGGGGGGGATATTGAGATCCCAAGTATTGGTCATTCGGGAGCCTACATTTTGAATTTGTTTGTCATCTACACGCTATTTCACGATCTGTTATTAAATAAAGTGTTTTTGTGCTTTTGATTCCATCATAGCAGAGACATGATATTTGCATATATGTATGAGGAATCTTCATTCTTCAGTGCATCAAAAGTCTAGATCATATTTAGAAATCAATGGTCAAATATTATGACGTTGCATTGAAATTTTTAAAATTTCCAATTACCAAAAACTTCATTGTCAATTTTTCCTCATTTTTGATAGATCCATTTCAATCATTTTTAGATTTTTTTTGGTAAAATTCGAATACCGGTAGTAATTTTTTAAAATATATATTAAAAGTGTACCATATCAAGTAAATTCTATTTTGACGTCACAGTGTCCTCCAGGGTAGCCATATCAATTTATTGCACTGAAATTTGGTAACAAAAACGTTGCTTTATAAAATCTATAAGTAGCATCATACATATTTGTAATATATCAAATGATAATTTTTAAAAAGTGCACATTCTAATGTCGAATATTTGATTTCCCTTCCTTACAGAGTCAGTAAAACTTTATTGGCGAGGAAATCTTTCATATTACAAATACAGTGTACAGATTTGTTATCTTAGAACAAAATCTGAAATTTCAAAAGAAAGTGCATTTTACTAAAAAAAAAAAAAAAAAAAAAAAGCCTACTTGTGTTATAGTTTAAATGTGTTGCAAAGATTTCCATTTTCTTTTTTTTTTTTTAAATAATTTCGTTTTCAAATGTTGCAAATTTAAGTTAAGGGATATCACGAAAACAACTCTCCTTGATGAAATTCTTTGTTGTTCTCGGAAAACCTATGATTGATAAAGGTTTTTTTTTATCATCTAGATACAAAAATGCCTGCAGAAAGTCAAGAAAAAGGCTCTGATTTATTTCAAACAGCAATTTTTCTTAAGTGGATTCTGATTATCCGTTATGGTCTTTTTTAACATAAAGGTTTAAGGGGTAGGATTTCTAGTTAAAAATTAATTCCCGTTCAACGTTAAAAAATGAATAAAATCTAAGTTTTTTCATTTTACAATTTATTTTTAGGGAATGTTGTCCTGATTTTACAGTTTCATAAATTTTTAAAATTCCAATATTATATCACAAACTATATTAATTAATTATCGTCCTCCTTTTCAACTTTTGTTGTAAAAGTATTGGATAAAAGAAAATTTGCAAGATATTTAAACAAATGAAGGAAAGGAAGTACTTAACAAAGCATATCATGAATATAACATTATTTATATGTAATTCTATTGTTACGATTCATGTATGTTTCAGTAGCTGTTGCAGTGGGATTTGCTGTTGCTTTGATATTTGCTGTCAGCTTTGCAATCAACATATACAGATTAAGGTTTGTATCCTTGAATTGTTGTTCAAAATTTATTAAAATAAAATGTTCAAGAAAAAAATTCAGATGTGGCATCTTTTAGAATGGTTCATATGAGACTTTTACTCTTCTGCCTACATAAATTATATTGGGTTGGAAACACTTAAAAGCTTTTAAGATCACCTGATTAAAGCTCAAGTGAGCTTTTCTGACAAAATTTTTCTGTTGAGTCGTCGTTGTTGTTGTCGTAAACTTTTTACATTGCATCTTCTCCAGAACCACTGGACCAATTTCAAACAAACTTGTCGTAAAGCTTCCTTGGATGAAGGTGATTGATGTTTGCTAAAATGAAGCTCAAATCTCTACAAATGTTCTCAAAAGCAGCAAATCCATAATTTTTTCCTCTGAATATGAAAGCATCCTTGGGTACAGTAGATTCAGATTTCTTCAGAACATGAACCTCAGGATAATTTGTGGCACATCAGGGGGATCAAAGTTTTATATGTGAATATACAGCTGGAAGAAGTCTCCAGAAAAACAAAGCTTTGATTAATCAGACTTATATGGAAGCTTTCTCATGAGGTGTATATTCAAGTTCGTTCAAATAAAACCGGTGTAGGTTGGGATCACAATAGTTTTATGTAAGAATTTATAGGAAAAAAATGTCAAAATCCTATTAGTCATACCGATATTCAAGCATCCTCAGGTAGTTTAGATTCAAGTTTGTTCAGATCAGGTACCCCAGGAGTAGGCTGATGCTGCAATAGGGGAACAGAGTATTATAAAGTAGTAAATAGGACGAAATATTTTAAAGAGTGGCAAATCCGCACTTAATCATATTAATAAGCAAAACAAACATAATTTTTTTCTAATTTTATTTATTTTTTTTTATGTGTCCTGGGGTTAGAAATCAGAAGTTCATATTTTACATAATGCATGTGGACAGGAAAAAAGTTTGCAGAGCAGCAGTGCCATGTTGATCAAATTATCAAATGTTGTTTGGATTTAACTTAAATTAAATCATAGCTCCTTTAGAAGAAGATTTTGGTCCACAATATGCGGTCAAAATAATCATAAAATTATAAACAGGGAGATCTGAAAAAAAAAATCTTAAAACAATGAACAGCCGGGCCAACGTGACCCAGTGAGCGTTGAGGCCCATGGACCTCTTGGTTTTATTTTGTTTTATTTATTGCTACTTTAAAAAAAAAAAACGCATGATAACTAACAAAACAAAAATCTTCGTGAAAAAAAAAATGATTTTCATTTTTCTTTGTATGAATTCATACATATATCCCAAATGTACATTACGTTGAATAAATTCTTCAGTTCGGAAACACTACTTAAATAAATATTTTTTTTTCAAAATCATACAGAGCAATAACATTGAAAAAAAGACGGAGAGAATTAATGGGCCTACCCAGTATTCCACATTCGGAGGACTCTCAGTACGAAGTAAACTTAAGCTATCCAGATAATCCATATGTCGATCCTGATTATGAAACTCTGTCTGAGCAGGTCGAGGGTTATGAACATTTGCCCAGACAAGGAGATAACCCTTTGACTCTGAGTCTTACAGATGAAGATATGCCATATATAGATCCTAACAATGCAGATGGAACATATTTAGATGTAGTGCACATCGAAAAAGAACCTAATGTCATAGCAAAGAAAACAAATTCTGTAAATCAGTAAATATTTTATTTCTAAACAATATAAATGTTGGCTCTTGGTTGGGATCAACAATTGATAACCATTAAAGATATACTGCAAAACACAAAGCTACTACTTAATACATAAACAACTACTTAATATACAGGGTGTCCCAGAATATATGATACCATTTCAATATTCTGTAAAACCCAATGTAATGAATGTTGAATTACAACAAATGCATTTTAAACATTGCATATACTGTCCAATTTTTTTACACATAATTTGACAGTAATTTAAAAAAAAAAAAACAACAACAACAACAAAATGAGTTCACTCTTGAAAAATGCACTTGTTTTTAAATGATGCCCTCTAAATGACATTCTATCTTTGTAATGATAATGTCTAGACAGTGCACAAAATTCATAAACTTGAGACAACAGTGCCTCTCTCAGTAGTAACTTCTGGATTTTCATCAGAGGTAAACCTTTCATATATATCAAGGATTGTGGTTTGGGTTTAGCAGCAGTAACCTATGACTAGTATTGATAATTACAGTTTCAAAATAAGGGTAGCTAGCTCTTTTGATAATCCATTTTGATTGAAATTGCATTTTTTTGCAAGAGTTTGATGTAAATTTGATGCGTTGCAATATCATAAGTGTGAGAATTTTTAAAGAATATTTTGTTGCTAAAAAATTGTACTTATTCAAATATTTTTAGAGACATATATCAGAGAAATTGGCCAAGGGATGTGTTTGTGGCAGCTATTTCAAATGGTATCATATATTTTTGGACACCCTGTATGAGCAAACTATAATCCCCTTACATCTTGGGGATAAGATATTTAAAAATGTTACTTTAAGTTCTATATTTTTTTTTAGGAATAGTCCCTTTTGAGAAAACATAATTTAGAAATGTCACTATAATTTTAAAATAAATAGTCAGAATCAGAATTGTTAATCCCATAACAAACTGCTCAAGGAGAGTGGCCGGGAAGTCGGTGTATAGCTGTTGGAAATCTAAAGAATCATGATACTGCCAGCCATAGCGTTAATTTCAGAAAGAGGCTCGATATTATTTCCTCTGGAATACTGCCCATCTATGGGGTTCCCGACGGGAAAATCTTCCGCTACGGGTCAGGATTAGGGAAATAAATGTGTTTATTTGTTTTCAAGGTAAAAACTTAGTTTATATTACTTATAAACTATAATTTATACCAAATTTATACTCTGTCAGTTTCAGAAAGAGACTAAATATTATTTCCTCCAGAATATTTCCTATCTATGGGGCCCCCGACGGGAAAATCTTCCGCTACGGCGCCGCATTAGGGTAATAAATGTGTTTATTTGATTTCAAGGTAAAAACTTTGTTTATACTACTTATAAACTTTAATTTATACCAAAGAAAACAAATTCTATAAATCAGTTAATATCTTATTACTAAACAATCTAAATGTTGGCTCTTGGGATCAATTTATAACCATTATAGATACATACTGAAAAACACAAAGTTACTACTTAATACATAAGAAATATCAGAAAATGCTCTGCGTCGAACCTACGGCTTAAACATAGATAGTGACTATTCCTTCGCAAAGGCACCCGAATTAGAAGTAAAAGTCACGGGTCTTTTGGACATGACTATGCTGTCTGGAACAGCTAGCTAAACCTCACACTTGATCAATGAAGAACACATGGTACACTGGTACCATATTAATTAGCAAGCGAATTCATATTCCAATGAGTGAATGAGCGAATGAGTCTAGGTGAGTTAGTCAAAGTGAGCCTATGTGAGTGAGCCTAAGTGACCGAGTGAGTCTACACGAACGAGTGAGGTAAATAACTGAAATAAACAAAATCAAATACTATAATACTTATATACCAAAAAGACAATAACAGTGTTCCATAGAAATAGCTCACCTATAAACCTTACCATAATAACAAATTAAATTACTATAAAGCATATTCGATAAATTAAATAACAATAACTAATTCTCGTGACTTCAGTGACTTTAAACTTTACAAAAAATACCGGTCTGAATAAGTTTTCAATGCACAAATCATCCATAAATAATTACCAAACAACCTTACAAATAATAGGTATGAAGTTACAAAAGTTTCCTATAAAAACTTACATGGTAATAGGCCACAAATCGTAAGAAGGTATGAAGAATGTTACATGTACATCATCACGGATGGAACTGTAATGGCAGATTGAATGAAAACTTGCACGAGAAAATGAGGTAGATAACTCCTGACACAAAAGATTTCCACTCACGGAAGATAATTCAAAAATTTACAAAGAAGGATAACTCTTTCTGATATAACTAAATAATACACATATTTCACACCGTATAATTACACAAAAATCAAGCAAATAAATGAAAAATAAGAACTGTGACAGCACAATGACCTTAAAAATGCAGGTCCCGTGTCACGGTAGACGTTGGCACGATAAAGAACCCTCACTATTTAATGGCCCTGATTGCCGAATATAGGTCTAAAATTGAAGCCCTTCACCGGCATACGGTGACGTCTCTATATGAGTAAAATATTCTCGAATGGGGCGTTAAACAATATACAATCAATCATTCAATCCATCAAAGCACTTTGTGCTTAGAAGCAATTAAAACATACATGCTGGAACTTCCACTCTGCTTTCATGCAGCCCCTATCACTATTGTAATTGCATCTTCGCTAGTCAAGGGTTTATATTACGCTACTCTCCTCATAAACCCTTGGCATACGGTGCTGACAAAAGACGGGATTGTTTTCGTCACGTGAACACGATTCTTACTAAGTACGCACATATTGCGTCATCGACAGAAATAAAAAGCGTATTGAAAATAAATAATGTTTTTAAAGAATAATTAACAAGAAGGTAATAAGTTATGTTAATTTGATATTTAAACATGTTAAATGCAAATCTACATCATCTTCAGTATTGATTCTTAATCACATATTTGCACGTAGCTTAAGATATTGCATGACACGATATAGCTATTCATAGAATGGCATGTTATCTTACGGGTCGTTGTGTTTACATGCGTTTACATGCGTTTTTCATTCCCGATTTTAAAGAGTCAAGAACGCAAAAATCGTCATTTACGAAAAACAATTGCTGATTGGTCGAACGATGTCGATCAACTCCAATCACAACTTGAGAAAAAAATCCCAACTTTTTTTAACACCGTATGCCAAGGGCTTATGAGGAGAGTAGCGTATCAGAAACCCTTGCCTAGCGAAGATGTTGTAATTGTTGCAGAGTTCCTCGCCTTGATGGTATTTTCTACTCCTTTCATGCATATCGACATCTCCGTCCATTTTTTCTTTGTAATTTCTGGTCTTTAACATTACACATAAGTATGCTATGCACTGTCGAACCACATCTTTCACACTTTGTAACACTTGAACTCGCACAGACCCTCATTAATAGGTCAGAATCCCATAACGACCAATTTACTCTAATCTGATACTGTAAGAGAGTTGCTGATGCCTTGACAGAAAACAATTTATGATATTCATAAAATTGTTGTCCCCAAGTAAAATAAACATCAATGATGTGGGAAAGATATGCATCCCTACTTCTTTGAGGAAAGGTTTGTACCATAATAGATTTATATTTTGTGAAAGCCTTCACAAATTCGCCGATGGATAAATTTCTGTTAAGAATTTCATCCTTCTCTTCTTCTGTCTTAGTTTTTGGTGCTATATAATTAGACAGCAAGAGTTTGCATAGGTTAACGTCCTTACCAGATATAATGTCTTTCAGTATTGCAGGTGAAACCGCCATGACGTGCCTGCAAATCCGAAGAAGGAACACCACCCCCATTCGTTTCTCTAGTTGTACTTGTGAACAAATTCGGGTGTAATTGTGCATCAGCTTATTGATCCGGATATCCAACTGCGAAAGGCGTGTTGCTCCATCGTTATTTACTATTTCCCCTTCAATACCTCTTTCTTTCCTTTGTTATCAAACCTTAGCTTAACATATATTTTATGAGGAATAGCATGATTTATATTGGTGCTGCAAAGTTTTAGTTCAGTTTTTTTAATTTCTCATCTGTCCTATTATTTGGATCTTCCACGTCTACGACTTCTGTTCTACGGACTCTGGATCTTCATCTTGTGCAATTCATGGCGGGGTCAAAGTCCACTAAGATTATTAATTCATAATCACAACAATATCGCATGGTAAACACATGTAGTATGTCCAGTAATAGCAATAAATCCAGCTTATATTCTCCCTCACTTCGTTCGTCCGAATATAAATCAATGAAGTGCTAAATGAATAAAACACAACACATATTACGTAGGAACGCTGCTCGCTAGTGCTTTTATTCAATTATATACTGCTAACACATAACCATAACACATTAACTAATACAACTGTATATCCAAAATTCATTGCACTCCATTGCATCACTATCAGCCATACTAATCTTTAAATACTAGCGAGCAAGCTTAGAGTGCCGTGCTACCGCATGGCCTTACTATTTATACCCTATATCACCACGTGACTTTCAAAGAAACTTTTGGAACATGCTACATAATACCATGCCGCACATAATTTAATTATATTCTCCCTCACTTCGTTCGTATAAATCAATGAAGTGCTAAATGAATAAAACGCAACACATATAAAGTAGGAACGCTGCTCACTAGTGCTTAGAGATTCAAAGAGATAATATAATTGGGCTGATTACATACCATGCAATTACAACTATATATAAACAAATATAAGTTCACAAAATGATTTTAATAATTATATACACGTAGTACGTAACTTATATGCGTAGATTCTTCGTAACATTCAGCTGCTTTGATACAGAATCCTTAATGTAATTGTCCCTTGAAAAATCTGTCTTCCAACGACCACGTATTTTTAATAACCTGTCATTTACCCCACATGAGGCTGTAGCGATACCGCTACGTAAACTATGTAAACCAAACAGTTTTGAATCCAAACCAATGGACGATAAAGAATCAATTTATATTTCACATGCCCTGGTGTAAGAAATAGGCTTGTTGATATAACAAAGTTTGTAACATTTAGCTGATTTGCAATAACGTAGAGACCTAAAAATGAAATCGTCTGGTTTTTCTGATATTTCCGCTAATTGTAAATAATGTTTTGTCCAAAACACGGGACATGTAGCATTACCTGTACTTGCAATGAGAAAATCATTATCCCATCTATAAACTTCAGTTTTGCTACTCTCAAAATGTAAACGCATGTAAAAATCATGAAAAGAAATGTTTCTAACTCTTAAATTAGCCAATTCATTCAACCTTAAAACCCCGCAAACCCCACCAGAAACATAGCACACACTCTTCCACTTAATAAGTCATTTTTTCGACTGTCATCACCGTATTTGTTCATGATCTGCTCAAAAATTTTGGGCGTTATGGGTTCTTTCTTCTGAATTGGTTTACTAAGGATTCTTTTTTCCCCGTTTTTGTATCACACAGATTAACGCACACATTAAAATCGTGGAACCACTTGATACTGTAAAAATAGGCTGATAACACTGATTCTGATACCGACTGCTGCACGAGACTGCTAAGAAAAACGGCCACCGTACTCACTGCCGCGGGTAAATGAGAAGCACAATGATCTGAACACCAGGTCCTAAACTTTTTAAAATATGCGTCGTACATTTTATTTGAACTATCACTCTTCCCTTTTCTGATTATGTGCTGAATATTTGATGCTGCTGAATAAAGTCTGCTGTCCTTTTTTATTTCATGAATTTCTGTCCTAACACTGCACATCTATGGAAAAAAAATGTTCTCATATTAAGGTTATGAACCACCAATCACATCCAAATACATGTGTATCGACATAATAATTTCATCACAAACACTGTTGTTTTTAAACAATTAGACAAATCTTTTTGCACATAGTGCGTAATTTTTTGCACATGTTGCCATTTCTAAAAAATCAATTCACACAAGCTTTGCACATGGTGCATGCATTTACACTGTACATTGAATTACACATGGTGCTCAATTGTTTAACCTTTCAAAACCAGCACGTTACTCTGAAATTTTTCTGATGCAAAAATACTGTTTTTGTCTGAACCAGCTGTGAAAAAATTTGTAGGATTTTTATATTCAAAAAACTTCAGCACAAGATCGTGAAATTTATTTTGCCTTTCATTCCAAACTATCGGCCAAAGCGGATTTCCATTTTGGAATTATTAATGTACCAAATGCTTTATATATTTGCATATGAATGATAACTTTGCATATCAAAGCAAGTGGATGCACAATCCAACAACTTTCATCAGCCCAATTTTGTGCAAACGCATCAACCCCTGAAGACCCGGGAGTCCAAAATCTAGAATGAAATTTTTAACCTTTCTGTTCTTATTACCTGCAAATAAATCACATGTATATTCTCCCCAACCTTCATTAAAAATTTAAAAGTTCTGTTTGAAACTCCACAATCATCATAATCATAAATCTTGCTTAACTTGTCTGCAGCTGTATTCATAGTTCTAGGAATCCATTTTAACTCTAATTTTATCGAATGCGCAAAGCACAAACCAAACATTTCCAAAGCAAGCTGATGCAGCTCGTAATTTATACTACCCTTAGAAGCAATAGGTACTGCATTTTGATTACTTGTATACACTTTAATAAGCCTACCCCACAGATAATTATGCAAACTTTCAATAATCACACAAATAACTTTTATTTCTCGCCACGTTGAACTTTTAAATTTTTCTGAATCACTCCACATGTAGTGCACAACCTTTTCATTTTGTTCTAAAGAATAACCTCCTCCCGCAAAAGAACTAGTATCCGAAAATAAAACTTTTGCAGGTGTTCTTCTAAACCATGTGATTTCTGATCTTGGTAAAATGCCCAAATTCTTATAAAAAAAAGCAATTCAATAATACAGTCACGTGACATATTCAACGCACAATCCCAACTAGTTCTTTTACACAATGCCATGCTCAAGCGCCGTGTCATCAGCTGACAAATATTACCTAATGCAGATTTCAATGAAATTAACTTGCCCACAATGGAAGCGACATTTTGTTCAGTTACTCTACTTATATTGTTCACTATTGAAGCAACAACAGAACGGATACTGTCAATTTTTTCATTCGGAACTTCTAAAATGCCATCCTTCAAATTCCATAAAAATCCTAACCAAATCATTTTATTTACTGGAATAAACTGAGATTTTTCAATATTAACCTGGAACCCTGAGTGATCTAATGTTTTTTGCAGAAACGCGGCTATTTCTAGACAAGAATTGTAATCAGAGCACACCCAACTATCATTGAGATAAACTACGAACGGAATGCTATGAGATCGCCAATATTTTACCAATACTCTGATAACTTTTGTGAAAATATGCCCCGCAGAAGAGAGCCCAAATGGCAAAACAGTAAATTCAAAATATTTCTGTTTGCCTTGAAATTCCCAACTCTTAACACAATGTGGCTATGATTCCAGAGATGATTATAGCCAGTATTTCCTTTCTAATGCAGAAAATAAAAAGGAAAATGTAAAAATTCATTTAGTATAAGCAAGCAAAGTCCACGTAAGTCCACGTGTAAAATCTTCAAGACCCAAAGATTAGATCATATTAAGAGAATTCAAATTGAAGAAAGTATGGAATTTTAAGCTTGATTTGTAGATTTTTACATTTATAACCCTTACAGTTGACCGTCCAAAATAACCATGGATAAATCAGGATACCTCTGCATAATTAATAGATACAAGATTTTATAAGCAAGCAAGTTTTCATGTACTTGGTCTAAAAATATTAATATTGATAATTAACAGTAACAAATGGCGAAAGTAGGTCAAACGATAATTCTTGCTTTAAATGTTAATCACCCCCCCCCCCCCCGTAAATTAAATACTCTGAGAATTTTACTTGGCTTAATTTCATAAAGTATCTTTTTTAAAATTAATTTCATTAGAAATAGTAATTTCGACGAATTAATCACATAAGAATTTTCACATTTACAAAAATATCCGCAAATTAGTGCTGTATCCATAGATTGTGTGGACATTAAGAGGTAGATAAATCAGCTTGCCTATATTTGTATATGCTTAATAATAAAATTGATCATTTCGGAATAATTACACTTTCTAAAAAAAATTAAGATTTGAATGACTGAGTAGTATTTATATAGCAATATACCAGTATAACCAGCATATGGGGTTTTTGTCTTCCAGTTAATTCGATACGCAAACAATTTCAAAACGAGGCAGGCTACTGACAAATAAGTTGATGATACAAAGATATAAACAAATTCGCCTGAATTCAATGTCTCGTAAATTTGATGGTCGATATAATGATCTTGTTTGCAAATACAATATTTCGAATGTTGAGTGACATCTTTTATAAAAATTGTTAAGCCATTATTTTCACCGAATTGTGTATGGATTTTCCCGTTTACCCGATCATGACAAGGGGCACAGGAAATGCTAACTCCTCCATAGCACCTGTTCCTTCCTCTGTTTTTCAGAGGTCCGTGTTTGCACTACTCACATTTGTATAGTTTGATTGGACTTCTGACATCTTTATATTTGATAACTGTTCGTTATCTGCATGTTTCATGCACAATTTTTTAAGTATATTCTATTGCAACTTTACGTTTTTTACCCTAGTTGATTAAAGATTATGCTCAGTAAGTATATACAATAGGAAATAAGCAGAATATGAGTAAAAATCAGCATATACTAGTATACAATATAAATGTTAGAACAGTACATTCTCATATTGACCGTTGATTAGAATCCATCAGATTCCTCATGTCAATGATTTTTAGATATTTCTACTGAGAAAAATCCTTGATGTCTAGTACAGTTTGACATTCAAAGGTCTCACCCTCTAAATCAAGATAAGAGTTAACATTGATATAATCACGTGGATCTATTTTGAGGGAGGATCTTTTCTCCTTTTTCTAAGTTTGATGACGTTTTTACCATATCAACGCATAACTTTATGACTGGACGCTGTTCGGTTTTCATGGACATTACTTGTGATTTTTCTGAACATATCCATTATCCCTCCAATAATCGATATTAAAGATGTCAGAAATTGAAGACGGTCGACTCATCTCATACACGACATATTCAATTCATATTAAGCTTTGACTTGGTTTATAAAAGATAGGTATACTTTTTCAACCCTTCATATAAAGGTTGTAATATTTGAACCCTAGGCCATACAGTGCAGCACTGTCTGCGAACTTAAAGATGGCGATTTTTTTTTAAAAGTTATTACACTGGGTTGTCTTAAATTGAATACAAAGTACAGCGATAAGGTTACCAGTGTCTCCAAACGCAGGGGTATTCAAAATGACTGTAAGCATAAGGTTAAACAAACATAACTTTTAATAACGCATCAACCAGGGTCATGTTGAATTCATTCCTCTCGTGGTTTCAGCTTAAGAACCTGACTGTTGATCAAATGGGGACAAACAAAAAGAAGAAATTAAGATCTGAAAATAATTCTCCTGAGTCTTTATATTGTAACGCTAAATATCTCTTTGTCCAAAAGACAATACTGTACGTGTACATAAATTATCATAACGTATTCAAAATTTAGCGCAATCACTTCCTATGGACTAGATGGCGGAACAATAAATTAACACTACAGATTTAGGGGCCCTGCATGTATTCAGTTATGATTTATTTACGTATTCATGAATTAGCGTATTGTTGTCTGCGCCAAAGCCGCTAAAATATGAAACCCGCTTTTTAACGTATACCTTCAGTATCTTCCTGGTGGTACGTACGTCACCTGAGTTGGTGAAGGAGGATTTCAGAGGCAAGGATCGGGGGAGGGGGTATACCTTTAGATCCCCAGTAGTTCAACTTCCCGATTTCCGAGATTTTAAGTATGATAAATAAGCTTATAAATAGCCTAAGTGGGACCACACTCACACCCAAACATGTATACACGCATACATCCTTTTATTATACCTCATTATAAATATTCTATACAACGCATTATCTGATTGGTTTTAAATTATCACGTAAAGGGGCCATAAGACTTAATATTTCCCTGTCGTCGTCATGCTTTCATTCATCATATTTAACCTCATAAAAAACACCATTTGCATTTTTTCGCAATACTTATAAATCGTTCGTTGACGAAAACTCCCGAGAACGGCAGACATCACAAAATTTTAAACAGTAGCGTTGAATGCAATGACAAAATTGGCGGTCTTCTTCAATAAGGATACTTAAAAAAAGCAAAAAACAAAAGCAAAGAAATCTAAATGTGAAGTGTTTAAGGGACTTCGGTTAAGTGTTCCAGTAACTTTACTTTTTGAAAGTTTGTGTTTATTTTCAAAGGTCTTGCTTGTTTCGGTATAATAAGAACTTATTGCATGAATGTCAAGGAAACACGAAGATTTATTCAACCAAGAAAATTCCACAGGTACTTGTGGACAGGACCCCCCCCCCCCAATATACCCCACTGGTCAAATATTTTTATGTATTTCTTTTTCATAAATTATTCTTCTAGTACTCATTTACAATGTATTCCATAAAAAAAATCAAAAATAACGCAGAATTAACGTTTTAATAAAAAAATCATACCCGCAGTATTATAAAATAGAGAAGGTAAGTCACTTCAATTTGTTTACATTGGACCCCTCTTGGATATCAGGCCCGAAATATCATTTACCTAATACATGTCACCAAAATGTGTCATGATATCTTGTTTCGGTAGATACTTTTGTATTTAATCGCGCTATTTAATTGCCCAGTATTCATTGTCAAACGTGAAAAATGCTACAAGATTTGGAAATGACAAAGTTACCAATCTTATGATCATTTTAGTGATTTTATGAAAATATCCACATTTACCATCTTTGCAATCCACATTGAAAAACGGATGCTTTAAAATTTGTATTTAGAATCTAAATCCACTTAATAAATTTTCTTTCAAAGCCACTTTATAAAGAAAACACCATGAAATTGAGTCAAATACTTTTTCAAAGTCAATTAGCATTAACAGACCTAGTATATTGTTTGACTCTGTATAAGACATTAAGTCATAAACAAATCTGGTATTTACCTTTAATAAAGCTTGTTTGAGTATCAGAAATAATAGTATCTAAAGTAGCTTTATTCTAAAACTTAGCCATCCAGATATAAGTTTATTAAAATACAGGACATTTAGTAAGGTAATTGGACGCCACTTCTTCAAGAACTGTCTAGATTTATCACTTTGGGAATACAAGAGATAATCTCAAGTTTTTGTGAAATTGGAAGTTCTTTCTTTGCAAAAATACAATTAATTGCTTTATTTAAAAATATAACATTTCAGATCTATCCAAAAGAATTTTAAAAACTCAGCAGTAAAACCACAACTTTCTGGTGACTTATTATTTTTTATATTTTTAAGTACATGTAAAATTTCATTTTCTTCAATATCATTCTCAAATGTCCTCATCAAGTTTTTTTTTTTAATTTCAGAGGGGTCAATAATATCATTTAGATCCGAATCAACATAATCTGACTCTGTGTTCGAATACAGATTTTCATAGAAAACTTAACATGTTTTAAAATTTCAAATTGATCATGAACAGTGTGTTGGTCATCAATCTCAATTCTTTTGATAAAGTTTCTTGATTCTAAATTACAAAAAAATTTTTTTTTTCGGCTTTTCACCTTCTTCTACCCAACTGGCACGAGATCTTATTAAATGGCCTTGCATTTTAAATTTTCTTAAATTTTTAAAGGGTTTCCCCTCCAAAATATCTGTATTATTATCATTATCTGTTTCCAACCTTTCTATTTTTTCTGATAGGGATTTATCTAATTGTTTTCTCTATCTTTTTTTTTAAATGAAGAATAGGTGATAGCTATTCCCCCGTATTTCGAAAAGAAGAATTTCAAGAAATATACTGTCATCCATACTTTCAATATAAATAGTTATTTTCAGTATCATTTGTTTTTTATATAATAAATAATGATATCTAACCCATTGTATAGTTTCCTTAACTTTTTCAACATATATTCTGCCATTCAATAAACTGTTATTGAATTTCCATAGGCCATGACCTTTATTAAATAGATAAATGCCATTGGATTGTTAACATTGGCATAATTGTATGTATCTATTTCACAGATCAACATACAGGTGCCGTCTGTAATGTAGGATGAATTGTTATGTCTCAAAAAATTTGCATTTTAAGACATCCTCTATTACACGTGGAACATATTGTAGACTATTATATCCCGCTTGACAAAGGTTGTATAGTGGGGATATCCGTCCGTCCGTTACGCTTTGGGGTACCAATCTCTTATCCGCAACTCCTCTTATGCCACTAGATAAAATTTAATAGTACTTTCATAGAATCTTTGTTACATGGTGCCATTGTGCACCTTTTATTTTACTTTTTGATCGGACACATATTTTGGGTTTAAAATAGCAAAACATAGACAATGCCATTCTTTCTTTAATATTATCCACAACTTCTCCTTTACCACTGAATAAAATTAATGATACTACTCTTTCACAGAATCTTAATGACATGGTGCCACTGTGCACCCCCATTTCATGTTTTGATCGAGCACATATTTCGGATCTCTCATAGCAAAACATGGACTTTGCCATTTTTTTTTATCATGTTGTAGGCGAGGGGTATCATTTTGTGAGCTCAGTGGACCTCCAGTTCTGTCTGACTTATAAGTTGATATACCTGAAAATGTATTTGTCCTATTTTTAGTTTAAAGCTTTAAGGTTCAGTTCCAAAAATGGAAAAAAAAATAATAAAGGATCAGATCCTCCATTTACTATTTTACACAGCGGCTAATAATCATCAGATTCTCGATAACAATGAAAAACAGTACATAAACTTCTTTGCTAAATCAACCACTGTTCTTTAAATTCTCCTTGACATGAAGAAGGCAACAATGTAGAAAAGTAAATGTTCAATTCATATTGTGCTGATCAGGTTGGATGTTTCGTTCTTGTGAGGATAAGATATTATACATAAAAGGACCATTATTTTTTTTCCATTTTGCTAGAACACCGTATCAGTTTTGTTATTAAAATTTAGTAACTTAAAAGACTATTTTAACAAAACAAATATAGTGTTTTCTTTTCAGCGGATGTTTATATAGATCACATATAGATGAGATAAAAATATGTTTCATAACTTTAATCAATTATCGATTATCCAATATACAGGAGAACCAGTACTCCCTAGAATTCAGCCGACCCCCTGTAGCTTGAACCATCTGTCCCCGTGTTTAAAATTTTACTAGTTTGAATACAATATATAGTTTAATCATTAATGAAATATTGCTTTTATTTTCTTTAATTACATTTAAAAAAATCCACTAAGTAATTTATCAGATAGATCTAATTAATTTTATAAGACATGATGTTTTAAGGAAGCGGAATGCAATTTTAATGATTTTCACAAATAAAATAAATCTCATTCAAGCTTCTAAATTTGCTCACATATTGTAATTTTAAAGATTGTATAAGGGGAATGGAACATTAATTTGCTCTTTTTGAATAAATTGAAATTATTTTCTAACTATTTTTTTTCATGGTCCAAATTTGAGAAAATCATCTCATCTAATATACATGAAAGTCTACAATATAAAGAAAAACAATATATATATATTGGACAATACACATCTTCTTTGATGAATAGTACATTGTATCTGAATCTAGCCTTTGTCAGCTTCATTCAATATAAATGTCCGAAGACATTCAAAGCCCACATTTTTCATCTTATAACAATTAACCCTTTTGAATTTACAAACTGTAAAGATATGACCTAATGTAAAAGAATTTCCAAATGTTCCTCAATAAAAAGGGACAGAGGAATGCTGAATTGTATTATTGCTACCAGTCATATATGAAATAATTATATTGTACATTTTAACAAGGGTCGTGTATGAGAATGACGATTAACCTGAGATACAAAGGAGATGATTAAAATCTGCAGAATCTTTATGAATTTCAGAAAGGAGGGATAATCCATATTTTAAAAATAATTTTATCAATATTTTGGAATTTCTATGGGTACCAATTGCGTTGTTAGCAGACCTATTTTTATATTCATATGAAACAGAATTTATTCAAAATCTCACAAGAAGAAAAATAAATCTCTTGCCGTTGCCTTCAACTCGATATTTAGATATATCAACGACGTATCATCAATTAACAATAGTTATTTCCATTCATATGTCGACCGATATATCCCAGTGAGCTTGAAATTAAAAGATGCCACAGAGCCTGACACATCTGTTTCATATTTGGATATTTTGCTAGAAAAGACGATAAGGGTAATCTATCAACAAAGCTGTATGATAAACGTGATGACTTTAACTTTTCAATCGTCAACTTCCCTTACTTATGCAGTAATATACCCTGCATATGGGGTGTATATCTCTCAGTTGATTCGATACGCAAGAGCATGCTCTACGTATGAACAATTTCTAATACGAGGTAAGTTATGAATAAACAAGATTATGAAACCAGAATATCAACAGTCTCGATTTAAGTCATCATTTCGTAAGTTCTATGGTTGATACAATGACCTTGTCAGCAAAATCAATCTATCAATAAGTCATATGCTGAATGACGATTTTTATACTAATTGTTAGGCCATTATTCACACACTGGATTTTTCCGTTATTTACCGATCATGACAAGGAGCACATGGCGAGTGTGAGGGGATGCTCACTCCTCCATGGCACCTGATTCCACTTCTGATGTTTTGGAGGTCCGTGTTTGCTCTGTTCCCGATTTGTAGTGTTTGAATGGACTTCGAGCTTGAATACTGTTTGTTATCTCCATATTTCATGTGTATTAAGAAAACATATACATTGTACATACTGATTACAGGAAGTGGTTTGATTTTAATATTTTACAGAACCAACATTATATTGCATATTCCTCTATCTATCTATCTAAAATAAATGTGAACAAATCTTTACCGGAAATGAGAGATTTTTCAAATAATTTATAAAAATGTAAAGAAAACTTTTTCAAACCTTCTTCTTTCCATCTATGCGATAGTTTGACCCATTACATCTTTAAACATTCTCTGGAAATTTAGATGGGTATACACAAAGTCCATATTAAATATACCTTTTGATCGATTGATTCATATTAAATCATAATGGTTGGAATAACTTAAAATATACAAAGCCTAACGTATGGTTGTCAGGAAAACTACATTACAGTAGGTCAGAAGGAAAATGGACACCCCTATCTTTGATCTGTGAAGATCTGGGTACATAAGTTTTCACCGGCAAAAGTTTTTTAATGTGTTTTCAAATGTACAATAATTATTATATTTTGATTTATTTCATGAGCATGCTATGCGCATAAAAAAACTAAAATCCAGTTGTTCAACATTCCTTAACAAGGTCCGATACTTTTGCAAAATGGAAATTCACCAAACGAAGGCAGAGTTGAAATATACATTAACAACACATGGGGGACCATTTGTGATGACTCCTGGACAGAGACGGAAGCTCGTGTTGTTTGCCAGCTGATTGGATATACTGGGTAAGCTAAATAAAGAAAACAACTACAACAACTATTTGTTTCATTTTCCCGCCTTGTTGTACACACTTTCCACTGATTTTTTTTTTTTTTATTTTACTATTTTATTATTATTATTATTATTTGCTTTCAGTATTGCCACTCCAAGAACATCTGCCTATTTTGGGGAAGGTGATGGCCTTATCTGGTTAGACGGTGTAAAGTGCTCTGGATCGGAGTCCCATATTCTTTTGTGTACACATTCCCCAATAGGAAGCCATAATTGTTATCATTTTGAAGACGCTGGTGTTACTTGCGAGTAAAACTCAACCTATTTGGTGGCGGAGATAGTGATGGCATATATAGCTTTTAAGCACTGTATGCAAACATAATATGGTATGTCATAAAAATGAATTCTGCAGATATTTGGAGCCTAAATGTGTGCCGTTTTGTATTTTAATTTTTTTGCAGCTGGCATCGTATGCATTTTATCCGGCCAAGGTTTTTTGACAAATGATGAAAGACTTTTTGCAATTTTTAACGTTATTATAACTCATAGAAATTTTAGATTTCACCAAAAAGTTAAACATAATATATATTGCTCGACATTTACACAATACCTATCTTAAAGTTCTCATTACACATATAATCATCATCAACAACACAATAATAGGAAAAGTGCAAGAGTTAAAATGATAGTGACAATTTCGATAAATGAGAACCAAAGGTTCCACCCACCATCTGATGGATGAAGCACTTTACCCACTCGTGTTGTCTAAAAAAAAATACTCTACTTCCTGACCCAGCAGATCATTAAGATAAAATAATTGTATTCCCATGAGTGGAAAGAATTGTTTTGTTATGCATGCTTTATTTTATTTCTTATCAGTCTCTCAAAAGACCCTTGATATATGAAGTCATGTGTTTGAAACATAGATTATTTGCACATAATTGCATGTAATGCAGCTTAGTAATTTTTACATTGTTCCGATTTTGAACTTGAATTCGACAGGAAGCAAAGAATTAATGATATTGTAATATAAAGCACATTATGGATTATTTGGCTAATCATTTTCCTGAAGTGCATAACAACTTTTATTGAATTCTATTTAATACATGTAGAAAAAAACTGCAACCATTATTCCTACTAACATTCTTTGATAAGAAGATTGGAATCGGATTTTAAAAGGTATACAATTTTAAATAAAACTACATGGTAGTTAATTACAACGTTGATAATCAATGTATGCGGAGTGTACTATAAAAAGAAGCATGACCGATGAGAAGTTATTTATATAAATGCCCCAAACGAGGAAAATCAGTAGATCAAACCTTAATCTATAGGAAAAATACTGGGAGCATTTAGAAACAGATTATACAGACCATTTGACTATTTTCTAGAAAAATTCGCATAAATGCAATAAACCTTTTAATTCAATCGGAAGGTCACATTTTTTTTTTCAATTTATCATTTTTAAATTCTTGTACTTTGAGTAGAAGTACCAAATATCATGAGAAAAAATTGGATTTCTAATGTAAGAAATATTTATCAAATTGATGAAATGACCATGTTTCCTTAATACAAGTGTTATCTTCAGCAATACCTTGTCTATATTTTTTCCTTTCAAGCAAATTTAAAATATCGATCATAAAGTGCAGTTATGTTCAGGCTGTCCAAAAGCTTAATATGCATTAGAAACATAGTCTTTTATTTCGAGCAAGATTTTGATTTCAATTTGTATACTATGTATACATGTATGTTGAGTCACGTTTTGTCCGCCTTCAACACAGGTACAGCCAATATGCGAGGAGAGTTTTCATCAGGTTTTTAATAAAGCATACATGTATTTGTCATGCCACAGGACGTCGTTGCTCACGTGACAGACACATAATTTTTCCTCAATTTTACACAAAAATCGCATTGGCACAAGTGATAAACGCAATTTTGTGAACATTTTGTTACATAAGTCAATTAAGAGTATTCTACTGTATATAGAAAATGCTGGGGGCAAGTCTGAATTTTACTTGTACAGTAAATATTTTATGCGTACTTCAACTTACCCACACACGAGGGGATGTTCCACTTTCATCACAATTTATTCAAAATAGGCTTTTCTACATACAATACCCCAGCAAGTTTCTGTTAGAGGACATAATTAAGTCTCATATAGATTCACAGTATATCTCCTTTTTTTATAATCACATGTGCTAATCTAATATATACACGATCTATAAATTCCTATTCTGTGTACGAACATGAAACAATGGGCATTTATCAGTTTACTTTTAGTTATTGTTTGAAGACGTTGTATGTCAGACAGGCGAAAGGAAGATCGAAAATATATTGCAAATTTTCACATTCATAACAGCACATTGAATCTTAAAACAACAATCTAGATATCTTAATTCAACATTAATGTAAAAAACAAAATTCTACATGTCATATGAAGGAAATCAATGTAAAAGTAATTACACTTTTCCCGTCTTTTCAGCTCACATTTGTAGAGACTTGACGTCATATGCTATTATGACGTCATATATCTGTAGTTTAGAGAAGTAACTACAGTTGGTACACTGTGAAATATTATGGACAGCCTTATCCTAGCCGCGAGGGGATATAAATTTTATATTTTGAAGAGAGGCAACAAATATTGTCATTAAATTGAAAATTTTGTTTCAAAATTGTTATCATTTTGATAAATAAATATGCTTCATTTATAATTTATCTTCAACAATAATTTTTCCATATTTTCCCTTTTATGGCCTTCTAAAATTAAAAATCTTAGGATATTTAAAATTCTCATGTTACAGAAACAAGTTTTTTACGACCAACTTGTTCAGTCTTTCTAATTTGTAGTTATCATAGTTTATAGGAAAATAACCGTCATAATTAAAAAGACCAATGTAAATGTTCATTGCACATACCTACACGATCTCAAACACTCGGAATTGTTTTAAATATATTTTTGAATAGTTTTCCAAACTATTAAAAAATACACTTTGACTTTCAAACTTAAAATATGTAGTGATGTTCGATGTATTTACGATCGGGATCGAGATCCTGATAGTGTTTAGAAATAACATAAATAGTTTTAATTAGCTACCTCCCAGACCTTGCAGAGTCCAGACGTAGAATACGGCCTGTGAGATCCGGTAACTCAGATCTTTGGTGAGTTATTGACTCATCTATTGGCTATTTATTCTTTATTTCATTTTATTTATTTATGTTTATATACTAACACAACACTGGTGTCAGAAGTGGTTGTAAATTTCAATCGAATACCCCGCACAAAAGATCGTGAATTTTGGCGCCATTTTTTAAAAATAAATTCTTTGTTCGCCTAAATAAGATCAGGGTAAATTGAATAAATAGTGTTAGTATTTTATAAGATCCTTTGCCATTATTTTTCAATTTTCAATTTTTACTTATTTGTTCTAAGCCTACAACATGTTTTTTGCATCTCATACAATTGCATGACTATTTCGTGGGAGTGTCTGATGGTTTAGTCAAACACATCATTTAAGATCATTAAATAGTTGCTAAGTAAGCTAATTTAGTGGGTACATAAGATCAAGATCATGACTACCCCTAAAGATATAAATACAGTATCTGTTGATGATCTTGTGAGGATAAATAATATAGGTAAGTAAGAGCACAGACAATTGTAGATGCAAGATTAAATAAGGGAACCCTTACATTAGAAGACCTTAAGGTAATCCCTCCCTAACATCCCAAGTAATATCTAGGACCCTCTTGTCGATCACGGTACGATAATTTTCCATTTAAGTCTGAGAAATACTTTGTCCACACAGATCACTGGACAGTTAGTAAAATCACAAGACAGATCACAAGTTCAAAGAGAATTAACAGAACATTTACAAACACTTCAATCAGCAGAAAGTTTGTATCAGCAAATAGAATTTATGCAAAGAGATTTAAGAGAGAAAGAACATAAGATCAGAGATAGAGAAAATATGATCATGTAAAGAGAGAAGGAAATAAAAGAAAAAGATCAGTTGTTTACAAGAGAAAATTATCTGTCTTGACGAAAGTGAAAAAGAAGTCTCAATGTTACAAAGAAGTTTGGTTGTGAATAGAGAGAAGTATGATGGTATGTTTGAAGATCTGCAAAAGAAAGTTAATTTGAGAGAACAAGAACTAAATTAGCAATATGAGAGATTTGATGAACACAAACAAAAAATAAGAGCATAAGAAGAGCAAGAGCGTGCTGAAAGGGAAGAACATTTAAGATCAAGAATGAGAGAAAAGGATGAGAGAGAAAGAGATTTTGAAAAGAGAAAAAGAAGTGCAACAAATTAAAGCAGAATTAGAACACCAACTTTTTACATCTAGATTGGATAAATTTGGACCACATAGTATTTATAGTCGTAAGAGCGATTCAAATGTTGAGAAACTGGGAAAGAAAAACACAGTTTCCAGTCTCGCACCTCCAAATCTGGCTACATACGATGGTAAAACAGAATGGAGACCATACTTCACTCAATTTAACCACATTGCTAAAAATACAAATGGATTGACTCAGAGAAATTAGATAAGCTAATTGAGTGTTTAAGAGGCAATGCATTAAAATGTTATTGTTCAAGACCTGAAAATGTACAGCAAGATAACAATTTGCTCTGTCAGAAATTGAAAGAACGATTCGATAAGAACGACCAGCTGCACATTATCCGAAGACAATTACAGGAGATAAAACAAAATCCAGAGGAAACAATTGAGGAATTTGCTGAGCGTATTAAAGAGCTCGCTGCAGAAGGATACCCACAGACCCCTGAATTCTTCAAAAACACCATCAACGTCGATGTTTTCCTTAGAGGCAGCACAGAGAAACGGGCTGCTCTTGTCACTGTGGATAAAGACCCACAAACTCTAGACAGGGCCATAAGTTACATGAAGAGCTCTATCACTAACCAAAAATTGATAATGGGCCCAAAGAAAGACATAAAAACTGTTATATTTGAAAACACGAAGTCTGATGAAAGATCCTCCAAAGATATCCATGTCCGAATGGCAGGGAACCCATTACCACCAAAGCCAATTCTTCATCCTTCATTAGAATCAAGAGTTTCAACTTTAGAAAAAGAGAGTGAGAAAACAACTAGACTGCTCAAGGAAATTGTGAAAGTTTTACCAATGCCAGACGAGGAAAGAAAATCAAGACCGAGATACCAGTCCCTAAAAAGAGCATCTACACCAACATCTAGGTATAAATCACCACAAAGATCATTTGACACATCAGAACCTAGATATGCTTCACCAGAAAAATCCTCATCAAATAGTCCAGTAAGATCAGAGATTGAAAATGAGTGCTATGTGTGTGGTAGTATAGGACATTTTGCAAGAAATTATTGGAGGTCAAAATCAAAATTACCTTTATCACCAACACATATTGCTAATCAAGGCAATTAAAACTTTCAAGAGCTGAGGAAGTAGGTCATTCGTCAGCTCGATCAAACACACCAAGATAACAACATCACACTGGATTCAATATATATATATATATAAAAACGAGACAAAAATGATCAATGATATACATATATGTACATTTTTTCCAGAACTTTTTAAGGAAAAAGAATTTTGTTTATGTGATAGTGGAGAATTATCTAGATATCGGCAGATAATGGCGTCGGATACTCTTATACTATTGTCTTGCCATGATTTCTCAGATAATTCTAAGAACAAGCCAGAAAACATAGATATAGTTGATTCTGTTCATGAGAATTAAGTTTGACAATATGCTTTTATTTTATTGTAATATACAAAATTTAGGACATATAGTTTGGCATACAGAGCTATTCTAAATATTTTATCTATAATAAATACACATTAAAAAATATGGTATATATGTGTAATTTTACATATTGCACATACTGGCTAGGTATTGGCTGAGTATTATCATATATTTAGTCTTGTATTTCATTCAAATTGGAAGAGGACAGCGATTTCGGTTATGAATCTAACTTTGATCAATTAGCAAGTCCTCTGTCCTTCGTCCATTTTTATCTGCAATTAGGCAGTAGTTTTTAAATTGTAAAATGATATTTTCAGAATTATATTTATCCAGGCTTCCTTTAATTCTTGATGAGCTTTAAAATAAGAGAAAGGGGGAAGAAAAGGTCTAATATAAACAAATTTATTTATGATATTTTATTAAAAGGTTTTAAAATTAATCAAATATCATTTAAAGTTTGATGACATTTTTTGTAATTATTTAGAAATTATAATTATTTTCTTATGTGTTATAAATAAGTAAGTGTTTTTTTTTTATTTCAACATTGCAATTTTCAAAACAATGTAAGCTGTTTTTATATTTTAAAAGACAAATATTTTATGATCATTTGTATATAAACTTCCAAATATGAGGGGGAGGAATGTAGTGATGTTCGATGTATTTACGATCGGGATCGAGATCCAGATAGTGTTTAGAAATAACATAAATAGTTTTAATTAGTTACCTCCCAGACCTTGCAGAGTCCAGACGTATAATACGGCCCGTGAGATCCGGTAACTCAGATCTTTGCTGAGTTCTCGGCTATGTTAAGGAAAGAAATGGAAAATGCGATCTAAGTTCATTCTTTATATGTATTATTTTTAAAGATCTTTGTAACAAAGTAAATGCAAGCATATAGGAAAGGTAATATAGATTTCCATAATGGATAGGTTTGTTGCTTACTCAGTACCAGTTACATTGCATGTATCACCTGTGTGTCACGTGACTTGTATGAAAATAGAATCCTTCAACTGAATGTAGAAAATGAGGCTATTGCAAGGGCATACGCATGTTTTGGGAGAAAAAAATTGATACATATTGAAAAAAGATTTACATCAGCTTCCCGAAAATTGCTGGGAGCTAGTTTCAGCTGTTTCGGAAATACTCGTTAATTTGCCGAAAATGCGTATAATAGCTCAAACTTTTCACTTCGCTTCATGAATTCTGTCATGAATAAAAATAATGTTATGCCGAACAGAATCAGCTCCCAGCACTTTTCAAAATATACATGATATAAGCAATTAATATTTCATATTTCAGCTCAAACAGTCTAGTCTATGCCCTTGCACTTTTGAGGTTAATCAGGTGTACATTTATCGTGTTAGCGATATTCTTTACATTCTCTGTCGTTGTGCAGCTCCATAGCACCCAGATAAATTAATAATCTATATTATTGTTTTCAATAAATTATTTCCTTTTAATTTTATTGATTAGAATTTAACATTGGCGATGGTTTAATATTTATTTAAGCATTTTTGTAATTATTAAACCAATGGATCCACTCCTCTGGATCACTTGTACTGCGTCAAGTCAAGGCTAGTGACGTCATTTATGACACAAGATTTGCTTCTTATAACTCGACAGCATTGTTATCAAATGTTTTGATTTTACATGCTTTTATAAATAATTGATAAAATAAATAAATGTAAGTTGTTATTTACGCATTATCATGTGGTCAACTAGATTTTTGTCGCATGTTGAATTTTTAATGACGTCACAATGAAACTTCCGAAACGGTGCATTACAGATTACAGATTCCTTAACGTAGCTGAGTTATTAACTCATTTATTGGTTATTTATTCTTTATTTCATTTTATTTATTTATGTTTATATACTAACACAACAGATATAACAATCACTGTATCTATTTCAAAGTTCCTAACTTTATATTTATATTGAAAAGGATACAAAATTTTAAATTAACTTTAAAAAAGAGTAGCTTTGTAAACCGAGTCAGGATACTGACAATGTTGATGTTACAAAGATTGCAAAGATCTATTTAAAATTATAATAAATTGAATATTGTTTAACAGTTATATAGAAAACATATGAAATTCGGTTTATCAGAAAAAAAAATACATTACATATATATACATTTATACATCTTCATGAAATATGATGCATCATGGTCCCGAAATCAAGTGGAGCCTTCTTCATTTTTTTTTGGGCGCTGTTCATACATTCTCCAGAGATGCGCCGACTGGGGTGATCAAGTCCCAGTCCAGAACCACTCAGCTTTTCGCACTTTAATCTTGAAAACTAAGCTTAAACACACTTAACCAGAATTGCAGCTATGCTAAGGCTGTCCGATGGCTTAAAATGCATTAAAAATATACATTTTATTTTGAGCTAGATTTTAATTTCAATATGTTATATATGTATGAATTTGCAGTGATTTGTAATAAGAGTTTAATCAAGTATTACATTAAAGCATTTTTGTGATGTTACTTGACTTTGTTGATCACGTGACGGACACTTATGAATTCTTGAATGTTGCATAAAGTTCGCATCGGCACAAGTGCAAAACAAAATTATTGTGAAAAGTTTGCTATATAAGTCAATTCTTCGTGATCTCTCGTACATATAAAGTGCTAGGGGCAAGTCTGAATTTTACTTCTTAAGAAAATATTTCACGAGAAATTTAACTTACCCACAAAAATGGGGCATTTTCCACTCTTTATTGCAATTTATACACAATAGGATAAATTGCATACAATCCCCAAACAAAATTCAGTTAGAGGACATACTTCTCTTGTAGATTCACACAGAATATCTTAAAATTTACCCCGAATTAATCATTTGTGCCAGTCAAATATATACACGATTCTTAACTTCTAACTCTGTCAACGGACGTATGAGGGAAGCGTTTCACATTCAATTTTTTTGTTATTATTTGAATATGTGCATATTGGACAAGGCAAAGAAATAACGATATTGAATTACAAACTTTCAACATTATAACAACACACTGGAGCTTTAGAAAACAATCCCGAAATTTGAATTAACAACAACGCAAAAAATTCTACATGTTATGTTGAAGTAATGAAAAAGTCATAACACGTTCCCCGTCCCATCAGCTCAAGTATGCAGTGACTCATATCTAGGTCGTTCAGAGAAGTCACTACAGTTAGAACAGTTTGATATTTTACAGACAGCCTTATCCTAGCCGCGATGTCTATACACAAACACAATTAATCTCTAGTGTTACAATTTCCACTGTTCTTCTCACGCTTCTTCCATACCCAAGTGGATGCTATTTCTGCTTATCTACCCAGACGTCCGATGAATAACGGTCTCAGTGCCTGTTACTCCAATGACCCTCAAAGTCCTCCACATTGATTACTCCACACATGGACGGCACCAACTTCAAATCTTCAGCAGCGTCCCTATCTTACTGGTATATGATAGTGCTGTAATGTATGTTGTTGAAATAGCTTATAGGCATGTAACTATAATCATTGGCTAGATAAAATGACATGACTGCCAGTTCTATTTCATCTCTTTTGCCTCCTCTATGATTAGAACACTTGTGTGTTCTACTCATCCTGAAACATCTGGTACTCTTTTCCGCACAGCAATTTTTTGTGCCTGTTGATTAGCATATATGTCGTCATCCTCTTTGCCAAAATACTAGAAAAATCTTCCCTTAAAAAATTCACAGTAACATGTTACAAAACTGCTTGAGTGTCTTCGAATTTTCATCTTTTGCAATCAAACACCCTCAGCTTGGTGCCAACTATTAACTAACTGACCTTTCTCCACACGACTCTCAGAGAGTTTCCAGATACGTTGTGTTAACCTCGGCAGTTCTTGTAACCTTTGTATTGATAGTGAAGATGCTGCTCTCGACCTACTGATAACATTTTTGACTTCTTTCAGTGTTTCTAATTCATCGAACAAATGGTCAGGGTTTTTTGTGAATCACTTTTACTCGCCTAAATCTTTGTCTATGCTCGGGTCGCTGTGCATATCGTTCAAATATGGTTCAAATCATGTCAAACTGTTAACGTTCCTGACCTTTTGCTGATGTACTCTTGCCCTTGCACGTTCCTTTATTCTTCTCCTGCTTCTTTCTGTCCTTCTCGTGATTTTTAGTGTCTCCCTTATATCCATTCAAAGAAAGTTTATCCACTTACTTTGATGTTCTAAGCCTTCTTGCCAGATGTCGAAATTCCCAAGATGGTTATCTCTGTCTTCAGTTCTTAGTCACTACTCCTCTATTTGCTAAGAAAGGTATCTATGTCATTATCGAACTTCCTCCATTGTGCTTTGTTGCTACTAGCTGGCCACGTAATCTTAGTTTTCTTCTTTGGTTTTTTCTGCTGCGACCAGGCCTCAAAAGTTCGCCGTTCTTCCGATGTTTCCGATACGCTTTGACTGCCCTCATTTATGACTGGCACATGAACGCTGTGGCCGCTGCAATAAGAGTCATGGGCCACCTTCTCCTCACCCGTCTCACCACGTTGCCCATTGTGTTGTATTGTCGCTGAATAGATTCACATCCCATCTTAATCATGTGGATTTTCAGCTCCCGCTAGTTCTTTAAGATCTTTCCACAACTACTAGTGCTTCCGGTGTTCAAACTCTCAGTCCTTGTTCGGTCTTGTGTTGTTTCCATTTAATTATCTTAAAAAAAATTCGCTCATCTTCCCCGCTCTGGCGGACATAAAAATATCTTTTCATGTATAGGTCTATGGCGGGTTTTAAAGGTTCCTCCTCACAGATGTGCTTCGGCCTGCTTATTCACCACTCCCTAGATTGCCTGCCTTTCAAGACTTTCTCCAGACTATCCAGGTTGACACTGCTCTTTTTACCGTCATAATCCAGATTTTCCTGGCTGTCAGTGGTTAAAAAAAAAAGAAAAAAAAAAAAAAAAAGAAATACCTGAACACATCTTGATAAAATGTGATGCATCATGGATCCGCCATCAGCCGGATCCCCATACATTGGTGAGGGAATATTAATAGATCACTAACATGACTCCTTTTTTTATAATTATACATGCTTACAAAAAAGGAAGTGACCTCCTGTATTAATCGTGCTCAGCTTATAACGCGGCTAGGATAAGGCTGTCCGTAAAATATCAAACTGTTCCAACTGTAGTAACTTCTCTGAACTACCTAGATATGACGTCATAATAGCATATGACGTCAAGTCACTGCATACTTGAGCTGACATGACGGGGAAAGTGTTATAACTTTTACATTCCTTTCACATGACATGTAAAGGTTTTTTTAAACGTTTTTGTTTGTTTCAAGCGTCTGGATTCTTCTTTAAGCTTAAGTGTGCTGTTATGAAGTTGAACATTGCAATTAATATCGTTATTCCTTTCACTTGACCGATATACATATATTCAAACAATAACTAAAAATGACTGTGAAACGCTCCCCCTTACACGTCCGAGGACAGAGTTAGAATTTATAAATCGTATATATATTGGACTGGCACAAGTGATTAATAAGGATAAATTGAAGACCTTCGGTGTGAATCTACAAGAGAAGTACGTCCTCTAACTGAATTTTGCTGGGGGATTGTATGTAATTTATCCTATTTTGTATAAAGTGCGATAAATAGTGGAAAATAACCCCTTGTATATGGGTAAGTTGAATTACTCGTGGAATATTTTCTCAAGAAATAAAATTCAGACTTGCCCCGAGCACTTTATATGTACCAGAGATTACGATGAATTGACTTGTGTGATAAATTTTTCTCAATAATGTTGTTTTGCACTTGTGCCGGTGCAATTTTTGTGTAACATTTAGGAATTTATAAGTGTTCGTCAGGTGATCAACAAAGTCATGTGACATCACAAAAATGCGTTATTATAATACCTGATTACACTCCCATCACAAGTTGACTGCAAATTCATTCATAGATTACAAATTGAAATTAAAATCTAGCTCAAAATAAAATGTATATTTTAATGCATATTGAGCCTTCGGACAGCCTTAACATAGCCGCGTAATTTGTCTTCCTTTTGGTGGTGATCAGCTACAATGGAACAAAACTGAAATGACGATTTTTTTCTTGCTCATTGGAATCTTTTGTTTATTCCATTACAGGTATAATTTAACTTGTCAGTATAACAACCAATAACTTTATATCCTGTTTATAAAACTTTCTCCTAATATAATCTTAATGTTGAAAGGCTTATTTTTATTCAATTTTCAAAAAGTCACACCATATATTATTAGAAAAGGAAATATCTGATGTATGATATGAAAGTCCTCGATTTACGATAATCAACACAGTTGCCTGAAATAGTTTTGTATGTTATATTTTAAGCTTTAATTAATAGTAATTGTTTGTTTAATCATTTAAAATAACTTTGATTATGAATAATAATGATGTTGAATAATAATATTATTATTACATGCATTGCCATCATATGTATTACCATCATTTTTTTCGTCGTTTGCTTTTGTCTTTTTTTCCCTTTCTTTTGGTCCTAGACTTCTAGGCTAAAGAAAAAAACCTAATTGATATATATTACAAATCAAACACTTATCTGTTTTACTTGTGGAAATAATAATCCCAAAGGGATCCTTTAAGTATCTCCAATTATTTTTAAAGTTAAGCGACATAAATGCTAGTTTATAAAGTTAAGCGACATAAATGCTAGTTTGAGTATAACATTTCGTACTTTGAAGTCAACCATTGCTCGATTTTATTTTTATATTAAAGTGTATGTTAATTTAACTTTCATACTGCCCCGATTTAAGAACTATCAGTATATATATATTTTTCATAGAGAAAAGATTTTAAAATCTAAGTTGCATTCTAAAAGGAAAAGAAATCGTATGAATGTTTATCACCCTTTACTCTATACTTAGTACAAGCATGAATAAATTCTGATCATAATAATTATTCATTCTATTAGAGCACAGTGAGGGTAAAATAAATACAAGTGACAGACTGTGCATAGGAAAGAGATGTTTATAAATAAATACTTGCGCAAATACGCTTTATCGTACGAGGCTAGGACTGTGTCAATTTCCTACATGTACATGCAGCACTTAAAACTTTAACAGCAAGAAAAAATGTACAAAAAGCAAATATTAATATAGGATTTTGGAAGAATATTTGTTAAAGTTGAGGAAAAAAGTCAATGTCTTTGTGTTATTCTATTATGAATTTTTAAAAAGACAAGGGACATTAAAACATAATGTTAAACAATATTTTTTTTCTAAGACAGTTTTATTCTTTAAACAATTAAAGCAGAATCTATCTCAACTGACTGTCGATTGCCAAGGAACTAAAAACATAACAGAAACTGGCAGACCGTGTCAAAGATGGGATGCACAGAGCCCACATGAACACGGTTATGATGTTTTTAGCATTGCACAAGAAATCTACTGTAGAAATTTCGACGGAGAAGAGCCATGGTGTTTCACCAATGACTCGGATGTCCGCTGGGAACTCTGTGGTGTTGAAATATGTGGTCAGTATAATTTGTACTAAGATGATGATCTGTTTAATGTTACTTGAGTTGTAAAATGTAAGGATCTTTTTTTTTCCAGAAACACCGTGTCTTAATCAGTCTTTTTATACCAAGGAAATAAGTAGCCAATGTGTTTCTGGTATCACAAGTGATAGTGAATACTGTAGGTCAGTGCTTTATATATAAACAATAAGATGGTGAAATTGCTTCATTCACAAGTACACAAATAAATATATTTTACATTGAGCCAAATTCTAATCAAACATAATTTAATAAAAATATCACAGTAACAGAGCTGTAGGTTATTAACATATGTCGTTGTAACCCTGTATTTAAAACAAAACCATTCAATCATTGTGATAGTCTGTGGGGATGCAGGCCTTTGTACGTGCATTGCTAATTTAAAGAAAACAACCAGTGCACAATGATTTGAATGTATACAAGAAAACGTCTTTAAAGTGTAATGTAATTCTCGAACAGAAATTTAAATATGACCATTTTAACACTATTGTTCTTATTTACTAAACACCGTTCACGGTAGCTCAGGCGGTAGAGCGCTCGCTCCGTGATCGGAAGGTCGTGAGTTCGAATCTCGGCCGCGACTAACCTAAGTCGATAAAAATTAGGTAGCAACTGTTCCTTCGCCATGCGCTAGGCACTTTGAAATGAAAGTTGCGGGTCCTTCGGATGAGACCTTAAAAACCGAGGCCCCGTGTCACGGTAGGCCTTGGCACGATCAAGATCCTTCACTGCTCAATGGCCCTGAGTGCTGAGTAAAGGTCAAAATTTGAAGCCCTTCACTGGTATATGGTGACGTCTCTATATGAGTGAAAAACTCTCGAATGGGACGTAAAACAACAAACAATTAATCAATCAATCTTGTTTACTACAAAAACAACCTTTTAACCTTGCATTAATGTTACATGTATATGCATATTTTCCAGCAATATATTAAACCTAGTGTCGTGTTTGAAGAAGAATATTGAAAATCGCACTAGTTTAAATTGTCCCCAGATTACATGGCGATCTATTGCTCTTCAAACAAAGGGCACTTTAGAAAAGTTAACTGGGACGCCCATCTCTCAATGTAAGTTAACAAGAAAGTTTACTCTCTTTTCTCTGAGCGCTAGTTACATGTAAAGAAAAGTCCATCTCTGAATGAAATTTTAAAGGGAAGTTCATTTCTAATGTTATTTAAAAAAAAAAAATCAATTTCATATAATTAAAATCAAAATTTTCAGCCACATATATTTTTTTCTTCTAAATATTTCAAAAATATCATTTAAATTGAAAAAGAATGTAAATAGATTTATAACGGAGGATGCAGAAAGAGCGGTTTTTGAATATCAAAGAAAATCTATAAATTCTTGATATCTTAAAGATTTGATATACCAAGGTTGATCCAAAAGTTAGTGGAATTTCTTTATATATTTTATTTATATTTTAATGGAAGTGAATGAAAATTACAGGTGAAAATACAGAGGCTTGCTGAGTTTTCTAAATAAAAAAAAAATTAAAAAATTCATGATAGTAACACTTTGGCAGTTGCCATAGAAACGGACGGTTGAAAATGCGGGGGAGACATTTTTTGTTTATTATTATTTCTATTCTTGATACTCACTGTGAAAAAAAATGCGCTTAGTTTCATATACAAAGAAAATGTTATCATAATCACGATTTCTTGAACATTTATAAATCTTTTTGTGAAAGTTTCATTGATTTTACTGGATATTTAGTGTTTTAGCTCACCTGAGCCAAAGGCTCAAGTGAGCTTTTCTGATCAAAATTTGTCCGTTGTCTGTCGTCGTTGTTGTCGTTGTTGTTGTAAACTTTTCACATTTTCATCTTCTTCTCAAGAACCACTGGGCCAATTTCAAACAAACTTGCCACAATGTATCCCTGGGTGAAGGGGATTCAAGTTTGTTTAAATGAAGGGCCACGCCTTCTTCCAAGGGGAGATAATTAAGAATTCGTGAAAAATTAATGGCATCATTAAAAATCTTCTTCTCAAGAACCACTGTGCTTGAAAATATGAAACTTATGTGGAAGCATCCTCAGGTAATGTAGATTCAAATTTGTTCAAATCATGACCCCCGGGGTTCGGGTGGGGCCACAATGGGCGATCAAAGTTTTACATAGAAATATATAGGAAAAATCTTTAAAAATCTTCTTCTCAAGAACAGCAAAGCCATGATTATTCATATTTATATGGTAGCATCCTCAGATATTGTAGATTCAAGTTTGTTCAAATCATGACCCCCGGGGGTCGGGTGGGGCAATAATGGGCGATCAAAGTTTTACATAGTAATATATAGGAATAATCTTTTAAAAATCTTCTTCTCAAGAACAGCAAAGCCATGATTGGTCATATTTATATGGTAGCATCCTCAGATAGTGTAGATTCAAGTTGTTCAAATCATGACCCCCGGGGGTCGGGTGGGGCCACAATGGGCGATCAAAGTTTTACATAGGAATATATAGGAAAAATCTGTAAAAATCTCCTTCTCAAGAACAGCAAAGCCATGATTGGTCATATTTACATGTAAGCATCCTCAAGTAGTGTAGATTCAAGTTTGTTCAAATCATGACCCCCGGGGGTCGGGTGGGGCCACAATGGGCGATCAAAGTTTTACAAAGGAATACATAGGTTAAATCTTTAAAAATCTTCTACTCAAGAACAGCAAAGCCATGATTGGTCATATTTAAATGGAAGCATCCTCAGATAATGTAGATTCAAATTTGTTCAATTCATGACCCCCCCCCCTCCCGAACCACTTTTTTATTTAAACTTTTCAACCTTTCAAGACTGAACTGATTTCTGCTTTTTCCTAGCCATAGTGCACAGGTGAGCGATGTGGCCCCTGGGCCTCTTGTTTCTGAATGATTTCTGATTATGATGACATCGTTAGACAATGTCGAAATTCATTAATTTAATTTTTATGAAAATCTCGGATACACTCTGACTCATATAGACGCATATAGTAATGATACAGAAAGAAGAAAACTAAAGTAAGCAACCGGTTTTCAAGTGGCGTGAGCTATTTAAGGAAAAAAAAACTTTTGATGACGAAATGCCCAGCAGCTTACTGCAGGGGCGTTCTTTCCTCGAATACAAATTGAGAGCGTTTATGGACGTGGAACGCTGATGCACTTTGCTTGACATTGTCATTGAAACTGGAAAATCATAATTATGGAAGACAGCACGTATTTTGAAAAATGATCGTAATATGAAGAAAGTGGGTGCGAGATGGGTTCCCAGGCTTTCCCTGAAGACAGAAATGGCGAGAAGAATGCAGTGCTCTGTAAAATTTCCAAGTCGATTTGAACGAGAGAGTGAGATGCTCCCAGAACGTGACGTTACATATCTTACGTCAAAGTCTCCCCCGGATTTTACAACTGTCTAAGTTAAGAAATTGGAATGTTGTGAAGGTTTCCAGCATTGTTGCATAATGACTCTATTTTATAGATATGTCTTTTGTTTGCTTTAATCACGTTACAATAAAATTTAAGAAAGAAATTCCACGAACTTTTTGATCAACCCTTGCACACAATATGAATTATAAGACCAAAAATATATACCTATCTATTCATCAATCTATTATTTTAAACGAGGCACAAGCAGTACAAGCTTAAATATCGTCCAATGTTCTATCAAAAATTTAATTGAAATATTCTGCATTGCAGGCATTCTTTCACCATGTCGAAATCCCAGTGTGATAGGTTATTCTTTTGCGGTGATTAACTTTGCTATCCCTTGTTACAATCAGTTCATCATGCATGCAACTGGAGATGAATTATGCCGGTATTTATTCAAAATACATCTTAAAATGACAAAATTTAAATGTTAAAAAGATAAACAGTGTTTATTGTCTTAAGTATTTGTGTAGAGTTGTTCCATCCGCATATTAATTTAAAAGTAACAAATACTAAAGAACACTGCAATAGGAATATATGCTAATTTCTGTAATTAATTATATTTTTTTACCATTTAGAAGATTGTCCTTTCTTTTTTCAGGTTTATTCTAAAGTTTGAATTTGATTAAAATTATCAGCATTAATATTCAAAAGAATATCAAATTTGAAATTAATCCGCCTAAATGAGTCAGTGCTTAACACTTCTTGTTTTCTTACCTAAATTTAGAATAAAACAGCGTATTGGGCATTGTGTGATATCAAAGGTACAAGACAATGACAAAACTAACTCTACTTGTGTCGTCAAAGATAAAATAAGCATGGCTAACAGGTTTTTGTCTCTTCTTCCTGCGCAGATTCGACACAATGCTAGTCTTTGTAAGTATTCTTTAAGACAAGGTTTTATATTAAGTTTTGTATTTCGATACATTTCATTTATCTCGAAATAAAAGACAACAGGGTGTCTGACACATCTGCTTCAAATTTGAATATTTTACTGGAGAAAGATATTGATGAAAAACCAACATCTAATCTTTATGTCCAAGGTGATTGTCAACTTTCCTATCGTCATTTCCACTTTTTTATATAGCAATAAACCATTTTCGCCTACATACAGTGTACGGGTTAATGTCCATAGTTGCTTCAATACCAAGAGCATGTTCTTCGTAAGAATAATTTCTAAAATGAGGCAGGATTCTGACAAACAAGTAGACGATACAAAGGTTTCAACAATCTCATTGAAAGTCAACAATTTGCATTGGCTATGGTTGATACAATGACCTTATTTGAAAATACAGCTGCAGTCTGTCGTTAGATCGAATGTTGACCGACGTCTTTCATACAAACTGTTAGGCCATTATTTCATACTGAATTGAATACTGATTTCTCCGTTTATTCGATCATGACAAAGAATACACTGCAGTTTTAATTGGTCGACAGGGATACTTACCACTCCATGCTATCAGAGGTCCATGTTTGCTCTGCTCACAATTTGTATTGTTTCATCGGCTTTTTATGTATGTTTACTGATTGTTTTCTTCATATTTGAATTTAAAATTGTTCTCCTCTGTTACTTTTGTAGGTATCAAATACTTTTATTCTGAATTCCCTGCACCGCTGGAAAATATTGCAGGTATCACTTTAATTTATCCTATATTGATCTTAAATTCATCCTATTAAGATAAAAGAATTGGGTTCTCTTTGCAGGAGAAAAAAATAATAATAATAACTAGAAACTCCATCCTTATATTAAGTGATATTCTTTGCTTGTAAAAATTACATTTATATGTGCTTGTGGTAAAGATTACCTATAAATATATCTTTATAAAAATACCAGGATATTAAAGATTTTTTATTTGTTAAAAAAATTGAAACAGTGGAGAATTCTGACAGAAAAAAAGTCAAACATCAATTATAAAGATGAAAATGTAAATTTAGGCTTAAAAATGGGGGAAAAAATCGGACATAGTCGGGATTAAACCCAGATCGTCTGCGTGAAAAATTAATATGGAAACCACACTACCAGCGCAATGTAATCCACCCATCATCGATGTTTATTTGCACTCATTGCCCGAAGTAAATAGCGTCTGGCAGGTTAATATTTTCATAGTACGGAATTATAGGATATTAGCTAACCAGCCAAAATATGTGCTTGCAAGCAGATTCACATCGGAATTTGTTACTTGAGTTTTAACAATAAGTTAGCAGAAGAAATAATCTGCTTTTGATGAAAACTATTGAAGTGTTTACTTCCTTTATTCTTTATGCATTCAATTTTTTATTCCATTCAATTTCAAACAGGCATGTCCGTGTAATCCTTTTCTGCACTTCTATACTACTGCATCAGTCCATTTGTCTAAAATGAAAGGCTTGGCAAGATACATTATTTCGCGCCAAATATCATGAGTAAATCTACGCGCCTTTTCTTTGGCAAGCTCGGCTCTCTCCGTAAACTCCGACCTGCTCGTTGGAGTTTACGAATACAGCCGCCATTTTGGATCACCGCTTCAAATTTAGAAAAGCAAATATCTAGAGTATGGATTCATCAATTTTTAAACAAATTTTATATTAGGCATTTTGCTGGAAGTATCTATTAACCCTCTTAATATTATAAAAAAAATATTGAAAAACAAAAAGGTTTAAAAATTTGACTTTTTAAATTCGCTTCCGATAGCAACCGGAAGTACTGACGACGCACAAAAGGGCAATTTCCCTCATTTAGAGGTCATAATCTTCCATCTCTAACAAGTCTACAGTTCATATCTTGAGCCATTTTTGAAAAAAAGGGGGACAAAATTTCATTTTAAAATCAGAAAACTGTCAAAAAATTGGAACAGGAAGCAAGTTTTCCAAATTTTCCTTCTGATGAACAAAGTCCATTTGACGACGCATAATTTTTGAAAGTTTCACTTAAAACCACTGAATAGTTTTCGAGAAATCGCCTGCACAAAATTTTGGGGGGAAATAATAATAATAAGAAGAAACAGTAGAATCACTATAAGGTCTTCCGTGAAGACGAATGACCTTAATAATAATCATAAATAAATAAATCAATTAAAAATTGGGATTGTAATACATTGATCTTATACGTTACAATCAAAATAAGCGTATTTCTTGATATTTGAGCGATTTGCGAATCTTTCAATAAATAATCATCTGTATGATTTTTCCCGTTAATACATTTATCATTTTATCCTTTAAGAATTAAAGTAAATTAATGTTGTTAATATGGTTTCTATGAAATCAAGAAATGAAACCACAGAGAGATAAAAGAAAATTTCTTTAATTTCAATTTTGACGACTGGTCACGGTAGCCTAGTGTTAGGGCGCTCGCTTAGTGATCTGGAGGCCCGGGTTCGGTTCTCGTTCGCTGCGCCAACGTAAGACGTAAACATTGGTAGTGACTGTTCCTTCGCGAAACACCCGGCAATAGGAGTCACGGGCCTCTCGGATGAGACCTTTAAAACCCTTGGTTTCGTATAACGGTAGGCGTTGGCACGATAAAGAATCCTCACTGCTGAATGGCCCTGAGTGCCGAGTATAGGTCTAAATTTGAAGCCTTTCAACGGCGTACGGTGACGTCTCTATATAGGTGAAAATTTCTCGAATGGGATGTTAAAAACACACAATCATTCAATCAATCAATCAATCGATCAATTTTTGTCGTTACTTTCAAGGATGTATAAAACCCACGAGAAATCATTTCCAACTTATCTCTTATAAAACATGCAAAAAAGTGAATCAAATGACAATACTGTTAATAATCAAAAATTTAAAAAAAAAAAAACATAACATAACACGTAAATGCTTTATTTTTGCAACAATGGAGAGTCCCATATATTGGACATTCGAGAGCCTACATGTAGAATGTGTATTTCATCTACATGATAATTGACAATATGTTATTAAAGAGTTTAGTGTTTTGATTCCATCGAAGCAGATATGTATGAGACTTCACTCTTGAAGTACAATATTATTATTTATTATCAAGATACTAAAATACCTGCAGAAAGTCCAGAAACAAACTCTGATGTGCCTCAAACAGCAATTTTTCGTAAGTTGACTCTGATTAGGCTATATTGTCTTTTTTAACATAAAGCTTTGAGGTAGGATTTCTAAAAGAAAATTATTTCCTGTTCAATATGCATAGATTTTCATGTTTCAATATTTTTAGGGAATGTTTTCCTGCTTTTAAATTTTCATATGATTTTAAAACTGTAATATTATGTCACAGACTTTATAAATTTCATCCTATTCTACGTGTTTTGCTGTAAAAATATTTTTAAAAAGAAAATATGCCAGAGATTAAAATAAAGAAATATTTCTAAGGCATGTAAAGCATTTCATGTTTATCACTTTATTTATATGTAATCATATTGGTACGATCCATGCATGTTTCAGTTGCGGTGGGATTTGCTGTTGCATTAATATTTGCTGTGAGATTTGCAATCAGCATTTACAAAATAAGGTTTGTGTGCTGATTATTTTTTTTCAAAGTTTAATTAAATCAAATTTCAAGAAAAAATATACATCAAATTTTGACCTTTACTCGGCACTCAGGGCCATTGAGCAGTGAGGGATCTTGATCGTGCCAAGGCCTGCCGTGACAAGGGGCCTCGGTTTTTAAGGTCTCATCCGAAGGACCCGCAACTTTCAACATGCCGAATGCATGACGAAGGAACAGTTGCTACCCATTTATTTAATCGACTTAGGTCTGAGATTTGGAGTCACGACCTTCCAATCACGGAACTAGCCCTCTACCGACTGAGCTACCGTGAACGTTGCGTCCTTTAGAAAAGCTTCACATTAGACCTTTACTATTCTTCCCGCATCATTTTTTTCTGGACTTTCAAATTTATACTTAAAGCTTTTAGCTAACACGAGCCCCAGGTTTAAGTGGACTTGTCTTATAAAATTTGTCCGTTGTCTCTCGTCGTTGTTGTTGCAAGCTTTTCACGTTTCATCTTCTCAAGAACCACTTGACCATTTTCAACGAAACGTGGCGGGAAGTTTTTTTTTTTTAATGAAAATAATTCCAGTTTGTTGAAATGAAGGGCCTTGCTCTCTTTCAGGGGGGGGGGGGGGGTTAAAATTCTTTCCAACTTAATGTAGTCTTTTCAAAATCTTCTTCTGAAGAATTAATTGGCCAGAAAAAATAAAATTTACGTGGAAGCTATGCTTCAGAATACGGAGTCGGAATATTTATGAACATAAATGGCAAATTTGAAAAAAAAAAACCTCTGATGGAGAACAACAAAGCAAAGTGACTCAAACGAGCGTTAGGGCCAATGGGACTTTTGTTTTAAATTGTTTTATTTACTGTTTTTTTTTTTATTTCTTAAAAACACATGGTATCTACATGTAACCACAAAAATGACAATCTATTTTTTGTGCATACTAGTGTTCTTCCTTGCATGCATTGTATGCATGGCACCAGATTTATATTCAGATTTAACATGATTTTTTTTTCATGTACAAAGCAATGAAAATCAATTATTGAAACACATACATTTATCTGGACATTGTCTTTGTTTTTATTTCGCTATCTTTGACAAAAGAATTGCTGATGAAGTTAAAATGATTGATTCTGAGAGTTTATATTACATTTGAAAGTGGAGCCTTCTAGAAATGATAGAAGGAATTATCAAAATTCCACTTTCAAAATTTTGTTACCTTTCCAACTTTTGCGAACTGTTTTTGATTTTTCGCTTTAATTTGTATGAATTAAAACATGTACCTATATAAATGTACATCACGTTGACACACAAGTCTGTTAATTAGTACATAGTATTGATATATTCTTTACAATAATTATTCTGATTTAAACTTATGTTCCTCATTTAAGAAACTCTATTTATATAGACTTTTTATCAAAATCATACAGGACAATGACATTGAGAAAAAGACGGAAAGAATTAATGCGCCTCTTAAGTATTCCAAAGTCAAAGGATTCTCCATACGAAATAAAATTAACCTATCCAGATGGTCCGAATTCCGATCCCGATTATGAAATCGTAGAGGAACAAGACAAAGGTTATGAACATTTGCATGGAGCAGAAGTAAATCTTTTCACTCTGAGCATTACAGATAAGGATGGGCCATATAAATATCCTAACAATGCAGATGGAACATATCTAGATGTAGTATATAGCGAAAAAGAACCTATGATTATATCAACGTTTCTCCTTATATTGATTTAGTAGATGATACAATTGATGATCATCTTGAATCAGAGACCACGGAAGTTTTACAATCAGAGACTGCTGAAACAATAACCTACCTGAGAACATAGATACAGAAATAAATAAAAAAAAAAAAACTGATTTTCCACCATGACTTAGAGTGTGCATGTATTTTGAATACTGGTATTTTTTGGACCTGCATGAAGAATGTCTGGATGTGAAGAATTCAAATAAAAACTTTCCCACAGCTTTCCTATACATATTCGTTTTTTTTTTTTTTTTTTTTTTTTTTTTTTTTTTGTTTTTTTGTTTTTTGTTTTTGTTTTTTTTTTGTTTATCTCAGATACAAAGGTTATAAACAACAAAAGATCCACCTTTTAAGATTACAAGGTCTATAACCAAATTGCTTTAGACGATTAAAAGATTTGATATATGTTTCTGGCGTAGAAGTGTTATCGAAGAAAAAGGCTACGAAACAAATAATTTCGGAATATTCATGAACTGAATACTGTATATGCATAGTCATTTAATTTTTGTTCACTAGTTTATTTAGATTTTTTTCTTTTTCATCAAGCGATGAAAATCGAAAATCACCTCAAAGAGTTTGAGATGTTCGTTATATCTTCATTGTTTATTGGTGATTATTTCTTCTGTATTTTTTTTTTTCTGATATTTTCATGAAAATTAAAAAGGGGATTAAATAACTTAGGAATTCTTTCCTTTTCAGAATACAGAAGAATCAATAAATAATCAAAATCGAATGTTTATAAATCGGGTAAAAGGGAATAAAACTACCATGTGAAAAAATATTATTTGAAGCATTTGAATAAAAAACAACAAGCCAATTATTATTTGTAGCATTTGAATAAAAAACAAGAAGCCAATAGGCCATCTCTAAACGCACCCGAGTTACTATGGCTCTCCCAAATATGTCAAAAGATATTTTTCCTTGTTATTCCAATAAAATTGTTCGACTCAATAATTACTGCCTAATGGATGTCTGCATATTAATGGTTTTCATCTTCTGAAGAATAAGATTTTTAAAACAAATTTTCCTATATGTTCTCTTATAACTTTTGATCCTCTATTGTACCCGCCTACACTCAACACTTGGGTTATTGTATATTATGATGCATAAGACGAAGTGATTCATGGGTTATTCTTAACTCTCATATATGAGTATAAGTTTGATCTATGGTAGTTATCGTGGATATTTTTATACGATTTAAGTTTAAGATTGTTGACCATAACACAAATTCCCAGAAGAAAAAAATGAATGTATTTGTATTATTCAAGTTAACCATTATTAAAAGTACCTGCATGTACATTAACAAAAAAGCACTACAGCAAACTATAGTTAACTATAGTGTCAAATTTTCGCTATGGGACCATAGTTAATCTATTTTTTTAAATAATGCATTTTAGATCGCTATTTTTATTATTTTTTTTTATTATTCCTACAAGCAATTTTCTTATACTAATGGAAATATTGCATGTATATATATATTATATTTCAAAATGTTATATCATTTATATGGTTTTTGTAGGGAATAATAAGACTCTAAATAATGAAAAAAGGTCTCAAGTAAATCAAAGTATCAAAGTATTTACTATACTTAACTGTAGTAACTGTACTAAATTGTTGTTAGGGTATCTTCAGTAGTTTCTTGATTTTACAGCCTTCTCTTTATAATTCTATTAAAAGTCTTCAACATTTTCAACCAGAAATAATAAATGAATGCCACAACGTTGTTAAATATTCAATAGAGCATTATCATAAATTCAACCCAAAACACGTTATACATGTGTTTGTCATAGTATGTGTGTATAACAAGAGCATGACTACATTATTAGGAGTAGCTGAACACCTGTAGCTAATAGTATAGCCGATAGATAAATAAAATGGCATTTTTACGTTTATTTTTTTTTTAAATTAATTAAAAAAATAGTAAATATATACATCCATCGGCAGAATTAATGTTTTCTTCAATCTAATTAGATATGCACACGGTGTGTTCGGGTACACAAATCAAAGTAACAAACTAGATATTCGGTAAATAAGTGGTGAGAAAAAAGAGACAAACTAATTTTTTTAAACTGAAAACACACACACACACACACACAGTCATAGAAAAAGTGCATTGTTTGTTGTACAAAGGAGGTCAAGGTTGAGTATCTCCTATGCAGTTTTAAAACAAACAACTTTTCCTAGGTATGTAAAGAGAAAAACTGAGTCATTTTGAAAATAAAGCATTCGGTCGTCAATGAGGGTTAAATTATATTAAAAAAAGTTTTCAGAAAAAAATAACATATAACGAGCAAAACATGTTTATATCACTATATTGAAAGTCATTGGAATTAAAGATTGCAATTTAATTTCTTTAGATTTATATCAACTAAAATTGAGGGATGTTATGAAATAATGTAGCCAATAACCAATAATCCTAGCATAGATGTAAAAAGAAAAAATTGCATTTATTTGGTAACTATGCAGTTCAAAGAACAGGAAATCTGAAAAGGAACTTGAAAATTTCTTGGGTTATAATAAACCCTGTATGTTCTAAAGTAGCATGGCACACTATAAAAACTTCCTCTGTGGTAAATGAGATAAAAGAATTGTGCAGCAAATATTTCTGCAAAAAAAAAAAAAAAAAAAGATGTTAGATCAATAAATGAAAACCACAAGTGGAATGACTTGTTTCTTCAACAATACTTCTTTTTCACGTAGGTAATTTGTAAAACCATGGTGAATTTTATCTGGAGGACACTGTGGAGTTGTATCAGACTTTGTTGTTGATGGTGAAAGGGTTGCTACATGGTTCTTTTGCAGAAGAATTGCACTTGGCTGAGAACTAGGTACGTTAAGCCCAGTTAGCGGCGCTGTTTCTGAAGAACTGTATATGGTTTCCCTCATAATTTGTCCCCGTTATTGATAAGATTTAAACACAGGTACGTTTAGGCTTCCCAGAGAATATTGCAGTGTACTCTGTGCCTTCACTTCTCTAAACTACAAATATATGACGTCATAATTGAAAATGATGTCAAGTCACTGCAAACTTGAGCTGTTACGATGGGGAGAGTGTCATAAACATTACACTTTATTTCAATCTGCATATAAAGTGTCAGGAAGATAGTGTAAAATAAACGTGTTTTAATCTTTTTTAAAAATCTTATATGTCCGAATATTTTAGATAACTTTGCTTTATTACTCTTGTTTAAAAGTCAGCGTGTTCAAAATATATACGAAAATATACGTTTGACATTTACCCTTTTTTATACCCTTGGATAGAGGTAGAATTTATAATATGTGTATAAAAGTGCCTGGCGCAGGTGATTAATGAGGATTTATTTGAGATCTTTTGTGGAAATCTGTAAGAGGAATTCCCCCTCTAACTGAATCTTGCTTGGGAAAAATGTGTGATGGCTTTGTTTTAATACAGATGACGATATTGAGTGGAAAATACCCTCAAATTTGTGAGTAAGTTGAATTTATTGTGAAATATTTTGTACCAGAGAAATAGTATAACTTTTCCCAAGCACATTTCGGGTTCACAAGGATGCGACTAGTATATTTAGGTGAGAAAAAGTTAATAATAATTGTGTTAATCACCTGAGCCGAAGCGATTTACGTGAAACATTTTAAAAAAGTAGAAATGACCGTCACGTGATCAACGAGGTCATGTGATATCGTAACAAGTACGTTTATATATAGCCTAGAGAACTCTCTATATAAATTTAAGTACATAACTTCCAAATAAAATTAAAAATTGACCTTGCAATGCAGTGTTAATTTTTGAACGCATTTACGGCTTCGGGAAGCCTTAACATTGCTGCGAACGTCAATGACCTTAATTAAGTTGAAATTGTTCGAAAGAATAGAATTTGTATTTTTCCTTTAATGTTATATTGATATTATACAGTTAAAGTATATCATTGAGGGATTTAGCAAGATTCCAGTTCCCCAAGGCAGGGACTATTTCCCTTGGCGAAGCCGAGGGAAAAAGTCCTGGTCAAGGGGAACTGGAATCTTGCTAACTCCCGCAATGATATACTTTTGACTGTTTTATTATACCGATACATATGTAAACTTTAGAGGATTCAAATAGCGTGATTTCAAAGCAGGGATTAGCTCACTGAACTAACACACAGGGATTAGTCCATGCAGGTATCATCCCAATGTAAAAGTATAATCTAGAGGATAACAGATAACCGGATATTAGCTTTCGAAGGAGAGATTAACTCACTTGACTAACGCACGGGGATTAGTCCATTCATAACGATTTCTAGGAAATAAGTCACATCTAACGATCTAATCTTATATAGGGAAAAATAAGTATATAGAGGTATTAAAATCTAATTAAAAAATATGCACTGAAATAAGGGTCTCAAGTGCCTAAGTTCACAAGAAAACGTCAAAGAGTGGCATTTTTGACACCGTTAGCGGCGATTTCATATATGTGCGACACCTCGAACAAGAAAGATATTTGCACATTGAAAAGATGTTTTCAGAGAAAGTCTTCATGCAAAAGAGCTAGGTTCACTTTATGCATAAAATGGCCCTGTCCTTAAATCAATTTATTGACTATCACCTTCTATCCCATTTCATATATTAAAATAAAGTAGAGACTTAGTGCTTTCATTTCCTATAACAAAATTTCTTTTTGAGAATCCAGGTATTGGAAAACAGGCTTTGAGAAAATGCAATGTTCTTTAATTTTGTAGAAAATGTGCGTATTTGACTACCATCAGCAAAGAATTAAAATATGAGCACAGCCCACGATCCAAAAATTAAAGCATGTTTTGACAGATCTTTCATTATGTAATTGCATATTTTGGATCAGAGGTTGTGCTCTATATGTAATATTGAAAAAATATCTCAACTTTTGGCCATTTTTAAGGGAATTTACAGGATATAGGAAAAATGACGCATTTTATGACGTCACAATGCATTGACTAGAGAAAAAAATTACGTCATGTTCAATAGATACGTGTAAGGAGAGTCGACGTTGTAAGCCTTTAATGAATATTTATTCAAAGTAGCGTATTCTAAATTTGTTATATGTATGTATACCAACAAAAATATCCTAAACATGACTATAAATATCTTTTTTGAAACATTTTTGTGAGGAAAAATATTTTTTATCGCGATCGCTATTCCAGAGGACATTGACGTGAATGTACGGGTGTGGATCATAGGGATAGAGACTGATCTTCGCCTCAACTCCAAGTCTACTGTTTTAGAATATATTTCAAAGGAAAGGTATGTACAGGATTCAAAGTAAAATACTATTATAATGTTGTTCATATTATGTTGTCAAATAATTCTATTTTCTGGATATTTACCTAGTTTACAAGAAAAAAAGGTACGGCTCACCATACGTGTAAAAATGTTCTTTTTAATCTTTTTTCTTTAAATTTATAATAGAAAAAAGGGATATATCAATTAACAAAATAAAATAATATTTCAATTTAGGCAGCAGAAAAAAACCCATGTATTTCAATTATTTAATTTTCAATAATTTGTCTGTTTTTACAGTAAAATGTTATCATATACATTTAGTCTACATTTTATCTCATAATGTGCTCCAAAACAATTTACATGCAACACATTTTAGAAATTCCAATAAGTCTTGTTTTTAATCTTTATTTTTTCTGATTTTATTTACTTACTTACTCATAACACATACAACTCAGGTACATAGTATCAGAAAGGACCTGTCCCTGCCTCCGATTTCTCCAAACACAATTTTTACTTTTAATTTAATGTGCAAATCTTTTCGGGCTTTTCCGGCAACGCTCAATAGAACATATCGAATGTTTTACTTAACCTAATGTAATTATTACTATTTATTAAAGAAAAGTTAGAAAGACAGAGATGAATGTCCCTTTTCCAGACTCTTTTGAGTAGGTTTCCATGGCAACAGGAAGGCTGATCAATTTAAAATATATTTTCTGATTAACGCACGTGCCTTAACACTTCCCATAGTAAATATAGACTTTTTTTGAATGGGGGCTAGGAAAAGCCAAAACCATATATAGTTCTTTGATTCTACAGACATTCCTACGATGTGCCTTTTCTAAATCATTTTATTTTCTGAAACTTTCATGAAGCGTTTTTTCCTTAGAGGTCTCTAAAATAGAGAATTTTCTTTAAAAGTTACAATTTTTGACTTGATGACGTCAACTCAGCCTTAGTCATTTTCACGTTGCGTAAAATCAAATATGTGGATGTTCTGAAATGAAAAAAGTGTATTTGTTACTGCCATGAGTTAAGTTAGTTTAATATTATCAATTCTTTAAAAAAAATTATCAATTGCTGGAAAACCGTTATAATTTGTAACAATAGATCATTTTCTGAGAAAACAATTTCGTCAGACGATAAACATGATTCATCCTTGCAGACGAAAGATGTGTACTTTTTTTAAAACTTTGTGTTTATCTCAATTATGAATGTATAATTTTATGCAAGTGTTTTTTTTCTTTAATGACTTTTCCTATTAATTGCATGAAACGGCCATCGCCTCCACCCCACCCTCTTTCAATTCCAACAATTGGCGTGCCATTATCTTCGCATTTACTACTTCTAGATAAACCTATATATTTGCATTCCACACGTATATATTTTGCTTAGAAAGTGACGGCATTCAAAACACCATAACACGGACAGGGGGTCACAAGGTTGAATAACGCGTTTAATTTTGACGTCACAAACGTTGAACGCCGTGGAAGTGCAACGTCATAAGCGAAAATCAAAATTCATCCTCACATTACACAGAAGCTGTTGCGATGGCTCTTCCATTAATTGTAACATACCCGAAGGATAACACAGGGATTTTCAATTATAAATCACATTTGTAGTCAAGGCAAGGAGTTCAAAATGTAAATATAAGCATTGAATCATTATTTTTCGAAAGATATTGTCTCATAACTGCAACGGTGTGTGCAAACAAATTGAATAACGCGCGGTAGCGCGTTATTCAATTTTTTTGCAAATACCGTTGCAGATATGAGACTATATCTTTCAAAAAATAATGAATCAATACCTAATAACATACATGTACTATTTTGGAGGTATCTGTCAAACTGCATCAATTTTTCTTAAGTGTTAATTCTTTTTCGGATAACCGTACGTCATTTGTTCCTTCCAGCGGATCCACTTTATTTAATGGCTCATGTAAAATGCATAAACCAGGAATAATCCCCAATCTAATGAGGAGTGTTCCAAAAATAATGTCATTTCACCTTCTCCGTGTGAAAATCGTGTAAATATCTTACTGAAACCACATTAACACGTTAGATCTATCACTGAACCGTAGCGGAAAAAAAAAAAATTATGTTCACAATTTCACTGACTACAGTGTACATTGCTTTAAAGCGTATTCATTACAGTATACTCAGAATGATAGGAAAAAAGTGCAAACAATGCATTTGGTCTTTACTTGGCATTAGATATTCATCGTGAGGTCTGTGATATCTATCGGAATGGTGAAATGTCTCATAGGTCTGTTTGTAGGTGTGTTGCTATTTTTAAAACAGGTTACGAACACTTCAAAGACGCTGCTCGTCAAGGTCGCCTTGCAACAGTTACAACCAATAATAACATCGTAAAAATCCACCAAATCTTACAGAAAGACGCAAGATATACCGTGAGGCAATTGGCTCGGATGACAAACTTGTCGTTAGCAAGTGTTCATAGTATTTTGAAAAAAGAATCTAAAGCTTAGAAAGATAAACGCTAGATGGATACCTCATTTGCTTAGCAATGAACAAAAGAGTCCGTGATGAAAATGCAAAGAAATTATTAAAATTGTATCCAGAATATACAAAAAAGACTATTGATAATTTAATTACTAGTGATGAGACCTTGGTATACTATTTTGAACCAAAACGTAGGTGTTCTAACAGAATCTGGACATCAAAGAATACAAAACGTCCTAGTACTGCTACCAGATTACGAACCGTAAAGGAGGTTTTATATATATTATTTTCTTTGGCAATAAGGGCCCTGTCATGCAAATTTTCCTGAGCCAAAGGGCAAAACAGTCACAGGTAACTTCTATCAAAATGTTGTTATTAAACAACTGAAGAGATATTACGAAAGTCGTCGCCCTAGAACGGGTATGAAGTATCTTTTGCACGGCAATGCGCCTGCACACAAAGCACACATTGTGACCGAGTATTTGGAGGCTGAAAAGGTTACTGTCCTACCACACCACCCGTTTTCTCCAGATTTTGCATTGTGCGACATCTTTCTGTTCGCCAAACTTAAGTTCCACCTGTCTGGAAAAAGATACCAATCACGAAATGCCCTTAGCTCTGCTATTTATCAGTATATAATAGGTGTCCCTATTGGGGAGCACGAAAAAAAAAATGTTTCCAGAAGTGGACTGATCGTCAAAAACGTGTATCTAGGCCAAGGGTGAAGGGCAGAGATGAATTAAAGGATGAAAGATTAATAAACGTAGGTGAAAACAGCCAAATGTTATTATTTCTGAAACATCCCTCGTACTTACACACAACCATACTTAAAGACCTCAAGGGGAGACTTAGCTATAATAAGAAATATATATATATTTTCTTTTTTTTTTCTTGATTTATGTCCTATTGATTAGGAAATTTAAGACTTTGAAGCAGATGGATATTTGTGAGCTGTAGTATACAGTTACATGTATTATATACCTGATCAGTCAATAGACCAGAATATTTTTCACAGTGTGCTGGGAACAGCTCAATGTGTTCTATTGCCCAAGGCCAACGGCCGATGGCAAAGAACACACTGAGCTGTTATCAGCACCGAGGGAAAATATTCTGGTTTATTGACTGATCAGACATTGAATAACTGTTTTATTATCTAATATTATACTCTGTGTATGGGCACTGCCTGTCCAACAGATCGGATCGTCGTTCAGAAGCAAACTATTGGCCAACTGTCAAATGGATCACTGAAGTTTCTTAAATAGTTAAGAGGAATGAATATACAGAAAATAGTTACAAATACTACATATTTAATAAAATAGCAAAATCAGTTGCTTTAGGTAATAATATACAATTATTGCTGTTTTTGAGGTCAATACGATGATTTAGACACCTGAGGAGTACAATATTCACCGAACCCGAAGAGCGAGGTGAATATTGCATTTCGAAGGTGTCTAAATCATCGTATTTACCTAAAAAAACAGCAATAACTGTTTTATTATATGATTATCTATTTTTGGTCCAATGTGGAATAAATAATTCCTTATATTGACCTTGAAATAATTCCATATATTGACCTGGAAGGTCACATGCAGATCAATATAAGGTAGTATTTTTCTAAGATTATTGGATCTCAGCCAATCAGAGAGATGAGAATTATTCAATCATATGATAAAACAAATTATCCTTTTCTTCAGTAATAAGGAAAGTATTCTAGAATTATAAAAAGCGATAATGTCCTTTGTAAATGAAACCTGATACATTTTGATATAAAACCTACCAATATCGTAGTCTTGACAATACAAAGTGTACATGTAACAGTTTTATCAAATAGCTTGGAGGGAAACAGGGATATTTAGTGGAATTCGAAAAGAGGGTCATTCTAAGTAACGGTGAATTTGATTAATTACTTCACATATTTCCTCCTCTTTACAACATTTAGTTCAGTCTAGATATCCTTGTGTCAGTTTCAATGCACGAAGAATTATTGGAAAGAAACGTTCTGTTAATGCTACTGTATCAAAATCATAAAAAGGTAGGCTTACGTCTCTGCTTCAAACATTGCGGAAAATAGCCATCGTGCTTTTGTATCAATTACAATTGAAAAACCCTTGAATGCGAATTGCTTAATGTCGGGGAGAATTCTTCAACTATATTTTTGAGGAAATAACAACAGATGCACATGTATGTGGGTCTTATTCAATTTCATTTGCATAGAATTAGCATGTAATTTTTTTTAATGATATGCCTATTAAGGGGTTTTAACTATCAAAATATAATATATTTGACTTCAATTATAAGCAATATTACGAGTTTGTAAATATATGTTGCTAAGTAAATTTGAAGATGCCGAGAATATATCGATCTCATAAACGTATGATTTGTAAACTGTTCATCAGAAATTTTATGGGATATTAGATTACTTTCATACTAATATTACGTGTGAAATGATTTTCCGAAAAATCGAAAACATACAAGATATCATCAGTTTTGAGGAAAAGATATAAAATGTTTAGAGTTTATTGTAAAAAAATAATTGTAGGATAATAATAGAAGATTTGGTGAGATAATATTGTGTAATTTTGTCTTTCTACGCCGTCGTCCAAGAACTTTTGCATTGCTATCAGCTTTAATATTTGCTACAACAGCATGACATTCAAATTCACTATCACCGATTCGAAGTGAAAAATCCCCTCTTCCTCGAACCTTCAGGGGTGTTCCATCTGCACCTTGTATACTTTGATAAACAGGTTCTAGTCTACAATTTCTTTTTTTTCTCTATTTCATTGTATAGTCTGTCTGCTAGAATTGTCAAGGTTGCCCCGGTATCAACCAACAGATTGCATGGCACATGATTCTCAAAAGCTTTGATGAATAAGCCAGATTCTTTATTGAATTGTCCTTGCTTGACCGCATATTAGATACAACTTTATTGCTTTTGTTCCTGGTTTGAGTCTCTGAGCGACTTTTTGATTCATCGTTAGACTCCGATTTCTGTACCCTTTCACTAGTTTGCTTATTCTTTACCCAACAGTCTTTAATTCCATGACCATGATTTCCACAGTTGTGACATTTATACGGAAAAGCATCTTGTTTCTGGGTGCATTTGGAATTCGAAAATAGGTGTCAAGCCTGTAATTCTAATTAATTTCATGACATTTTTCCTACAATGAGGGAAACCACCGCACCCCCATTTATTATCGGATTATAAAACTTTTATTCAGATTTCAGTCAAAGACTGCTATATATACAAACAATTATTGAATTTTTAATGTTTTAATCGAGTTGCAAGGAATTGACAACAGTTGTCCAAAACTGAGTGGAACCGACGTTGGAAACTACCTTAATACTCTTCATTAAGTCCACATTACACATAAGATCATCAACGATATAGTGATATGAAAAGTTCAAAAACTAAATATGATGGTGACGAGTTCAATGCATGAACATCAAAGTTTCCATCTGATGGGTGAAGAAAACTTCATTAAAACATACCATGGACCTGTCGGAGTGTACTTACGATCCTTGGAACTTAGCCCACTGGGAAAAATACACTCTCTTTCTGTAGCGCAAAAGTACTCCGCCACCCGACCCTGTAGATCATTTAAACAAAGTGTCATCCGCAAAGACTTGAAAGAGTGTTTTTCTTTATGCATCCATATGCTTTAATTCATTTGTGACCAATGTCTTAAAAGGCCTTTGATATATGAAGAATAAAGAAAGATAATTCGCACATAATTGCTTGCAATGCCGGCTAGTAACTTTTGCATTGATCCGATTTTGAAAGTGAATTCTAGAGCAAGAAAGTCTAGTTATATTTTAATATAAAACACAGTATGAATTGGGGTGGGATCAGGTGCCTAGGATGAGTAAGCATTCCCTGTCGACCGGTTATGAATCGTATTCCTGAAATGAATGATAATTGTTGAGCATTAATATGTTACTTGTGATGGCAGAAAGAAAAAAAAAACACATCTGAAATTTTTATTCATGCCAACATACTTTGATGAGCAGATTTTAATCCGTTCAAATATTCATAAGGTTCAAGTTTAAGATGCATGATTGTAAATGACAACATTGATTATCAATGTCAAGCGTATTATAAAAATAAGCCTGACTGAAGACACATTGTTTTTATAAATGCCCCCATAGGAGGAAAGTTAATGCCTCAGCACTTAATCTACAGGGAAAATACTGGAGGCATGTGGCTCACACATCAAAGAGACTATTTGACTATTTCCTGAAAACGTTCGTATGAATGAAATTTTTAAAAAAAATATTAGTATTAAATACTTTGAAATGAGGAACCAAAGATCATTATTAGAAAAATTGAATTTTCAATTATCAATTTGATAAATCACCATGTTTGTATAAAAAAATCTTATTTTGTTATTTTTCAACAATAGATAGATTAAAAAAAATGAATTTAAGTTTTGTGCCATTTTTGAGTTGTTTCTTAAACCGATATACAGTTTATTACAAAATATTTATTACATTGGAAAAATAAATAGATTATTAACTAGACGCCCTTTTTCCTATCATAATAATGTATACATAGAAAGAAAGTTACATCCGATATCAATAATAAGCGTATCAAGATATTTTCCTTTTGGAAAAGTTAAAGTGTCACTACAGTTAAATATTCTTACTAAAAATGCACAACTGCAAATAGGCGGAATGAATTTAAAAGAACCTTTCGAGAGTATTCAAATTATGAAAATCAATTCTCCGTAAACGTTTTAGCACACACACACACACACACACACACACACACACACACACAGAGAGAGAGAGAGAGAGAGAGAGAGAGAGAGAGAGAGCCATTCAGCAAAGCACGCGAGTTTGTTTCGGATGAAGTTACTTGAAAATCAAGTGCAGTGCCTTATCACTTCCCCCTTAAATACAGTACATCACACAAAAACTCAACACACCCAAAATTTTAATAAATCTGGTATTATCAGAAAGTTTACATACTGTTTTCATCTCATAAAAAATCAGTCAAGGTCTCGTGCAAAACATGTCCGAAATGGGAGGGGACATTCAGCCACAGCATGCTTTAATGTGAACATCCAACGAAATACTCCAAAAACTCTAGCTGTGATGGACAAAAATGAAATAACAATTTTCAGCTTTCTCACTGGAATCTTTTTTAATTCCGTTACAGGTAATTTTACATGTTATTATTATATAATAATATCCCATATCCCGTTGATAAGCTTTCTCTACATTTAATCTTAATATTTAATGTCTTGTTCTGATTTAATTTTTAAAGGGTCACATCATTAATATACAGGAAAGTCTTTGTAAGAAAATGTCTGGCTTTTTTGTTATATTTGATTTGAAAATTCTCAATTTACGAAGATACATTTGGCTGAATAGACGTGAATGTTATGTTTTTAGTATAACATGGCTTATTTTCTAGTTCTTGTTGTTCATTTGGATTATTGAAGATGATGATGATGTTTATCATTACCAAAATGCATTTGTTGCTTGTTTTTGTCTTTTATTTGTTTTGGTCCAAGCCGAAAGGAATTATTTTTTTTTTTAAACTAATTGACAATTTACTACACAATACCAAATACTTTTCTGTTTCACATTTAAAATATTCATCCCAGTGCTTCTTAAGCATCTTCAATAATTTAACGCGACACAGATTCTAGCTATTATGTTTAGATAGTACTTCAATGGCAACTATTGGTAAATTTTGTTTTATTTTCAATATATAATTGGAAAAATATAACAGTACTTGTTTCTTGTATTTTTATTTTGCTTCAATTCAAATGTTGATTCAGAAATATTATTGAATATATATTTTATAGTAAAGCAGGTGTTAAAATCTATGTTGAATCTGTAAAACGGTAATCCTATGAATTATTTATCACTTCTGTAATTCAAAATATCACTCTGTACTAAATACCAGCATCAATAAATGTTGATTATAATAACCACTCTGCTAAAATTTTGAGTACTTCCAGGGGAAATTAAAAACAAGTAACAGACGTGCATTGGAAAGATATTTACATCAATGAATAATTGTGCAAGTAATCTTTATCAAGGAAGCGAATACTCTCTTATTTTCCGAAATGTACATGCAGCACCCTAAACATTAACCGCAAGAAAATGTACAAAAAGCAAGTATATTTGTAATGATGTCCATAAAAAAAAAAATCAACACTTTTGTGTTACCGGGGTATTTTATTATGAAAAAAAAAAAAGGGGAACATCAAAACTTGTTGCATGTTGAATAAAGTTCTTTTTGTGCTATTTTAGCTTTATTCTTAAAAAATTTATAGCAAAATCTATCTCAACTGACTGTCGATTACCTGGGGTGTTATATCAAGGGACCAAAAACGTAACAGAAACTGGTAGAACGTGTCAAAGATGGGATGCACAGAACCCGCATGAACACGGTTATGATGTTTTTAGCATTGCACAAGAGAACTACTGTAGAAATTTCGACAGAGAAGAGCCATGGTGTTTCACCAATGACTCGGGTGTCCGCTGGGAACTCTGTGGGGTTGATATTTGTGGTCAGTACACTTGTACTAGGAAAATAAAATTGCCAAAAAGTTACTTGAGTTTAGTAATATAAGAATCCTTTTTGTGCATTTTTTTCAGTAACGCCGTATCTAAATATGTATTTTAATGCCTCGATGATAACTGGTCAGTGTAAATATGGCATCCCCAGTGGTAGGGGATTCTGTGGGTAAGTTTTTATTTATGAACAATAGAATAGTCATGGTGTGTCATTTACACGTACACAAAGATACAGATTTTACATTGAGACATATTCTATTCAAACATATTCAGACACAATGAAATAAAATTCTCAGAGATTCTTGAGCTGTAATACTGAAAATATTTTGTTGTAATTCTGTATTTAAAACAACATTATTCACTCGTGATGAAAGTCTAAGGAGATTCAGGAATGTGTACAGGTTTTTTCATTTAAGAAAAAAAAAACAACAAAAAACAGAAAAAAAAAATCAAAACAATAAATAAATAGATAAACATAACAATGATTTAATTGCATAGTTTAAGAGAAATTCTTCAAAGAATATTGTAATTATCCACTAGAATTTTAAACCTGTAATAAAGAAAGAAACATTTTCACTATTTCCCTTTTTACTACACAGACTGTTTAAATTAAACAAGCTTTAATCATTGCATTAATTAATGGGTTACATGCATATTTGTTACAGGTATATATATAACTTAGTATCATGTTTGAAGGAGAATATTGAGAATATCAATGAATCCCGATGTCCCCAGTTTACATGGAGATCATTTGCTCTGCAAATACAGGGTACTTTAGAAGAGTTTACCGGAATGCCCATCTCTCAGTGTAAGTTTACAATTTAAGGCTATCCGTTCCTCAGCTTGGAAAGACAACTCTTTAAATAATTATCTAACTTTACAAGACTTAAAAGGAAGCTTGAAATTGAAATCTTTTTCGTGCAACAATTTTAATTTTATGAATCTCAATAAGATTCAAGGTTCTTTGATGTCTTAGAAACAAAATTGTAAAAAAAAATTAGACATTTTTACCCAAATAAAAACACAATGTCATGTTTAGAGATTTTGAATTCTCTGTATCTTAGCCATAGATACATGTAGCAATGTTCATTAGCATAAGATGAAATTCCAAGTGATTTGTGGTGTCTTGTATGTGTAATGATAGAACAAGCTTTTTACACTGTATAATTAACAAAGTAAATAGAAGACGTAACCTAGTAAGTATAAACACATGCAATTTCCTCCTAATACTTGGAAACTATATTATCTTAAAATATATTGTTGATAAATATTCAAAACGAATGTGCGTAGATGTGCCTTCATTCATGTTTTCATTAAATATATCTTAGATTTCATAATTTTCCTCGTATGATAAGATTTACTTAATGAGGAACTTTGGGTAAATTCACATTTCTTTGTGAATTTAGAAACATTTTTGTGAGCATTTTTAATTACTTAACTACTGATTTTCACAACCTGAGGATCCTGCAATTTAAAAGGAAAAGATACATCTGAATGAAAGTTATAAAGGAAACCATTTTTAAATACCAGTAAATTAAATGATAATAACTTTTTTTTTAATAATACACTTATTGATAAAAATCGTAGAGATTTATAAAGGAGATAGCAGAAGGAGAAATATTTGAATTTTGTTAAAATTCTACAATTTCCTGAGACATTTAAAGATCTGATATATACAATTTGCATCATTAATAACCAAAATAAGAGTAACTACGTGTATACCAATGTATACATCCATTTTTTCAGAAACAAAGACGATCTAGCATCATGATGACAAATGACGCAAATAGAAAACATATTTTAATATCTTCAAACGTTCTAATTGAATTTTTTTTTTTTATTTCAGGCATTCTTTCACCATGTGGTGATCCCAGTGTGATGAGTAATTCTTTTGTGGTGATTAACTTTGCAATCCCTTGTTACGGAAAGGTCTTCAGGAATAAAACAGGAAATGAATCATGCCGGTATTAATTCCAAATACATATTAATATGACAAAAATGTTAAAACGATTAACATGTATAGTTAATTGTATATGTGTGGTATTCTTCCATTCGAATATCAAAGTATCCTTATACTAAAGGAGGTTGCAATGGAAATACGCAGGTAGGTTAAGGCTTCCCGTAGAAAATGACAGTGCACTCTGTGTCTTCACTCCTTTGAACTACCAAAATACGACGTCATAATGAAAAATGACGTCAAGTCAATGCCAACCTGAGGTGTTATGACGGGGAGAGTGTCATGAATTTTACACTTTATTTCAAATTGCATGTAAAATGCAAGATAGCTTTTGCAAAATTCAAGGGTCGTTAAAGTTTTTTTAAGTCTTATATGTCCGAATATTTTAAAAATACATCGCTTACGTACCCTTGATTGAAATTCGGCAGGTTCAAAGTGCTTACGAAAAATTTACTTTTGAAATGTACTCTGTTTTACACCCGTGGTTTGAGGTAGAATTTACTTTGTGTGTATAAAAGAGTCTGGCGCAGGTGATTAATGAGGATTAATCTGAGTTTTTTAGTGGAAATCTGTAAGAAGAGGTTGTGCTATAACTGAATCTTGCTTGAGAAAAATGTGTGATGGCTTTGTTTTTATACAGATTACGATATTGTGTGGAAAATACCCTCAAATTTGTAGGTAAGTTGAATTCCTCACGAAATATTTTGTACACAAGTAATACTAGGACTTTTCCCAAGCACATTTCGGGGACACAAGGAAACGATGAGTTTATTCATATAACAAAATGTTAATAACATTTGTGTTAATCAGCTGCGCCGAAGCGATTTATGTGAAGCACTTCAATAAAGTATAAATGACCGTCACGTGATCAACAAAGTCATGTGATATCATAACAAACATGTTAATATAAAGCCGAGGGAACCCTCTGTATAAATTGGAAGTACTAAAGGACAAAACGTATAAATTAAAATCAAAACCGACCTCGCAGTGAAATATTATGTTTTGAGCGGATTTTAAAGCTTCGGGAAGCCTTAACATAGCTGCGTACATAGTTATTTCTGTAATAATCTTAAAAGACTTTTTTAATCTTCTGAACATTCATAGGACTTGGGGTTATTTTTGGCTTTATCATGAAAGCTGTTTTTATTTTCAAAATTGTAATTAAAATTATCAGCATTAATATTCAAATGTATATCAAGTGTAATACTTACACACTTCTTGTCATTGTATCCAAATGTAGAGTAAAACAACGTTTTTGGCATTGTGTGATATCAAGGATACAAGAAAATGACGAAACAAACTCCACCTGTCTAGTCAAAGATAAAATTTTCTTGGCCAACAGACTTTTATCTGAAGAGGTTTCTATTCCTCCAGAGATTCAACACAATGCTAGTCTTTGTAAGTCTTTTAGTACAAGTACAATATTTAGATTTAAAAAAAAAAAAAAAAATTGGTTAAATTGATCTTATTCATTAATTTTATTTATATTAAACAAACCTGACACAAAAATTTTAATTGATTGATTGATTGTTGTTTTACGTCCCATTCGAGAATTTTTTACTCATATAGAGAAGTCACCATATACCGGTGAAGGGCTTAAAATTTAGACCTTTTTTCAGCACTCAGGGCCATTGAGTAGTGAGGGCCGGGGTCTTTATCGTGCCAACGTCTAGCCTGACACGGTGCCTCGGTTTTTAATGTCTCATCTGAAGGACCCGCAACTTTCACTTCAGTTGCTACCTATTTTTTATCGACTTAGGTCAGTCGCGGCAGGGGATCGAACCCCACAACCTCCTATCACGGAGCAAGCGCTCTATCTACTGAGCTACCGTGACGGTACAAAACTTTAAATTGATAATTAATAAATGAGAAACAGGACTGCTGAAAATTTACTCCCAAGAAAGACATTTCATGACATTCACTTCTAATGCTGGTCGCTTGATGAAAGAATAGTCAATACCTTTGTTTAATATTTGAAAAATTTCAGGTAATGAGAATCGAATCCGCATCTTTCATACAAAAATTCAGTAATTTATGTTTCTGCATATGATTTAATATCTACTTTTCCGTGTGGACTTTATCCTAAGAGATGATGACAAGAAAAGTCATTTAATCATAAATGTTACTTTTCAAAATTTTATCCATGACATATAAGAAACGAACAGTACCATTTGGTTATATTTACATTTGCTGTGTTTTTCTACTAAGCCAACTGTAAAATTGATTTGAACGCCATTTTCTTGTATACTCAAGAGTAGAAATATACACGGAGAAACTCGCGCTAAAATGACATCACAATAAGCTACTAAGCTACAGATACTTTAATAAAACTGTAACAATATAGGGCAGTGAATAATTCAAGCACTGAGTATATTTTTGGTGCTTTTGAAAATGTAAAATGCAAATATAGGGAATGTTTTTAAGTTTAATGTGAATTATTGGTGTGTAAATCAGACAGACTTCCACGTAGGCATATTTTTCATGAAGCGCTAGTTCGCGTCATGAAATATGCCTACGTGACAGGTCTGTGTGATTTACATACCAATTACTCACACAAAACTTAAAAACATTCCTTAATTAAACCTGCACAGGTTTCACTTATTCCATCTTCCAAAATGCACTGCGCATATACGTCTATTTACCATTTATTTAACATTTCAATATGTTTTCTGTTGTTACATTTTACGGCGGTTTCAATTTTACAGGGCAATGGGTTTCGTATCATGATATAATGCCATTAGTAACCTATAGACTTACTTTGTAAAAGATCATTCTGATTTTTAACACAGATACTCTAGATCTGAATTCTTGATTCTTGACTTCCAACAATATCTATGTAGACTTTGGAGGCCAGATTTTCGGACAGTCTCTTAGTATTCTCATGTGCACTAATGTGCCTCTTTGTTACCATTTTAAGCAGACAACAGGCCCATAGCAACGATTTCACAGAGATGGTGTACAACTTCAAAAAAAAAAAAAAATAATAATAATAATAAAATAAAAAAAGAGAGAAAAAAAAACTGAACTAAACTTAACTTACCAAAGTGGGGGGGAGGGGGGACTTCCTAAAATTATCCGACAAGATAAAAAATAATAATTTCCAAATCCTTGAATTTGCCAATGCTCGACATTGCAACATCAAAAAGTGGAGGAGAAAGGAAAATTTACTATAGCAAAATACTATACTCAGAAAAAAAGGGGGAAGGGGCCTGGCCCCTCGCGTTCTACGGGCCTGGATCCTGTTTGTATTCTAATTAACCAGAAATTAATAATAATAATAATAATAATAAAAACTTCTAAAGGAATAAAAGTTTCTTACTGTGATCTTCAATTCGATATTGATTTCGTTTTTACAAATGAAAATATTTATTTTCATTCACTATGTTAATTAGATATAACCCGTTTAACTCGAAATAATTCTATATTTTTTAGATTTGTGCAATATTTACATTCACATGTGTTTTGCTTACAAAATGTGGTGATACACTCCTCATACAAGGATGGCTAGGTCAAAAGGTTAAATTTTGATTTTTATTTTGAGATTGCAATCGTTGAGCGCAATGCAAGTGCAAAGTTATAAGCGAAAAATAAAATTCTCGCTCACATTGAAGTATAGCAATTGGAGTGCCTCTTCTATTAATTATAGCTTTCCCATGAAATAATACAGGGATTTTGAAATATAAATCACATTTGCAAACAAGACGTTAATAAAAAAATGTAAATATAAGACTTTAATTATGATTTTATTTTATAGATGTAGTCTCAAAGCTGCAACAGTGTGAGCAAACAATTTTCTTAAAGGACTAACACACGTTATTCAATGTTTTTACACACAACGTTGCAGTTTTGACACTACATCTTTCAAAAAACATACAATTATTACCTACATATGTGTATATGTAATCAATTGAGTTAATTCAATATCAAGAGCATGTTCCTTGTAAGAACAATCACTAAAATAAGGAAGGCTTCTGACTAACAAATTGATGATACAGGGGTATCAACAATCTCTCTTAAATTCTATTTTTGATACAATGACCTTGTTTGTAATAATTACAAGGAGCACACTGCGGGTATGATCCTTTGACTGAGAACTTTCCATTTTATAAGAGGTCTTTGTTTGTTCTGCTCTCAATTCTTATTTTGTTCTGATCTTTGGCATGATTACTGATTATTGTCTTCATATTTCAGTTTAAAAACCATTCTCGCTTATTTTGTAGGTGAAAATCTATATTCTGAGTTCCCTGCACCGTTGGAAACTACAACAGATATCAGTTTATCATACATTAATATGAAATTATACAATGTACTTAAAAGAATCAGGTAGAATAAACAAATAAGAGCATTGTAAAGACTATCACATTGATCTTAATATGAACAAGCATTCTAAGAGTATTGCATTAGCAATACCAGTCCCCTGCCGGAAAGTGTAATCTGGTTCCCGTTAAATATTAAAAATGCCATAATGCCCTCAAAAATCATTGAAGCGGAACAAAATGTAAACTTGATCTGTAACTCATGAAGATACACTTACGTACCAAAAATCAACTCAATATCTGCAAGCGTTTAAAAGTGCGGAAAACCAAGTGGGACATACTGACAGACAGACAGAGGGACAGCTAGATAGACGGACAGACAGAAAGCTAGACAAACGGACGGACAGACTCAGAGGAAACCTATAGTCCCCTCCGGTTTCACCAGTAGGGGACTAATAAAAATCTAATTGCAAGTTTTTCACGATATTTGAACGTACTGCAGATATCTTTAGAAAAATCATTAGCTGTATGATTTTCCCTTTTTGTGCCTGTATCAAATCATAATATTTGTATTAAATGACAATTTTTGACACGCACATTCTAATGCTAATTTTGGATTTCCACTCCTCCTACAGGCCGGGGTCAGATAGACTATAATAAAGCTTGTTTGCAAAGAAATCAACAATCTCTGTTAAATTACCACTCTGTAAATTCTATGGTTGGTACAATGACCTTGTTTGTAAATAAAATCTGTCATTAACCGAATATTGACTTTCATCTTTCATGCAAATTGTTAGGCTATTTATATTTTATATTTTGGGTAAAGATTTCTCGTTTAACCAATCATTACAAACAGCATACTGGGGGTGTGATCCTTTGACAGTTGATGCTTAACTTAATTTCCATTTTATCAGAGGTCCTTGTTTGTTCTGCTCTCAATTTTTGTTTTGTTCGGACCTTTGGGCATGATTACTGATCTTGTCTTCATATTTTAGTTTAAAAATCATTCTCGCTTATTTCGTAGGTGAAAATCTTTATTCTGAGTTCCTTGCACCGTTGGAAACTACAACAGGTATCAGTTTTTCATACATTAACATGAAATTCATAAAATATACTTAAAAGAATCAGATAGAATAAACAAATAAGAGCATTGTAAAGACTATCACATTGATCTCATGAAAAAAAAAATCTAATTGAAAGTTTTTTACGATATTTGAACGAACTGCAGATATCTTCAAAAATCTATTCAAAAATCTTTAGCTGTATGATTTTCCCTTTTTATACCTGTACCATTTTTTGACATTTGTATTAAATGACAATTTTTAACATGTACATTCTAATGCTAATTTTAGATTTCCACTCCTCTTACAGGCCGGGATCAGATAGGCTATATTTAAAGCTTTTTGGCAAAGAAATCTTTTATACAACACATAGATATTTTTTTTATCCTAGAACAAAACATAAAAGTTAAGATTTAAAAAGATGAATTTTAGGGAAATTGTTGCCCACCTTTTGTGTTCCAGTTTAAATGTGTTGCATAGATTCCAATATTATTCAAAATATTTGTTTTCAAACTTTGTAAATTTATAAAGTCAGGGATTTCACAAAACAGGGCTCCTTAATGAAATTCTGAGTCGCTGTCGGAAAACATATGCTTGATAAAGTTGTTTTATTATTTAGATACTAAAAATCCCGTTGGAAGTCGAGAAACAAATACTGAGTTTTCTCAAACTACAGTTCTTCGTAAGTTGACTCTGATTATCCAATATGGTTTTTTATTTGACATAAAGCTTTGAAGATAAGATTTCTAAATAAAAATAAATTCCTGTTCTAAGATAACAAAATAAATCACCTAAGGGTTTTCAATTCACAATTTTTATAGGAAATGAAGTCCTGCTTATAAAATTTCAAACATTTTGAAACTGTGTTATTTAATCACAAACTATATTGATTAATTATCATCCGATTATCATATCATCATAACTTTCCGATTTCCTGTGAAAAATATCATGAATACATTCTTTATATGTAATCATATTGTTAAAATGTACGATTCACGATTCAGTTGCAGTGGGATTAGCTGTTTCATTAATATTTGCTGTCAGCTTCGCAATCAGCATATACAAAATAAGGTTTGTGTCCTTAAATTTTTGTTCAAAATGTAACTCACCCAAACTTCAAGAAAAGAATATTCAAGTTTAGATGTGGCTTCTAGAAGCATGACTTCACATGAGACTTTTACCCTTCCTATTTCATTTAGTTTTGAAGTTCAAACTTGATTTAAAAGCTTTTTCAACTTATTTGAGTCGAAGGCTTTTCTGATCAAATTCTTCCGTTGTCTGTCCTTGTTGTATACCTTTCACATTCTATATTCTTCAAACCTCTGGACCAATTTCAACCAAACTTGGTACAATGCTTCCTTAAATGTAGGGAATTAAGTTTTTTTTTTTTTTTTTTTTTTTTTTTTTTCCCAAATGAAGGCCATTGTCTTTCTTCGAAGGGAAATAATTAAGAATTAGTTAAAATTTAATGACATATTTTAAAATCTTCTTTTCAAGAACCACCGAGCCAGAAAAGATAAAACGTAAGTTGGTTCAAATCATGTTCCACTGTGGTAGTTCGGGGTCACACAGGCCATTTAAGTTTTAGAAATGAATATAAAAAAAGAATCTTCTTCTCAAGAACAGCAAGCCATTATTTATATGAAAGCATCGTCATGATTATAGCACAGATTCAGATTTGTTCAAATCTTGACCCCTGGGGATGAGTGGTTCACACTAAAGATTCAAAGTTTTACACAGGAATATAACAGAAAAAGTATTTGCAAATCTTTTTCGCAAATATAGCAAAGCCATGATTAGTCAGACGGATGTGGAAGCATTTTCAGCTAGTATAAATTTACAAATTTATACGTACAAATCATGGCTTCTAGGTGTAGGCCGGGGTTACGATAGGAAATCAAAGTTTTGCAGGGAAATATGTAGGAAAAAATCTTCGCAATTTTTTTTTCATAAGAAGAGCAAACAATTTCTAAAACGAGGTAAATTATTGACAAACAAGTTGATGAAACAAGAATATCAGCTGTCTCGTTTAAAGTCATCATTTCGTAAGTTCTATGGTCGATACAATGACCTTGTCAGCAAATTCAATTGATCATTGAGTCAAATGCTGACTGACGTTTTTCATACTAATTGTTAGGCCATTATTTACACACTGAATTGTCGACGGATTTTTCCGTTATTTCCCGATCATGACAAGGAGCACACGGCGGGTGTGACCGGTCGGCAGGGGATGCTCACTCCTCCATGGCACCTGATCCCACCTCTGATGTTTAGAGGTCCGTGTCTGCTCTGCTCCTATTTTATATTTTTTAATGGACTTTTGAGCTTAAATACTGTTCGTTATCTCCATATATTTCATTTTAACAACCGAACATGTATCTCTGCTGGTGGATAGTCTGTTTCCGAGGGTACTTGTCGTTCGGTACCTATTCATTCATGAGTACACAGAATAACGAAATGATACTGGCAGACGCGTCGCCCAGTATAAAAAGGCGACACTCTTTTGAGTCTATAACGGACACAGACTCAAGGAGTTCATTCGGTGCCCCTCGGATAATCCTCAGGGATATTAAACATATGTCATATGTACAGTCTTCAGATTTCCAGTTTTGGTATAATACCAATAGTTCGTACAAAAAATTGAAAGAATGTAAAGTTTCTATAAGAGATATATTCGAAGACTCCTTTTCCGATCCCATGTCTTCTATTTCAAAATGTTCTGCGAAAAACTGTAAAACCTGTGACATTTTGATAACTAACACTTCTTTCACCAGTAATCTTACTGGACAGAGCTTCTGTACCAAAACTTGGGAAAATCTGAACTGCAAATCTTGTAATGTTGTCTACGGAATAGAATGTTATCTTTGTGGACTTCTTTATGTTGGTGAAACCAAGGGATCATTCAATAAAAGAACATCAGGTCATAGATTTCAGAGAAATAATGGGGGTCAGCAACTTTTATACAAACATTTCAATTTACCTGATCATTCTTTTTTGTCAATGAAAGTTAGAATTCCAGAATAGATTTACCACCACACAAACAGTCCATCACTGAGTACACCTTTCCGTAGACAACGAGAAGAATTTTGGATTAGAAAGCTAGGGACAGCCTTTCCCTATGGATGTAATGACAATGTCGATAGTGTTGGAAATCTTTCCAGTCCACAGTGTAACAATGTAAATGTGATGGGACTTTTTAACCACACACAGAGACGTAGGCGTAGTCATGGGCATCGGTCTTACTATAAACCTTTAATACACGATGTCTCTTTTGATTCATTACTACCTAACGTAAATCAACAGTTACGTCTACATCATATCCGCACCAAACTTTATTCTGTCCCTTTCAAACTTTTAAATAGTCTTCTTGAAAAGGTCAAGGAAAGTCGATTTTTTGATTCCTCGACACCAGAATATAGGCTCGGACCTGTGATTATGGATATATTGCAAATCATAGGCTTTTTAAACCCCCGTGTTTTACTGGAGAAAATGCAGTTTTCCTTAAACTACAATATGCCAACAAAGGAATTGACGCGGTTAAAATAAGTAATATTCTTAATCACAAAAGGGTATTCAACCATATTTCAAGTTAAAGACTACACCTTGAATTTCCTACAAATATACATCGACTATTGCTTCCAAACCTTTTAATTACAAGAAAACTTCACAGGGCCTGGATATCGAATATCTGAAACATAATTCTCCCTCGTGTTCATGTTCTTCTTCGCCCTATAACTATAGTCCTGCTGGACACGTTATTACTGGTGACGTAAATATAGTTAATAATGAGGACCTTAGTTCACTAATTTTAAAAGGTCCTAAATTTAGAGAACCTCAATCCATCAACCGGCGTCAGAATTTCATAAATATTATGGATTCTGTAGAGGACTACACCAAGCGATGGGCCAGACATGAAAAAGAAGACATTGACACTTTGTCAGAATGGATTAAATGTATCAGATGTATGATAAAATCGCGCATTAAAAGATTGAGGGCAATATGAGAACCATCTATTCTTCTGTATTCAATAATCCAGAAGTGAAAAAAGAATTAGATAGATTACATGATCAGTACTTACTGGTCCCTGCTGACAAAGCAGGTAACAACATTGTCTTTGCTTGTAAGGTTCATTATATAAATGTATTTTAGAGGAGCTTGGATTTAATTCTACAAGTGGTAATCCAACTTATAGTTCCCTTTCTAAGGAAGAAATTCTTCAAAAACATATGTCAGTTTTGAATATTTTTAATATTCCAAACAACCAAAATGAATTTGAATTACCATATTTACATTGGATTCCGAGACTTCATAAAAAAACCTTACAAACAAAGATATATAGCAGGTTGCAGTAAATGTTCAACCAAGCCTCTTTCTTTACTCCTCACTTAGATATTAACAGTGGTGAAGGAGAAACTTCAAGAGTACTGTGCTACAATATATTCGAGCAGTGGTGTAAATCAGATGTGGATACTTAAAAATTCCTAGGAACTTTTGGAAAATTTGAAAATCACAAGATTTTACCAAAATCAACAGATTTAAAACTTACGAATTTTCAACTTTATACACAACTATTCCCCACGTTAAATTACAGTCCAGGATTTTTGAAATCATTGACAGCTGCATTTTCAATAAAAATGGAACTCCTAAATATACTTACCTTGTCATTGGTCATTTGCAAAATTATTTTGTTAAAAAACATTCTGATTGTACACACAAGTACTCTGAAGTTTACATTAAAAAGATGCTTGATTTTCTGATTGACAGTATCTATGTGGTTTTTGGAGACCAGGTCTTCCAACAATCTATTGGAATTCCCATGGGTACAATTGCGCCCCGTTATTAGCAGACCTTTTTTGTATTCATATGAAGCAGAATTTGTCCAAAATCTTGTACGTGAAAAGAAGAAAACACTTGTTGTGGCCTTCAACTCGACATTTAGATATATCGACGACGTATTGTCAATTAACAATGGCTATTTCCATCCTTATGTCGATACGATATATCCTGGTGAGCTTGAGATAAAAGATACCACAGATTCTGACACATCTATTTCATATCTTGATATTTTACTTGAAAAAAAAAGTTAATGGTTATTTAACAACCAAGCTTTATGATAAACATGATGACTTTGACTTTCCTTACTTATGCAGCAATATACCTTCATCACCTGCATACGGGGTATATATCTCTCAGTTGATTCGATACGCAAGAGCATGCTCTACGTATGTACAATGTCTAAAACGAGGTAAATTATTGACAAACAAGTTGATGAAACAAGAATATCAGCTGTCTCGTTTAAAGTCATCATTTCGTAAGTTCTATGGTCGATACAATGATCTTGTCAGCAAATACAATTGATCATTGAGTCAAATGCTGACTGACGTTTTTCATACTAATTGTTAGGCCATTATTTACACACTGAATTGTCGACGGATTTTTCCGTTATTTCCCGATCATGACAAGGAGCACACGGCGGGTGTGACCGATCGGCAGGGGATGCTCACTCCTCCATGGCACCTGATCCCACCTCTCATGTTTTGAGGTCCGTGTCTGCTCTGCTCCTATTTTGTATTGTTTAATGGACTTTTGAGCTTGAATACTGTTCGTTATCTCCATATATTTCTTTAATATATTGTAACTTGATCAAGTAGCTAGAATAGATTAATTTTTTTTCTAATCATGAGCCACTTGGGAAGGTTGGGGCCACAAAATGTGAGAAGTTTACATATGAATACATAGAAAAAAAAAACTTTACAAATCTCAAATACTACAAATTCATGATTATTCATACGGAAATGGAAAAATCGTTAGAGAGTTTAGATTCAAATTTATTTTGATCCTGACCTTGGTGGTAGGGTGTAATACATTATTGGATAAAAGTACACAGGAATACATAGGGAAAAATCGTCTCAAGAACAGCAAAGAGACAATAAGTCCTATTTATAATAAAGCATTCTCAGGAAGTGTAGTTTTGAGTTTATTTAAATCATGGCCCAGGAGATAGGATGGGGCTACAATAGGAGACAAAGGCAGTATTAATCATACTGATATGCAAGCATCCTGAGGTAGTTTGCATTTAAGTTTGTTCAGATCAGGGACATCTGGAATAGGGTGAGACTGCAATAGGGGATCAACATTTTACAAAGAAGCATATACGAGGGTTTTCCAGAGAGTTTATGGACAAATGTTTAATTTTTTAAATAAAGTCCGCGATAATGCATGTAATTTAATAAAGACCATGATTTGGTAAACATATAAAAAATTAGAACAATGCATACTATTTTATAAACGTTATATGTGTAAATACTTTGTATATGCAGGCCACACGGCCCAGTCTGACGTAACGCTAATTTCTTGATAAAGTCAAAAATATGAACTTTGAATTTTTATCACGTTCATGGACACATGCTCATTTTTTTTATTATGCCACACTGCCAAGTGTGTGCAATAAAATTTATAAATAGACCAAAATAGACAAATTATACACTATAATTTACATGCGTCTTCAATATGAACACTTCGTATATACAGGTTGCACAGTCCAGTCCGACGGCGCTAGATTTATAACAACTTTATGAATAGGGATATCCTATTTGTATTAAATAACAGGGTTTTTTCACTTCTTTTAGTGTCTCCGAAATTTTATACACCGTTGAAAAATCGTATACACCAATTATAAATCAATAAACTAAATATCTTCATATAATTTCAAGTTGTTTAAATAAATATTTTGTGTCTGACGTTGTTTCAACTACATTGTGTATTAAAACATAATTGTATGATTGGACGCTGTTCCATTCGAATGGCCGACGTCGCTTTTTCTGTCAATTTTTGAAACATTCTTCTTGCGGTTTTTGCTTAAATTTTCTCACTGTCCAAAAAGTACATGCAAGTGATACTAAAGATACAAGAAAATGGCGATAGCCGCTTTATTTGCAGAACATTTAATTTTTATCAAGCTTAGACTTTGACTTGTTTTATAAAGAAAATAATAATTTTAATCAGAACTCTTTATGGCACTTTAACCCTCGTCCGTGCGTACTATCGGCGACCTTTAATGACCGCAATTTTTACAAAAATATTAAAATCTTAAGTTGAAACAATAAAACCAAATTATTCTGAATATGTTTTCATAATTAATATTTTAGTATACAATAAGTATATCTTGAACCATTCGTTTAAACAAAAATGCCATTGTCCACGAACTCTTTGGACCACCCTCGTACATAGATAGATTGGCGAGAGCGGCTGAACCACCATCATATGAAAAAGCAAAACATATCTTGTAAGTTTTGAGAAATATTTTTTTTCTATTACAAACCCTAGGGTTAGGGTTAAGCCGAAATCAGGATATCATACTTTACATAATGCATGAGTACAGAAAAAAATCGACTCCAGAACAGCATGACCATGTTGATCATATGATGTTAAAGCATCCTAATGCCGTGTGGATTTAACTTTTATTGAATACTAGCTTATAAAAGTGTCCACAATATGGAGTCAAAATATTCATAAAACAAGAGGAGGAAATTTGAAAAAAAAAATCCTCTGATGAAAAAAAGCAAGGTCAAAATGACTAAGGTGAGCGTTCGGGCCCATGGGTCTCTTATTTTTATTTAATGATTCTTAAAAAAAACCCTGTGGTATCTTACCACAAAACATGGTAATTATAACTTATGTTGAGGGCATACTAGTATTTTTCCTTGCATACATATATTGTTTCTTAGATTGTCATGAAATTAGTTCTATTATATTTTTATTAGACATTATTTTTTCTTCTGTACGTAAACTTATTTTCAGGCAATAAATATTAATTATACAAACATATATATTCAGTAGGACATTACGATTAACTCTATGAATTTAATACATGTGTATACGAATAGCAGAGGAAGTTAACATGATTTATTCTGAAAGTATATGTTACTTTGAAAGTGTTACTTTCTAGATCTGATAGACGGACTTATAAACAATTTCCATTTTCAATATTTCGAAACCTTTCCTACTTCTTTGTAGAAAGTTTAATTTTTGCTATTCTTTGTATGAATTCATACAAGTACCCATAAAAATTTACATCACGTTGCCTCAATCACAGATGCAGAGTTCGTTAGTACATAGATTAATATGTTAATATATATATATATATATTTGAAACATTATTCTGATTAAACTTTAATTCATCAATTAGAGGCATAATAATGTTTACATGTTTTTGTTTTTTTTTTTTTTTCAAAATCACAAAGAGCTATAACATTGAGAAAAAGACGGAAAGAATTAATGCGCCTCCCATCTATTCCAAAGTCGAAGGACTCTCCGTACGAAGTAAACTTAACCAATCCAGATAGTCTATATTCCGATCCCGATTATGAAATTGTAGAGGAAGAAGACGAAGGTTATAAACATCTGCCCGGTGCAAGAGTAAATCCTTTCACTCTGAGTCCTACTGATGAGGATGGGACATATATAGATCCTAATAATGCAGACGGCACATATCTAGATGTAGCACAGAGCGAAAAAGAACCTAATGATTATATTAATGTCCCTGCTTATATTGATTTAGAGGATACATTCGATGATGATCATCCTAAATCAGATGCCTTGGACATTTTACTATCAGAGACCGCTGAAACAATGAACTTATCTGCCAACATAGATACAGCAAAAATAATGAGCTAAATGATGACCTCCTACAATAAAGTAGTGTGTAGTATTGTGAATACATTGTGAAGTGTGGAGCCTGCAAGGAGGTCTTGATGTAAAACAGATAAGATAAAAACTCTCTTTAGCTTTTTCCAGATGTATACGTTTTTTTTTTTTTTGGTATATTTTAGATGCAATAGTTATTAAAAACAAAACACAACTTTTAAAGATTATTAAGGACCATAACCAAAGTGGTTTAGACATTTAAGAGATTGGATATTTGTTTCCTACGTAGAAGTGTTATCGAAAAAGAAAGGCACCGATGCAAATTATTTCATTCATGTAAATGACAGGAATATTGAGGAAACAAAGGGCAAGCCTCGGAGTGACCTATAAAATCTAGGCGCAAGCAGTCTCCTAATAAAAAAATATAGTTGTCAATGCAAAATTTAAGTCGCCAGACAATTTTTTTAGGCGCCAACTTTGAAAGTTAACATTAGTCCATTTACGGACCAGTTGAGGTAGTCAGTGGAAAGGGGGGGGGGTCCAATCGCAATGAAAAAAATATAAGCCAGTTAAATGCCAGAAGAGTTTAACTTACGCATCCATGTAGAACTTCCCCGTCTCGAGCGACTGTCCGGAGTCTGCATATAGCTCTCTCCTAACGGCATTAATGTCTAGACGGTATTTCTAATTATTGAGAATGTAAATGACAAGCAATTGACCTAACCATCAGTTCAATTTTGGACTGATTTTCAACTATATATATGTAGTCTTTGGAGACCAAGTCTTCAAACAAAAAGTTAGGATCCCGATTGGCACCCAGTTGCTTCTTTATTAGCCGACCTGTAAGACACCACAGAGTCTGCCACATCTGTTTCAAATGTGGATGTTTTACTGATTGTAGACGACAAAGGCCAACTAACAACTAAACTGCATGACAAGTCCTCATAAACGGGTGTACCTATGATCCACGGTACATATCGTACACATTTTACATGATTTTAGTTAAAGATTGTTGGCCATGGTGCCCAGAAAAAAATGACTTTTGTATTATTCTATTTTACCATTATTAAAAGTAACTGTATGTATCTTCAATAGATTTTTCATTTTCCAATTATGTCATTTTTGTGCCGCATGCAGAGCAGAGAAGCTCTTAGTAATCACTTCACCCGTCTGTCTGTCTGTCCATCTGTCACACCTTATATCTCGAGAACTGCAAATGTATGGATTTGATATTTTGCACATATATTGCTTGGTACTATGGCTTTTATAAATAACATTGGTTACCGACCTCGTGACCTTTAAAATTTGATTTTGACGTTCGACTAACTTTTCAAAATAGGTTATAGTGCCGATATACATCATATTTTTGAGATTAAAGAATTGAGTCTAAGCTATTTAGCATGTGCACCGATTGCCATAAGACATTTTGAAAAATACCAGCAATACAAACCAACTGACCTTGACCTTTGACCTACTTTGCAAAAAATGCCCCTGGTAGTTTAATTTAACTCATGATTCTTGAATGTTGAGAGGCAGGATTTTGACAATCAGTATCATACAAGTTTATGAGTTCATGATACTGTACTTTGAAACTGTACGATATTCAGTTACCACACAAACTTATATTTATATATTATTCCACAGTGGATCGTGTAGACTGACAATATTGCAGTAAAGACAGACTGAAATCTCTTTTAGAGGATCATTGGAAACGCATTGAGGTCATGATACAGTACTTTGAAACTGTGTGATATTCAGTAACCACACAAACATATTTAAATACGATGAAAATACATCGGGATTGGTATTCCACAACAAATGTGTAGACTGACAATAATGAAGTGAAGACATTCTGAAATCTTTTGGAAACTCGTATTTATAAAATGATAAATAATTATTTCTAATAATTTCAATTCAATTATTCATTTGAAGGTTAGGAACCCTAGTTTCTTTAATTGTCAGATTCTATCGCAGTCTTATACTATCCAGGGATGCCATTTTTTTTTCTTTGCAGGCAAATGCAAGAACTATCACGTAAATAGTTTATAAACAGTTGATCACTCTGACATTTATTTACATCTTTACTAAAGCTACAAAGCAGGCGACATTTCCTTGGAACACTCAAGTTTTATAATTGTAATTATTTAAAGTCTTCAACATTTTCATACAAATTAATGTCTCAACGTTGTAAAATACTAGTTAGAACATTATCAAGAAGTCACCTCACATGAGTTTGTCACAGTATATGTGTATAAAAAGAGCATGATTACACTTTAAGGAGTAGCCGAACACCTGTAGCTAATAGTATAGCCAATAGATAAATAAAAAGCTATTCAACATTAGTTATTTCATTCATCATTTTTGTAAGTACATTATCGTCATACACTGGCCATTCTGAAATGTCCTTCAATCTGATTAGATATGAATATTTTGAATTTCAGTTAAAAAATATAAGTAATAAACTCAATACATTCGGTAAATAAATGGTGAGGTGAAAGAGAAAAATATTTTTTAGAATTAAAAATATCAACAATGTTTGAAAATAGCAATTGAACAAAAATGAACTTCAGATGTGCATCTCCTTTTCGGTTTTAGAACAAACAGCACTTCCTTTTTATAGCGCTTAAAGTGCATATCTGAATCATTTTGAAAATGAATCAGTTTAGCTTAAATGAGGTCTACATTGTTTTAAATATTTTCAGGAGAAAAATATACGCCGATCTATTTAAAAACATATTTAGATCACTCTATCATTTACATTATTAAAAGATACAAATTTAATCTTTCTTCCAATGAAACTAGATGGATGTTATATTTAAAATTAAAATGTAATCACTTACCAAAACACTTGATGTAAAAGACTGCATTTATTTGGTTATTAAGCAGTCAGAGAACAGGGAATTTGAACATATATTGGATTATAATAAATTATATCAAAATAATTATATAATTATTAATTAATTATAATAAATACTGCATGCATAAATGTAGCTCAGCGCACTAAAAAATCCTTCCTCCGTGGAAAAATAGATAAAAGAATTGTGCAGCTAATAGATATGTCTTGTGTAATAAACATTGTTTTGAAGAATTGCACTTGGCTGAATCATCAAATGCCTGAAAAGGAATAAAAATCGATAAAACAGGGTTTACGTGTTTTGAATTATTCCATATTTTATATAGAATATTTCTCGTAAATATTCATACCAATGAAAGGGAAAATTCTTGGATTACAAATGTAATCTTTATTCTTAGTCAAAGTTATTTATCATTACAATACTAAAAACATCATACATGTATCTTATAAGAAATAGGAATCAAAAGCTCATTACAATGCATTTTGTGATACCATCAGCAATTAACAGATCGAATCAAAGCCATGCGTAGATATAAGCAGATAGATGTTTACAGATTTCAATTGGGGTATTAATAGCAATCAAAAGAGGTTTCTGAAGCATTTCTGTTCCCTTTTTATATGTAAATATCCATGTACTGAAATTATTTTTTTAAACTTATTTTAACCATGTATTCAACCTAAAAATGATAATATACACACTCATAAACCATAAATATTTAATGATTGATTAATTGAATGTTGTTTAACGTCCCATTGGAGAATTTTTCACTCATATAGAGACGTCACCATAAACCGGTGAAGGACTTCAAATTTAGACCTTTACTAGGCACTCAGGGCCATTGAGCAGTACGGCTGAGTACGGTTTTGAAGGTCTTATCCAAAGAACCCGAAACTTTCACTTTTAAGTGCCGAACGTTTGGCGAAGGAACAGTAGCTACAAGTACCTATTTTTAATCGACTTAGGTCCGTCGCGGCCGGGATTCAAACCTACGACTTTCCGGAGCGAGAATGAATAATGTTAAATAATACATTTTATGGGACTTTTTCAATTCAGATGAAACTTTTATCATTACGAAGGAAATTAATCTTGTATTTGACATTTGTAATAATATCCTGTTTCAATATTATTGTTTATTTATTCTAATAATTTGTAAAGAGATATACATGTATTAACATTGCATGGCAAGTATAAAAAGAAAAGAAGTAGGAAAAAACTTTGCTTCTAAATATGTATTCAATGATTTAATTTTCCATCATATGAAAGTTAATGGTACCAGAAATATAATGTAGTTAAAATTCTTGATCGTAAAAATACTGAATTATTTATAGAAAAATCAATATAGAGAGGCTAGCAATATGTTCAATTCAGATATACAATTTAAAATAAAACATGGAATTATGTCTTAATGTATACTCAAAAACGAGATTTTTACATGCATGGTTTGTGTCGCTAAAAATTGACAAATTCATTTCTAATGGTTATCAAATACAGGGAATAGTATGACTGGTCATGTAACATATTTCTAGATAGAAATTTTGCGTAATCCTCATGACTCTTTACCTTTCTGTCACATTCTCGCTTCTGCCATTCTTGTCTTAGCCAATCAAAGCCATCGGAACATCTCCCAACCATAGGGCACCATTTACAATCAAATGAATCGTCCTTGGTTAAACAAGTTGTACAATACTTGGCAATATTACAAGCTGTAAGCGAGTATAGAGACATGAAAGCTTTTAAGCGATTGTGTTTGAATACGAAACATCTAATGAGAAACCGAAGTGCGAATAATTTTGAATTTTGATAAAAGAAAGCCAATAGATTTGCAAAAGGTGTCATTGCACGTACATATTACTAACGTTAAGGCATTACCAGAGACAGAAAGCATTATTTTTGTCTTTCCCGGGTTTCAGTAAGAAAAATGCTGATATAATTTACAGTAATAATATTGAGTAAACATTGTTTATTCTCCCAATAGAAATAAAACAGCTTACTCTTTAACGGGTCCAAAATAACCACTGTCCCTGTCCGAACAAGTTTAAAGTCAATGTCCAAACGGTTATATTCGTTTATTGTCCTTCTTTTTACGCCGCCTGTACATATAATTCTATGGATTCAAAATTTCGTTTTACTCAAAATTTACTTTAAGAGGATATTTTTTGAATTATAAAAAAAAAATAGAACTAAGAAACTTATTACAAGAATGTTGCTCATATAATATTTTTTTTAATATGTAAAAGTTGGTTTTGCATTAACATTTTCTGAGTGCTACCTTTAAATAAAATAGTGAAAAGTGAAGAGAAAATTGGCCGGTTAAAAGAGAATTCACACCCTTTTAAAATTGAAAAAAAGGCAGGTGTTTCATGCTTATTATTTGCATTTTAGCTTTCAGGACCTGTTCGTAAGCTTAAGATTTTGAAAGATTATACGAGGGTTGTCAAACAAATTCATGAACACATTTTTTTAGCAATACTGCTATACGTGTGTGCGATAACAACTATACTAATATTATTATGGATATTATGCATAGACCTTTGCAAAACGAATGACCCAGTCTGACGTGTAGGCATGCTCAGGTGTTCGTATCTTTATATTTTACATTTCATCACATATCAGTGCTCTTCCACTTTTTGTAAGGTCTTCCAAAATGCACACCCCGCCAGAAAACTGTTTATGCAACTTGTGAATCAAAGGTCTAGAGTCTTTTCTTTCCTTTAATTCCTCTTGATTCATTCAAATATTTTCATGTTCTCCAACGGCGCTTCTTCAAGATCAACACATAATATCATCATCCATGATAGCTAATCAGTTCGGATGACCGACGTCGCTTTTTTTGGGCTTTTTCAAAGACATATCTGTTGCATTTTTCTTCTGATATTTCCTTCATCCATCTAATAACTGATAGTAACGACATTAGAAAATGACGTTAGTCGTTTAAGTTACTTTAAATTAAAAATTTTATTTAGTTTTGATTTTTCACATGAACAACGTTATCATTTACATCCAGACACTCCATTACCAAGTTTATTAAATTTGACCCTTGGCAGTGCACACTTTATATGACCTTTCATGAATTTTTTTGTCAGCTCTTGTATATGATATCATTATTACAAATACCTTTCCTAACGTCAATGTAGTATGCATCAGATACGCCCACTTCTACGGGGTGATCGCTCATGTCAATATCAAACAGTTCTACAGGTATCTACAATATAACTACAATCTATTTTACTCCCTTTGTACAGACAAACCCAGATTGCACCTGTCGTGTCTAACCTAGTGATATTGAATACTTCACACTTGCCCTGTGCATTGCAAAATTATTTAAGGACATTGGCAAGGTTCCTTGTCACATTAAAATCATTGTATCATTCTTTTGTAACTGAATTTTAAATTCCATGTAAATATCCCGTGGGAAACTGCTTCTTTTTAAACTTCGTATCATTGTAAATAACCTTCATGGAACCTCAGTTCACTGGAACTTAACCTGCCAGTTTGTGCAAGAATGTTAGTTTGGACAGAGATGACGACGCCTTATCTCATCATATCTTTACATTTTACATGTAATTACCCTTATAATTCATTGCATTGCTTGTTCTGGTGTGCTATTATTCTTAGCAATGTAATGGTCCAGCTTTCCTGAAGTAAAGTTTATTTTTATACTTCTATTTTATATTTATACTTCTATTTAAGTTATTTTCTGTATATTATTTATTTGTCCTAAAACATCCAGTCACCGCAGGTCTCTTCATTTTTAGCATGTGTATTTCGTTTAATTTGATTTTTATCGGCCGCAGAAGCGGCCGTTTTAGTTGTGGTTGTGTTAGAATGTGCACATGGGGAATTGAGCAGTTATTTTTTCATTGCTGCGATGGAATAATTCTTTGTTGATGACAAACTTAATTACGGAAGCCCAATAGTGCAAACCAAAAAAAAAAAAATAGAATAAAAAAAAACGAAATTATTAAATAAAGAAAACGAAATTATTAAATGAAGAAAACGAAATTATTAAATAAAGAAAACGAAATTATTAAATAAAAAACAAACGAAATTATTAAATACAGAAAACGAAATTATTAAATAAAAAACAAAATATTAAATAAAAAAAAAAACAAACGAAATTATTAAATAAAGGAAACGAAATTATTGAATAAAAAACTGAAACTAAAATACGGAATTTATAGATGTGCATGGTAAGGGCCATTCCATAAAGTGCACGTGTTATAAAGCATCATTAAGGATGCTATAGACCTGATTTCGTTTCGACATTAAAACAAGTGTGGGGGAAATGAAAAATTAAAAAAAAAAAATTAGATAAATGTCAAATTGACAAACGTAGAAAAACATTATGTGCCCACAGCCTATAATTCGCATTTTTGAAGTAAATGATTCGTAACTGTTCAATTTTGTTTACGGGAATTTGATGCTGTGTTGCATTCCCACAACATGAAAGTTTGAGCCTGTTAGCCTTGACGTAGCGAGGATGGCTGTTTCTGCTTATTAATGACATTCCAAAAGAGCTCATGAATCGCTGAAAGGTCAAGACCTTGCGCATCGTATTGCTGACCCCCTCCCCCTCCCCCGAACTAAACCTAGCGCCCTATCTGTATACCCATAAATCTTAGGTTGTTGAAACAATAAAGAGAATGGTTTGAATACTTTGTGGGATTTGTTATGCAAGTGTGTGCATTGTTTGTTCACAACTATCACTGACTTATAAATACAGATTGAGAATTTGTCATTTAGAATTTGTGAGAGCAAATAGTTAGTGCATCACTTCTAATTATGCTTTGATAAAATGACCAAGAAATTAGAATTAAGTGTTTTTTTTTTTTTTAATAAAGAAAGCAATCATTAAAATCTACTCATTGTAACCACTTTGACTTGTTTAATTTCTGCAATTGCTCTCTTTAAACTTTTTTTTATAATGTCAATGAAACCCGCAAAATCCGATCGGTAACGTATCATTTTACAGCATTTTTGTAATGTGCGATAATTGAAAAATGACGTACATCTTCGCTAGCCAAGGGTTTTTGGTCCGCACTGCTCCCCATTTATGGCTAGCGAAGATGAATGATGTATAGCCATGGGAATTTCCTAAATGTTATAAAGTTCAGCAGTTGTAAACAACGGAATTTGAACAGACATGTATATCTTAAATATTTGTGGAATTTATTAGCATAATCTCTTTTATGTTTCATGTCATTGTATGCTGATAATTAGCCCTTCTGAGCTGAGGGTTTAAGAAAGCTAATGTTAACGTAAACTTGTCATCACTAGCCAATTCATCAGACTGGTCAAAGTTCACATTAATCATGTTAAGAACATAGATCTAACCATATTGGATAACCAAAGGTTAAAATTCTCCCATATTCATGTATTGTGATTGTCTACTCCAGGTTATGTTATCGATACGGAAAGAGCTGACTGTAATGCAAACAGGACATTGTTTTATATCAAAACAAAATCAGGTCATACAAGTAGAACGGAATGATTAATGGGTTCAGGTCCTTACCATGCACATCTATAAATTCCGTATTTTAGTTTCGTTTTTTTTTTTATTTAATAATTTTGTTTTCTTATTTAATAATTTCGTTTTCTTTATTTAATAATTTCGTTTGTTTTCTTATTTAATAATTTCGTTTTCTTTATTTAATAATTTCGTTTTCTTTATTTAATAATTTCGTTTTCTTTATTTAATAATATCGTTTTCTTTATTTATTTTTGGTTTGCACTATTGAGCTTCAGTACTTAATAGTTATGAATAAAAGTTTTAAAAATTCGCTGAATTCTTAGTCCTAATGGTTGTTATTAGGTTTGAGTTTGTTTTTCATTTCACATCAGATATTCATTAATTTATGAGTTTATTAAAAGTTGTTGCATGAACTGCTCCCCACGATGGGATAGGATGCATAGGATATAAAAACAAAACGTATTAAGTTTCCGGATTACAGTGCCAAAAATAACTAATAAATTGTATAGGATTTTATAGTAAGTGAATTTTGTTTGAATACAATTATTTGCAAATATCACAGTGATTTCATTTTTGCACTTCACATTTATTTTGATACATCATCGGCATTATCATATGACAAAGATCCTTGATATCAGCATGTGAAGTCTATTTGTTGTCAGCATTCAGATTATCATAATTAGTAATTTTCGATATTTTTTGCGTAAGCCTTTCAATCAAATAATTTTATTATGAGACTATCTTTCACTGCGGGCAACCCTATTTTTATTTCCATGAGTTTATTTTTGATTGATCACACTGCAAATTAAAGTTTAAAATATGAAAAGAAAAAGTAAGGCAATGGAACAGTTTGCAAAAGAAATGTACCACATACATGTAATTTTTCTATTTTGAATTTTTCCTTTGGATTCTCTTTTGTGAAAATTCTTTAAATTGCTATAATAATATAATTTTACGGCCAATTTGATGCTTTGCATCAATTTAACTTGTTATCGATATTAACACGTACTTGAATATTTCAAAGTACGGTGTACAATTTCTGTCATGAAAGTTTGTCCGTAAAGTAGCAGTTCGCAAAATTGCATTTGTGTAAGAGTTGTATGAATAATTTAAACAACTCATGTGTGTGTAATTGAGTCTTATCTAAGACGTGTCCATTATCTATAAATATGATAATGAGTGTAGTGTGTATTTGTGTAAAACCAATGGAGTGTGTAAGCAAAACTTGTATGTATATGTTGGAGCAGATTCCATCCATATGTCAGAGTTTTTGTACAACAATGAGGCCACCCAGTGTTTTAAGTCCGCCCATGGTGTGTAGTAGATAGGCCAGCCGGCCTTGGAACCTAGAGTCCATCCTCCAACCTGTGAGGTGGAAAAGCCAGCGGCGAGACGGGAAATGACGACAAACAACAACGACATTTGTATATAGTATCATGATACATTAAAGATGTAGATTGTAAGAAAAAAAGCATTAATTGAGCTGTATTTTAATTAGTTAAAAAAATCCGCTCGACAATCTGTGACTTCCTGGTTATTGTATAGAATTTTTCAAGATCTCTTGAGTAGGTTTTATTGTACTTAAGAGGCTATATTCTGGATTGTTTAAACTACCAAGCCAACTTTCTTTAAATTTTTAAATTTTATCAAATCAGTACTTTTGCAATCCGCAATGCATTTACTATCTAAAATGTTGATAAAAGGGACTTACATAATTTTTCACCACAATATTTCTCCAAAACCAACTTATTTCAAATAGTGTTTGTATTAATATATCTTCATTTCCTATGACTTCTAGATATTTTGGCTGAACATATATATATAGAAATAAGACAAGGACATACCAGCACCGATCTTTATGTTTGGGTTACTTCCCTTACCAGATATAATTTCATATTATTCATAATGGTCAAGAGAGTCAGACTGGTTGATTGTTTCCATCATGTAATTGACGGAATTGATTGAAGCACATTGTCAAAAAAAAATATTTGCATGAAAATTTATTTTAATTTTCATTCGTAGTTACTAAATGTTGCTTTACCTGTACAACTTAGGAACTGATCTCAGTCGGTTTACCTTTCAGCATATGACACATCTTTGTCCTTCCTAGCATATTGAGCATAACTATGATAAATGACGACCTTTAGGCTCTTCGTCGCCTGAATACAATGTACAACAAAGCATTTTCTTTCTTGCTGTATAGATAATTCTACCCGTTGAAGGAAGTACACGTGCTTTTGTTTACCTCTGTAACATACGCTTTTTTGGTTAGAGAATTCTGCACTCTCAATCACTATTTCATAAGTGAAAAACCCATGTAATAAACCTTTTTTTCTCCAGAAAACTCGGACTTGCCAATGTCCTTAAGAGAGACAAAAATACTAGAAAAGACGAAATGTGATAAAGTTGCAATTAATAAGCTACAGGGTGTAATTAATTAAAGACCGCTAGAATGCACCAAATGGTATTTTTCCATGTTCTCGTGCCTCAAGATCGTGAACCAAAAATTCAAGTAAGTAAAATCTTGAAATAATTTCGAAAATAAAAAAAATCAAGATTTTTTAGCAACTGTTAAATATTGTTTGCTCACTAGCTACCCTAACAAAAATTATAGTTTACTATGGTTAACTATAGTTTCATGTAAGTAAATACTTTGATACTTTGATTTACTATGAACTTTACTATAGAACTTTTTTTTAGATTTAAGCGTTTAAAATCTCTTAAATTTAAAACCACTAATGTTAAATTGAAAGTAATATGCTAATATTCAAGTAATATCTCCATTTAATACATCACATATGCAGGTATTAACTTTAGAACATAATATATAACAATCTGAAATCCATAGTAAAAATACTGTGATTCATTATAGTGAACTCTATGATTTACTATAGAAACTTTGATACTGTAGTTAACTATAGTACACCATAGTATATTTTAATTAGAGTATCGACATTAAAACCTAAATTATGACTATTTTTTTATCAATTTCATTGTCTTAGGGCCAAGTATTTTCTATATGTTGGACATTATAAACTAAATGATACATTTTACCTGCTTGTAGGCAAAATAGATTGTTCCATTCGTCTGAAGAGTTGTTTGAAAATGGAAGGGCTTAGCTGCAAAAATGATATAAAGTTTTGTTTAATAGAAGCTTTAGTATAACAAGAGGCCCAAGGGCCTTAAGGTCACCAGAGTACAATACAATGATTTATAGGAAAATAGAATATAAAAAAAGTTACAAATGAAGCTCTGTTGCCCAAAAGACAGAGAAGTAGGAAGATTAGGATCAACAAAATAATTAGTCTAATATTCAGTAACAACTCATAAATTAAGTTCTAATCTGTCCCCAATTTATCACTATCACCACGAAGACTATTAACAAACTATTCGTGTTTCTGCACTATTTTTAACTCAATATTATAACCTCTTTTGGTCTTTGAAGAACATTTAATAAGATAAGCTATTCTAGATCTTGTCTCCATGTTATTTATCTATTATTTACAGGTCTTTCTGAACATTAATACTTAGAAAGTACTTTTTCTATTACACAACATTATTTTTTGCATAATTCTCTTATTCTATTAACCTCTCAAAAACTTTATTTACAGTGATTAATTATAAAAGGTGAATGGAATGGGGAATAACTTCTCTCAGTAGTATACAAATTAATAGGAACCTGTCAAGGACCAGAACGCTTGACAAAATGGGTTATATGTTAAAAACTCTGGTAAAAATACCCTTCCTTATGAAAAGTTGCACTCAGTTTGCCTGCAATATGTCCAGAAGTAGAGAAGAATTTCTTAGGAACAATGCATTTTCACTACAGATTCAACACAGCCCTACCTTAACACCAGAACCTAAAAGCCAGGGTCAAGAAATTTACAAATCTGGAAGAGTTATCCTCAACATGATAACCGTGCACCTAAAAAAAAATAACACTTTTCCACTATATTATCAAATCCACCTCCCCCGTAATGCCAGAACCCAGGACCCCTCACCCTGGGACCACAAGTTTTAAAAATTCTGTAAGAAGCCCCAGTGTTCATCATAACTAAGCAATTTATTCATCTGCTCAACACTAAGCAGCAGACAGGATTAATGAATAGAATTAATGTTTTTTGTTTTGTTTGTAGTTTAACATCCCTCTCTAGAATTTTTCACTCATATGGGGACGCCACCACTTGCCGGTGGAGAGCTGCAAATTTTGACCTATCCTATGCTCGGCACTCGGGTCATTGAGCAGTGACAGCACCTACTGCAACACGGGATGTCGGTTTATACGGTCTCATTCGAAGGACTGGTCTCCAGGTCTCACAGTCGGATTCGAACCCGCGACTTAAGGATTAGCTCCTTACTCCGCAACTCTAGAGCAGACGCTCTTACCACTGCGCCACGCGGGAGACAATAGAATTAATGCATTTTCAGTATATTTTCAATAGAGCCCCACCCTTACACCAGAACATCTCACGCAGGGGCCATGAAACTCACAATTCTGGAAGAAGCACTCTTGCTCATCATAACTATACACTTAGTTTCTTTCCTTTGTAACCTGTAGCGGAAAGAATACTTTCAAAGATATTATGCTTTTCACTCTATAATTAATTCAGCCCCCTTTCCACCTGAACACCAGATCCTGGGGCCATATATTTCACACATTTGGAAGAGGCATCCTTGCATATCATAATCATGCACTTGGTTTGTTTAAATAATCTCCAGGGGCAGGGAAGAAGATTTTCAAAGTATTAATGGATTTTCAATATATAATCAATAGAGCTCCGTCCTAACACCAAAACCCCTGACCCAGGGGTCATGAAATTCAAAATTTTAGAATAGGCATCCTTGCTCACCATAACCATGTCATACTCAGTTAGTTTGTTTAATACCCAGGAGCAGAGAATAAGATTTTCAAAAAATTAATGCATTTCAACTATACAATTAATAGAATCAAACCCGAACATCAGAACCCCTGACCCGGAAATTCACAATTTTGGAAGATACTCACTTGCTCATCATAACCGTGCATTAAGTTTGTTTGCTGAATATCCAGGATCAGAGGAGATCTTTTAAGGAATAATGCATTTTCACTATATTGTCAAGAGAGACCCGCCCTAGCACAAGAACCCCTGACCCTGGAGCCATGAAATTCACAATTTAGGTAGAAGGCTCACTGCTTATTACAAGCATGGCAACAGTTTGACAGCCTGATGTCCAGTAGTAAAGTAAAAATATTTTTAAAGATTGCATTAATTTTGATAGTTTTGGTCCCATTCCTCGGGCCCAAGATGAACAGTGACTACGAATTTCAAAATTTATATTCCCCTTCACCCACAGATGTTATATGCCAAAACTAGTTAAAATTGTTTCACTGGTTCCAGAGAAGAAGCTGAAAATGTCCAGAACTTTACAAACGAAAGGACGGAAAAAGCACAACGACGGGCAAAAAGAGATAGCTATATATAAAAATTGTGATGTTTTTATTCAAACTATGAAGAAGCGTACAGTCTGTCAAGTGTTATGTATGGAAGAAAAGAAAACTAAAATAACACTGTCTTATACATACATAATTATATATATATATATATATATATATATATATATATATATATATATATATATATATATATATATATATATATATATATATATATATATATATATATATATATATATATATATATATATACAAAAATTAGCTAACGCACCACCTAAATAAATTAATATTTTTCGTTTCAAAACTTATTTTAGCTGCAGAATTGCAGCTCTCCGAAAAATAAAAAAAAAAAGTGACATACCGGAGAGCTACAGTGCCACTTATAGAAAAAAACTGTATATTTATTTCGCACAAAAATTTGCGCTTGGTTCTGGATTTATTTCTGCAAATTCTTACCTCAACTGCACAAAATCTCGATTTCCAAAAATTCCTAAGACCTCTGTCAACTACTCTTGCAGTTGACATCTTTACGAAACGCTTTTGGCCGAATTGTCTTGCCACCCAAAATGACAGTATTAACAAGCGAAATTTTGGATGGTCTTAATTTCAGGCCAGGAGGGATATTAACAACGATTATAGGAAATGGTTTGATATGGGAAAAGTGCAAAAATGTGTTAAGAACACACGGTTAGTAATATTTAGAGATTGCAGTTTAAAAATACGGAGAAATAAATCGAGAAACAGCGCACTTTTTTGTGCGCAATAAATACGGTATACAGTTTTTCTATGGGTGGCACTGTAGCTCCGCGGTCTATCATTGTTTTTTCGGAGCTCTACAGTTCTGCAGTTAAACTTGTTTTTGATGTTTTTGATATATAATTATGTAACTTTAAAAAAAAAAAAAAAAAAAAAAAAAAAAAAAAAAAAAAAAAAAAAAAAAAGGCATTTAAACGTCTTAACTGATAAATAACTACAATGTTTACTGAAGCGTAACAATTTCATAGAAAAATTAAAATCATATCTATACTTTTTTGGTAGAATAACTTTCTGTTTTTTCTTTGTGGTTGTGTTCTTTATGTTTGTACTAATTAAAAACTCAGAAAAAAAGTTACACCGTATGAGGCGTTTGACTCTAGAAGAGCGTTCTAGGGCAGCAAGTATGGTGTTTGCAGAGGGTTCCTTTGGAGAAATTTGTGAAAAATTAAAACAATTACATGATTATGCACTTCTCTGATGAAAAATTGTTGAAATTAAATTACCAATCATAAAAATATTTACAATTGTTTAGATAGCGACGACACTAGGTAAGCACCACACAATATCTTCAAGATTGTTCCACAAAATTTGGGCAACCGGAAGTTGGGTGGATTTGGAAGGGACACCAAGGCACCGGATGACTGCTAAGAGATATAGTAGTCAGTCAGAGTATATAACACGGACCACCATCGGTAATCACCAACTTTATATCTTGGCAAAAACGGTGCGCAGTGCACATCGGGAAATTGGTTTTCGGACAAGAGAGTCCTTTAAGGGTCTTGTCATGACACCAAGACATTTGTTCATCCAACTGTTTTGGAAAAGATGGCCTTTTTTATACTAGTACCAATCAGGCAAATGATCAATTCACAAATAAGAATAATAAGTGGTGCATTAGCAATTTTGTCTAGCGTATATATATCACCTGATCGATTATAAGACATCTTATAAACTCGTTTTATGTTTCTAAACAAAACACTTAACTCGTTGAATAAAAAATCATATCCACCAACAATTCACGCGAAATCTATTATAAGATATGAAAAGAAAATACAAAAAATCCTTATTATTATTATTTTTTTTAAATTGTGTCCGATTACTTAGACTTTATATCAATTTTAGATATGTAGATCTTTTTTAAATAAATGGAAAAGAATATAAAACGAATCTGAACTTTCGTACAGTATGACCTTACTGTCATTTCTGTCGTGGAGATAAACATTTTGCCATTCCATTACAAACCTATCACCTGCAGAAAGAAAGGCAAAATGAAATGATTAATCCCTTAGCGCATGTAATCGGTCTGTAAAGAAGAAGACACATGTAGCTTAATTGTTCGAATGATAGTTTAACTTACCAAAATCATTATACAGAATTTTTGAATCCTCATTAACAGTGGGATCAAAGTTTGCCGTCAGTGGCGCAATATACTGTGTTGCTGTGAGATTTGCATATTTAAATAGCCCCATGTTTAAAAATCCTGAAAATATCCAGGCATGTACAAAAAATTCGTTCCGAGAGGGCAAAACTTGAATTTCCAAATTTCTATCATATCCATAAAATATAAATTAAATGCATAAATAATTAAGCTGTATTATCTTATATGTATTAATTATTTTTTAATTATTCGACAAAAAATTCATTTACCTCCGGTGGATATCATGATCTCGGTTATGATATTGCCATAAAATCTGAATTTAAATATCAGTTTAACCGACTGCAATATAAATGAAATGTCGCATATTGTAGTCAACTTGTTAAAATTTCGTAGAGATAACAGTTTAATTGTGATATATTAGCAAAAATGTTTGCAGTGATACATTGTCGCTGGGGGGGGGGGGGGGTGCATTTTAGTCTTGTTTTTTCAGTCATTGTTTCAAGTATATATTGTTTTGCATTTAACTATACAAAATCATGAAAAAATAACGATAACATGATTCCTCACTTGGTTGGACTCCAAATTACTTTGCTACGATATATGCATTGATGAGATGACTGACAACGCTAGGGAAATGTGTTCATGTTTTGGACATTATTACTTGTAAGATGTATTCTTTATTCATATAAAGATGACAGAAAACATTGAACTTCAAACAAAAAAGAAATGTCCACGTTGATACTTACTATAGACATTCTATAACCCTTTTCAAGAGTTTTATATCCTTTTACATTGTTCAGGTCCTCCCAGTATTCGTTGAAATCAGGAGTTTTTGTCATTACTTTTGAGGTGTAATATCCATGGTTCTTGATCACCTGTAATGATCAATTCTAAAGACCTGTGTTTGTACATTAGTATTTAGCAAAAAGAAAATAAAGTCACCATTTCGTATATGCATAGGTGATCATGTTACTTGACCTTCAATTAAACGATGTGTTATTTCAGTTAGGACAACCAACTTATTCACAACTACATGCAAGAGAGTAAATATCCATCTAAAAATATTATTTTGATAATTTTGGCAATAATTAACATAAAAATAATATATTTTTTTTGCTCTTCCTCGATTTATGTTTTTACTTATTCTTCTATAACTACAGTGGTGCAATATGCATCTATCAACCTCTTGTTCAATATACTATGGCACGGTGTGTATATCTGCAATTTGTTCTGACTACTTTGCTGTGGTTTATACATGTATCTACCATTTGCACTAAAAACTGTGACTCGGTTTAAATATACCATTTGATCTGTACACGAATACCGTGTTCAGCTGTTTATCTACATTTTGTTCTAATATACCGCTGTATAATATGCATCTACATTCTCTTATGTTTACCGTATAGCGATATATCTCACCCACTTTAATGCATTTTTAAAACATTGCTGTGATGTCATTCCTTTGTTCTTGCACCCTAAAATTTTACTTGTGGTAGTCCGATCTTAGTGAGCAGTCTGGTATTAAGTGTTATATCAGACTGTCTCAGTACTGATATCCCTCACAAATGGACGGTTACTGAACGAAGGAAATTAAAATGTGACGTTTAGCAATTCAAAATTTATATTTGATCTTATATGAAAATAATTATTTTAACAGAGAATATATTTTATTGAACATACAGCATTTGAGAATAAATTAATGACTTCAAATGAAAAGAATATGTATGTATTGAAATAGGAAGGGATGAAATATAACGATTCAAACATGAGCTCCCTCAACTTAACAAACTTGTTCGACTTTTAGTGATGTTTTCATTAGGTGTTAAAAATTTAGAATTTCTCTTATTCTGGGTTGAAATCAGTGAAAATTTATAAAGCAAAATTGGCAGGTAAATATGTCATTAATCATAGTTGTACTCCTGGTTATATTAAGAAACAAGTTACTGTCCTTCCAAAAGAATTTCAATACGTGGACCATAGACCTGTGTTTCTAATAGAAATCTAAAGGAAGTTCTGGGTTGTATTGAAATATATGTTATAAAATATTTCTTTTATCTTGAATCACGTAAATTCTCATTATAATTTAACGTTAAAGTCTAATTACTAAAAATGTGATAATGAATGATAGAAGCACGACTTGGATATCAATACTTGATCAAAGCATCCATTGTTTAATTATTTAGCCTTGACCTCAAACTTAATTGGGGTCATCCATTTATCACAACATAGCGTTTGAACTGTTATGCTCGAACTCAGATTTTAAAATATTGTCCAGTTTTTACCTGGTGTTGTTCTCCTTGAAAGAGAACACATCTCTGTTGAAGATTTCACATGATGCCAGGCCTGCAGGCCCCGGAGGGGGCAGGAACACCCCACCTTCCCAATATTTTTGCGAGTATATATTTACCAGGTTTGGGGAGAATAACATCGTAAAGTAATGCATTACATTACCATTACTTCAAGAATTTGGGCATTAAATTACCATTTCCATTGCTCTTATATCTGAAAGTAATGCATTACATTACCATAACTTTAGTAAAGTAATGCATTATATTACCATAACTTTCGTAAAGTAATGCATTATCATTACCATTAATTTTGGGGGCTTTTAAAAATAGATATTCAAAAATTTGTACTATTTTCATAAGCATGCATTCAACCCCTTCAAAACTCAACATGACAAGTGATAATTCAAATTTGATATCAATTACTTGCTTTTGTAGAATGCCTGCATGTTTTCCATTCCTTTTGATACAATGGACTTTTCATGGTCAGCTCAAGCTAGACCAGATCAATTAATATCTTATAAACACTGTCAGGAGGCCTGGTAATTTTGAGCACTTCTAAAAACAATGCATTGTTTTAATTTTTACTTAATCCCAGAGGCGGTCGCCCGCGTGGCGCAGTGGTTGGAGCGTCTGCTCTAGAGTCGCGAAATAAGGAGTTGATCCTTACGTCGCAGGTTCGAATCCCACTGTGGGACGTGGAGACCGGTCCTTCGGATGAGACCGTATAAACCGTGGTCCCGTGTCGCAGTAGGTGCTGGCACGAAAAAGATCCCTCACTGCTCAATGGCCCTAAGTGCCGAGTATAGGGGAAAATTTGCAGCTCTCCACCGGCAAGTGGTGGCGTCTCCATATGAGTGAAAAATTTTCGAGATAGACGTTAAACAACATACAAACAAACAAAATAATCGCATAGTATGTTTTGATGGCACTCGATTTAGCTATTCAAAAAGTGGAATTATCAGTTTACAGTGTACATTAATAAGTGTACCTCATATAAGACTTATTTTTAAAAAAAGATTTCTAAATATTTGAAATAATTCTTTGAAATCAAATCTTATCTAAGATAAGTGTGAAAATTTAAATGTATGGTAATTGTAATTTCAACAGAATAAAAGTGAATTTAAATAGATACAGAGAGTTTATTTAAATAGGTTAACTTTTATCATTCATTTCTATCATTTATGAAAAAAAAAATAATCTAAACAATAATTTCCACGTCCATTTTATTTTTTTTTTTTAAATAGGTACATACAAAATAATGTTTTGTTATGCTATGTAATGCCAGCATTACTCTGGATTTGATAAAGTTATGCATTACATCACCATTACATGTAATGCGTTTTTTGGCATTACATATTACTAGTTAGCATTACTTAGAGTTCAGGTAATGCATTGCAATGCATTACCATTACAATTAGTATTACCTCAAGCCTTATATATACTTTACTATGAAAACGAGGGCAATATACCCCCCCCCCCCGCTTCTGAGAGTTTTTATTAGACACAAAAACTTATCAAAATTACAAGAAGACCAGGAATTCATGTATTTTTTTTTTTTTTTTTTTTTTTTTGGATAACTTTTTGTGTCTAATAAATATTTTCAGAAGCTGGGGCGAAAGGGGAAGGGTGGGGTTCCTTTCTATATTTTTACACAAGCACTTGCGTTATCTAAAGCGATGCAAGGTCATCGATCTAGTCAATTTAAAAACACAAAATATATTATTTTTGTAAAATAAAAAGGTTACATTTCTAAATACAAAAACGAAGCATATATTGAAAATGTCTTTATAAATATAAAAGATATTCAGTGTTAAATGTCGGATTCTATTCTATGACAAAGGGATAATGAGTGATGCTCCGCAGCCGCAACAGTTTCTATACTAAGATTTTGCGCTTTCGTTTGCGTAGGAATCTCAGGTAAATTTCACAATACCCGTCAATGTATCGAAAACGAGTTAATTGGTTACTCAGAAAGGTGACACGGGTTAATCCTTCGTTAACATTTTCTACAGTGATCCACCTAGTTTGAGTACTTTAATAGCAAAAATGTTACATTTTATTCCGGTAGGTTTATATTTGTACCATGGTACATTTGTCATTTAAAAAATCGGTTTTTTTCGGTAACTCATAACGACTGGTTGTTTGTCAGACTTTTTTTAAGGTAGCCACCCTTTTCATTTTTAAAACCGTTGCTATCAAAAATTTCCAACAACTGAGATAATTTAGCAACCCTCGAACTACAATGTTCACTCGCCTTTGGGCTCGGGTGAATACTGCTATTGCTCTTGACAATAATTGTCATATTGTCCTACAAACAGCAATTATTGTGTGATATTATTAACTTTTTATATTAAGAAGCATGGTTAGATAGGTAATAGCTAAAAGTTCTTCGTAGATTTTGTCAAAAGCTTATCTTAATAATAGAAGTAATAAAACAAAGATCTGTGTCATAAAAATTATAAGTCATTAACAACAATATCCTAAAAGTTTTATTGATTTAAAAATGCAAACTGTAATTGATTTCCTTTTATTTTCTGCAAAACGACTCAGAACTAAGCAGTTTGAGTATTTTATGTATTACTAGCATTCGCCATTTGGAATCGCCATTTTGAGCTAATTAACACAACTTTCAAATTTAAACGACTAAATTTTCCGAATTAAAGTGATAATATTAGTGCTCTATTATCATTTTCATAATTGCATTACGCTCAATAAGATATTAACACATAGATTGTCCTATTTGAACGACATTAAGAAATAATCAGAAAAAATGGATATTCACCATTTTGAATCGCCATTTTGACTAATAAATTACAGCTGCACCATCATTCAGTTGTAGAATAGTGAGATGCAAAGGAAAAAATACCAATCTGCAGTGTATGGATATTTGCAAATGTAAAATTCTGAACAAAGCAGAATATAGAAACAATAGACAAATAAATCAGAGAAAATTCGAATTAAGTGTAGAAACGACTAAATTTTTTGAATTAAAGTAACAACGTTAGCATTCTTTTATCATTTTTATAGTTGCATTACACTCAGTGAGATATTCACACATTCTTTCTCCTATTTGAAAGACATTGAGAGAAAATTAGAAAAATTGGATGTCCGCCATTTTGAATCGCCATTTTGACCTTTCTCACGCCATTTTCATGAAGGCCAGCATATTTCTTCGGATTCAGCATACTCGAAATAGGTTAAAAAACTATGCTGGACCAAATAATAATCATTTGCCGTTAAAACTTATTTCTAGCCTTCTATTTAAAAATCAGGACCAGACTATTTCAATCTTTCTCTGTTTTTAGCTCACCTGAGCCGAAGGCTCAAGTGAGCTTTTCTGATCACATTTTGTCTGTAGTCCCTCTGTCCGTCTGTTCGTCCGTCTGTCCGTCTGTAAACTTTTCACATTTTCGACTTCTTCTCCAGAACCAATGGGGCAATTTCAACCAAACTTGCCACAAAGTATCCTTGGGTAAAGGGGATTCAAGTTTGTTCAAATCTCTTCCAAGGGGAGATAATTAAGAATTCGTGAAAAATTAATGGCATCATTAAAAAATCTTCTTCTCAAGAACCACTGTGCTTGAAAATATGAAACTTATGTGGAAGCATCCTCAGGTAGTGTAGATTCACATTTGTTCAAATCATGACCCCCGGGGGTCGGGTGGGGCCACAATGGGCGATCCAAAGTTTTACATAGGAATATATAGGAAAAATCTTATAAAAATCTTCTTCTCAAGAACGGCAAAGCCATAATTGGTCATATTTTTATGGAATCATCCTCAGATACAGTGGCTGCAACGTTATTGTTTTAGAGATTCACAAATGGAAACATGGATATAACATAATTTAATTCATTTTCATGCTTTTTTCAAACTTATCCCTTTCTGCATATTATGAAATCCAATTCAATCAAAACTCACGGTCCACCTACATGTACATCTTCTGATAGAATGAAAAAAAAATCAGTTTTCTTAAGTCGGAGAATTACGTAAATGATTATTTGTAATCTAAAATAAATAATAAGATTTACATGTACATATGTATTAAGTTCCAGAAATATCCATTTCTATTTTTTTTTCTTCATTTTTCAAAGTCGATGAAATAATATCAATAATTATTTGAAATCTAAAATAAGTATTAAGCATCATTTCGTTTTGAAAATATCCATTCCTAAAGTATTTGAACTATTTGCGGGAAGAATCGTGCGTTTGCGTTAGCAATCGTGTAAGATCGTGTAACGTGTAGAATCGTGTGGGTGAAGGATCGTTCGTGTAACAGATTTTATCGTGCGTTAATCGTGCGGAATCGTTCGTGTAACGTGATCGTTCGTGTAAGTTGTCAACAATAACGTTCCAGCCACTGTAGTGTACATTAAAATTTGTTCAACTCATGACCCCCGGGGGTCGGGTGGGGCCACAATGGGCGATCAAAGTTTTACATAGGAATATATAGGAAAAATCTTTAAAAATCTTCTTCTCAAGAACGGCAAAGCCATGATTGGTCATATATACATGCGCAGTACAGTTAAGGTGACAAATGGAAATATCGGCGAATTTTTATATAGAAAATACATTCTTTACAAGGATGGGCGATTCTTTTTAGGACTTTACTATTATCGGACAAATGTAATGTGGTTGAAAACTACATGTTGGGGACGATTAAACTTCTTACCTAGACTTGTAACGTAATGTGACAGTCACGTGATTTAAGCAAATATACCTGCAGTATTCAGGTCATCTATAAATTCCAATATTGCAAGGGCATAACCACGTTAAAAATCGTAGTTTAATTTATAATTATTTTCAACACTCTTTGTAGTTTACGAAAAGTGCTGCGAACCTATATAGATTCTACTATCTAATTGCTAAAATTACGTTTGTTAGACCGTATGTGGAATATTTTGCTGGTCAAGTACATTAAATATAGATATAATTAATTCATTTGTAAGATTTCATCAGATTCGCAGCACTTTTCAAATACCTTCATTCCTCTTGAGTTTATGTGTAAAAGCTTGTCATAATTCATTCAGGGTATGCCCTTGCAATATATCGATTTATTACGACCCTTCTATTACCCTTCAATGTATCTGCATCCAAATATTCGGCAGTATCGCTTGTCTAGGAAATGTACAGGAAGTATATGAATAAAATCATGAATTAGACATCGCATCCAAGTTAATTGCCTTTTATATATCTGCAAATATATTTTATTTAATTACAAAATACATTTTTCATTGTATGTAATACAACTTGATCCGCCTCTCACTGCATACAAACTGCGTCCAATTTTGCGATATGACGTCACATTGACAAGTGCATTGCGATCAGTGAATTGTTTATATATTGCTGTGTGGGATTTAACCAACGACAAAAATACATGCAATAGTAAGTATTGAAGTAGTTTAAAGCTATCCAACAGTTTAAAATAGCAAATCATTTCTTTTTGCGGTAATTTGAAGAAAATACATTTTTATGTGATGTCATAGTAATGATTTCCCGTAAAAATTTGGCCCCGCCTCCTTACTGCGGCCTTAACTGTGCTGCGTGGTAGCAACCTCAGGTAGTGTAGATTCAAGTTTGTTCAAATCATGACCCCGGGGGTCGGGTGGGGCCACAATGGGCGATCCAAAGTTTTACATAGGAATATATAGGAAAAATCTTTAAAAATCTTCTTCTCAAGAACAGCAAAGCCATGATTGGTCATATTTACATGGTAGCAACCTCAGGTAGTGTAGATTCACATTTGTTTAAATCATGACCCCCGGGGGTCGGGTGGGGCCACAATGGGTGATCAAAGTTTTACATAGGAATATATAGGAAAAATCTTTAAAAATCTTCTTCTCAAGAACGACAAAGCCATGATTGGTCATATTTACATGGAAGCATCCTCAGATAATGTAGATTCAAATTTGTTCAATTCATGACCCCCTCCCCTCCCCCGAACCACTTTTATATTTACACTTTTCAACCTTTCAAGACTGAACTGATTTCTGCTTTTTCCTAGCCATAGTGCTCAGGTGAGCGATGTGGCCCCTGGGCCTCTTGTTAAGATTTGTTATTATTATCATTATTATCATTATCCATTGTATTATACACGAAAATCAAAATATTTTCAAGAGCAGAATAACAATGGATTCTTTTAGCATTTGCCCACCCATTTTTACATCCAATTGCATTTTAATATGGAGGTTGCTTCATAAAATATCAGCTATCATCAGTTGATTCTTAAAATATATATATATATATATATATAAAAGAAATACCAAACCCTGTTCACATTGTCTTAAATTCGTTCAAATATATTTTCCACCAAATCCCTTGTTCTTCAAAGTAAAATAGTTTTGAGTTGTTAATAGATATACACCTCTCAATAGTGTGTTTCATTTTCAGACACCTTAACAAACCAGTAAAAACAGATATTTTTGATTGTAATAAACATGAAAAGATATATTGTTTTGTACATAGTATCAAAGAGTTTTCAATTCTATTGTCTATAGTAAGAGGTATTTCTCCTAAAATTATATTATGGACATTAAATCCAACTCTCTTTGAAATGGTTGTGTATATATGTTAACTCCAATTCCTCCATAGAGATACAATACAGTCACAAAAGACACACACATGGAGTATAGTTTCAGGGTCCTGAGTACAAAACTTACATAGGTCTGTATTTCTATATTGATTTTTTAAGGTAAGAATCTACAGGGAGGATACTATGGAGAATTCTGTATTGTAACCACTGCACAGAGGAATCAGATGTAATCTTAAAACATACTTTAGAAAAATGTTTTATACATATCTCCATCACTCATAGGGAGAGAAATCTAAATTCCACTTTGGAATCGGTGGAGGAATTAAATCATTTTTGTTTATATAATTATAAATACTTTTTGTACATTTTTCATTTTGACAAATATTTTCAAAATAAACAGGTAAATCTGTTAAAATTTCAAAGACTTTCTATCTAGGGACAGATTTTTGAAATATATCTTTGAAATAGCATAGACAGTGCTATTATACTGCATTAAGCTTACATATGTAATGTTAAATTTTTCTCAGAAAATAGATTTTGATGGAAATAGGCAATCATCTTACAAGAAATCTCCAATATTTTGAACTCCATTTTATACCATTTTTTTAAATGCTCGTGGTATCTACTTTTATGTTAGAATTATACCATACAGGAATATAACAAGCCTTGCATTCTATATGTACATCATGATCTACATTTTTCAAAGCATGTTGCCATAAAGTAAAAACACCACACCAAAAAATGTTGTTCTGAGGCATTAGAATATTTGAAATAAAAGCATCACCAAAATCCATAAGTTTATTTACAATATCAATACCATTCATTCCCAAAAATATGTCTAGCCATGATTTATTACTTTTTGTTACCAATCTGAATATCAAAGTACATTTGAGTGATTTTATGAAAAAATCCACATTTACCATCTTTAATCCTCCAGATAAATAATCTTGAATAATTATATCCCTTTTATATATATCAATCTTTCATTTCCATATAAATTCAAAGAGGTCTTTACACAATGAAGATATTTTATCATTGCTTGGTGTAGGAAGAGAAGCAAATAAATTAGTAAGTTTTGACAAAATAAGAGTTTTTACAATGATGATACGACTAGTAGGTGTAAGTATTTGTTTATTCCATTGTTGGATCAATGATTTAATTTTAGGCAAAAAAAAAATTGTAATTTATAACAGGAATAATTTCTAAATCTACTGACAAATTTATACCAAGCAAAGTGAAGGTTGTGGATCCCCAATCGGTTTCCATCTTGAATAAAGATAAACTTGACTTGCATTTTTTTTTTAACCAATCCAAATAATTTTTGTCTTTGAACTGTTTATTTTTACCCGTTAATTGTGAAAAGAAATCCAAAGTATAGAGAGCAGCAAACAAAGATTTGGATGAACCGTCAAGGGCCAGTGAGGTTTCATCTGCATATTGAGAGACTTTGACAAAATAGGTCCTTTTTTATTTACAATAAAACCTCTTTTGTCACTATTTTGTTTGATTAGAATCGTCAAGATTTTGGCACAAAGGAGAAACAGATAGGGAGCAACAGGATCTCCTTGTCTACAACTTCTCTGAACAAGAAATTGTCCTGATAAATATCCACATTGCAAAACTGATGCTTTAAAATTTGTATTTAGAAACTTAATCCAATTAAAAATTTTCTTCCAAAGCCAAATTAATTCAAGACTTTCTAAAGAAAAGACCATGAAATTGAGTCAAATGCTTTTTCAAAGTCAGTAAGCATTAATATTCCTGGTATATTGTTTGACTCTGTATAAGACATTAAGTCATAAACCAATCTGGTATTTTCCCTTTGTAACTACATTTAATAAAGTTTGTTTGAATATCAGAAATAATAGTTTCTAATGTAGACTTTATTCTAAAACTAAGACATCCAGATATAAGTTTATAAGGACATTTAGTAAAGTAATTTGACGCCAATTCTTTAAGAACTGTCTAGGTTTATCACCTTTGAGAATACAAGAGATATTCCCAAGTCTTTGTGAAATTGGAAGTTCTTTCTTTGCAAAAATACAATGAATTGCTTTTAAAATATAACATTTCAGATCTATCCAAAAGAATTTTAAGATATAAGCAGTAAAACCATCATTTCCTGGTAAGTTATTATTATTTTATACTTTTTAAGTACATGTAAAATTTCATATTCTACAATATCATTCTCAAGATTATTAGAAGTGTCCTCATCAAGTTCTTTCTTCTTTAATTTTTCTTGTATAATCAAAGAATTGTCTTTAAAGCGGTAAAAAAGTTTGTTGTCATTTGCGCGCCCATAAATTGGGTTGGAAATTTTCCAATTTTAAAAGTTTCGAACTTTTGCATATACATATATATATCTGTTTTTAAGCTATCATCGAAAGAAAAATTCCAACTTTCATTTCGTAGGACAATCATCTTACCCAAAAACATTGCGCATTCATGTATCCGTAATGAATCCTCTTCTCACAGGTAACACTCGTATTAAGTATACATTTGCTTTGATGTTTCCACAATCAGTAAAATTATAACTGATGGACAGACAATATACACTTAGATGCAACCTTGAAAATAGCAAAAATCTACGGGGTAAATTTTCTCTCAAAGAATATTGCTAAAAAAGTTTATATTATTCGAAAAAGGGGCAAATATTACACTTTGAAAATAAGAAGTATCTAGCGGGTAAATTTCCCAGCCAAGAAAGCATGACCAAACATTATTTCTTGATTATAGCAAGACTTTACGGGGTAAATTTACCCCCCCCCCCCTTAAAAAACACTGATACAGCATTTATGATTTGCATTATCTTGAAAAGGATTACCACATATTGCCACTCAATCGCTTAAAGCGAGATTTCAACATCTATCTAATACTTTTAATCTAATGTGACAAAGTGTCAAGGTCTTTTTTCATGTTTGACACATCGTATAGGCGTAATCTAAAATAGAATTCATAACATCTTTGATGTTATGACGCCAGTTGAAAGACCAGGTAACCCTATATTTCTTTTTTAGAAAACGGGCTATGGATGTAAGTTGGATTATCACTTGCAGAATAAAATCGAAGTTCTTCCAAAATGCAATTCAAATACTGAGCCTTACAAACAGAGAATATGTTGTTACCGGCTTGGTCAGCTGGGACAAATATATACTGATCGTGCAATCTATCTCATTCTTGGTTCACTTCTGTATTGCCGAAGACAGAAGTATAGATTGTTTACATATTGCCCCTTAATCGCTTAATGCAAGATTTCCACATCCATCCGATATTTTTCATCCATTCTGACAAAGTGTCAATTTCTCCTTTTTCATATTTGGCCCATTGTCTGGCTATCTTCTATAAAATTCATAATATTTATGAAATTATGACGCCAGTTGAAAGATCGAGGTTCCCTAAACTTTGGTTCTCTTATAATAAGTGATATAAGGTCCTCATTATTAACTATATTTACGTCACCAGTAATGACGTGTCCAGTAGGACTATAGTTGTAGGATGAAGAAGATGAACATGTTGGAGGATTATGTTTCAGATGCTCCATATAAAGGCACTGTAGAGTTTTTAGTTTAAGATTTCATAATCAAATATTTACATTTGCTATGTTTTTCTACTAAGTCAACTGCAAAATTAACATAAAAGCCATTTTTGTGTATACGCACATTTAGAAATATACACGCTTAAGTAATGTCACAATGAGGCTACAGAGACGTTAATAGAAATATAAAGATATAGGGCAGCGAAAATCCAAACATTGAGTATGTTTTTGGTGCATTTAAACATGTAAAATGTAAAATGTTTTTAAGTTTAGTGTGAATAACTAGCGCGCTCCCTGACATATGCCTACTTGACAATATGCCTACGTGACAAATCTGTATGATTTACACACCAATGACTCAAACAAAACTTAATAAACATTGCTTTATTACATGATTGTTAATTACAATATCTATTATCAAAAAACTCCTGACTGAAATCTTGGTGTCTATGTAAATACAGGGAAAATCAATTGATCTATATAATGTATAATATAATAAACCTTTGTAATTCATTCGGAAGGTCTCTCTCTCTCTCTCTCTCTCTCTTGAAATTTATCAATGATCAACACTTGAATTTTGGTACCAAATATCATCATTAGAAGGATTAGATTTTTGGTGCAATAAATATTTATCAAATTGATCAAATTGATAAACAACCATGTTCCCATACTAAAGTGTTAACTTCAACTATAATATGTCTATATTTTTCCATTTACAAACCTTGGAATGCATAGAGGGGATATTTTTTCATTTTGAATAGAGGTAACAAATATATTATCAGTGGTTGAAATTCTGATATAAGAAATAATTATCAATTGTTGGTGTGATGACCATGTTCCTCATAAAATTGCTATCTTTAACAATAAGTTGTTAATAATTTGTCTATATTTTTCTCTTTGTGACATTCTAAATTCTTAAAGCTAGGAATTCTGAAAACTGTCATGTTACAGAAACCTGATTTTAACGAAGAAAGTGGTCGTTTTTCCTAATCACAATTAATAGAATAATAACTGATTTGAACATATATTACTGTATAAATAGTATACAAATGGTTTGAACACAAGTTCTAAAAACTTACGAAGTTCTCGCCATAAATGGCTACAATTATCAATGTCAATAAAAAAAAAAAAAAAAAAAAAAAAAAAAAAAAAAAAAAAAACAAATACAAACATGTTTTGTTTTAAACATACATTCTTTACGTGATATATAACTAACTAGAGTATTAGTGTTAAGCTGTAATGATTAATTGAATCTACCAGAATCTCTTATAAATTTTTGTACAGATTGAAAAATATATTTATTGATTTCAATATTTTGTGACTCATCACTCAATAATAACTGTAATCATTAAAAGGAGAACATAAATGTTTATTACAGAAACATACACTCCGAATTGTTTTACAGATATATTTTTGAATAATATTGCAATCTATTCAAAATAATTTGACCTGCAACTTTAGATATAATATGAACTGAATCTATTTTAATTGTCCTAAATATATTATTTACATGAAGGATGGAAAATTTTTGGTAGCCCCTTTTTAAGCTTTGATTAGTTTCGTAATCCGATCCAGGTTTATGACATACCTATTGATGTAACAGAAGTTAAAAGTCTCTTTAAAATTAAATATTGACTATTGCTTTAAAGCTATGCATATAAAATATACGTCTAGTAATATTCAGTTTTACAGGAAAAAGAATATTACAAATAGGAAATACTAAAAGATCACTAACATCCCCTTTTCTCATCATTATATACAGAGTATACAAAGAAAGGAAGTTAAATCCCGTCTTAATCATGTTCAGCTTTTCAATATGTTTCATTCTTGATAGAGATCAACTCAATATGTAGCTGTAATGGAACAAAACTGAAATGATAACTTTAAGGTTGCTTATTGGAACCTTTTTCTATTCCGTTACAGGTAATTTATCTTGTCAGTATAACAGGCAATAGCTTTATAATCCTGTTGATTGTGAAATGTCTTACTCGTATTTAATTTTTAAAAAGTCACATTATTAATATATAGAAATAGAAATATCTTACATATCATATGAAAGTCCTCGATTTACAATAATCAACGCAGCTGGTATTCCTTATTTTAAGTCTTGTTTGTTTTTTATTTAAAAGTAGATTATGAAAACTGATAATGATGATGATTCATGTTATTATTATTGGATGTATTACCATCATATGTATTACAATCTTTTAGTCGTCGTTTATTTTTGTCTTTTTTTTTTCTATAATTTCTTTTGGTACTAAATTCCTAGGTTAAAGGAAAACAAATAAAACTAATTGACTTTAATTCAAAAAAGAGCACTTGTTTGTTTTACTTATAAAAATAATCACCCCATGTCTCCTTTAAATATCTACAATTATTTATTAATAATCAAAGCGACATGACTGCTAGTTAGAGTATAATATTAAGTACTTCAAAGGCAATCTTTGTTCGATTTTATTTCTAGGCCCCCATGATTAGAGATTCGGGGGTATATCGTTTTTGCCCTATCCGTCAATCTGTTTGTCTGTTTGTCCGCAAGATCTTTAACCTTGTCTATAACTTTTGATTAGGCGGAGCTATTGCTTTTGTAATTCACATTTATATATCTGGTAGCAAGACCTTTCTTTGAGTACCGATATATATTTGACCTTTTGAGTTGGAGTAGACCCACTTTTGCCCAAAAAAAAAAAATAAATAAAAAAAAAAAAATAAAAAAAAAAAAAATAAAAAAATTAAATTTAAACCTTGGCATCAACTTTCGAACAGTTAATGCTTGGACTTTCATGCATGTATTTCTCTTTTGAATTTATTGTGAGAAGACTTTTCCATGGGTATACATATTTTTGACCTTTTGACCTTGACCTCAGAGTTTGACCCACATTTTAATTAACTTTAACCATAGCCATTTATTTTGGTCAGTTAGGACTAGGGCTTTCATTTTTCACAGTTTTTTTTTCTTATGACATGCTTCTTTTAAATACCAGCAGTTTTGACCTTTTGAAGTTGACCCAAGAGATTGAAGTCATCTTTTCGCAAGTTTTTCGGTCGATACAATGACATTGTCAGCACATACAACCTATCACTGAGTCAAATGCTGACTGACGTTTTTCATACTATTTGTTAGGCCATTACTTAAACACTGATTTTTCTGGTTTTTGATTCCCGATCATGAGAAGGAGAACACGGCGGGAGTGACTGGTCGACAGGGGATGCTCACTCCTCCATGGCACCTGATCCCACCCCTAAATTTTGAGGTCCGTGTTTGCTCTGCTCCAAATTTGTATCGTTTCAATGGACTTTCGACATTGAATACTGTTTGTTATCTTAATATATATATACTTGCGCCAGGAGTGTTCATTAATCACGCTTAGTCTCTGTCAATTTCCTACATGTACATGCGGCACTTAAAACTTAACGGCACGAAAAAAAAATATACAAAAAGCAAGTGTAATTTTTTGGATAATGGGAGAAAATTTGCTAAGGTTGAGAAAGAAGTCGAAATCTTGTGTTATTCTATTTTTTTTTTAATTTAAAAAAATTATGATGTTCGATCAATGATTTTTTTTTTTTGCTACAACAGTTTTATTCTTTAAACAATTAAAGCAGAATCTATCTCAACTGACTGTCGATTACCAGGAGTATTATATGAGGGAACCAAAAACGTAACAGAGACAGGTAAACCGTGTCAAAGATGGGACGTACAGACCCCACATGAACACACTTATGATGTTTTAAGCATTGCAGAAGAGAACTACTGTAGAAATTTCGACAGAGAGGAGCCATGGTGATTCACCAATGACTCGGATGTCCGCTGGGAACTCTGTGGGGTGGAAGTTTGTGGTCAGTATAATTTGTACTATGATGATAACACTGTTTTAATGCTACTTATAATCATATAATGTATGGATCTTTTTTTTTTTTATATATATTTTCTTCAGTGACGCCGTGTCTTAATGAGTCCTATTATACAAAGGAAATAGCTAACCAGTGTACTTCTGCTATTCCAAGAAGTACAGGATACTGTGGGTCAGCACATTATTTATTAACAATAGAATAATGATGTTGCATCATTTAAACACACACACACATACACACACAAACAGACTTACATATATATATATATATATATATATATATATATATATATATATATATATATATATATATATATATATATATATATATATATATTGCATTAAGACAAATTTTCATCAAGCCTGAAGATAAAAAAAATTGTCAGGATAACAGCTTTAATTCTAAAAATATTAAAATAAAATGGTTCACTTGTGACAATTTTTTGCTTACCACACAATATTTTTAAATGAAACAATCTTTAAATATTGTATTAAATAATGAGTCATTTGCACATTTTTCAGCTATATAATAAATTTAGTGTTGTGTTTGAGGAAGATTATTGAAAATCGCACTGGTTCCAAATGTCCCCAGATAAAATGGAGTTCTATTGCACTGCAAATAAACGACACTTTAGAAAAGTTAACAGGAAGGTCCATCTATCAATGTAAGTTAACAAAAAAGGTAATTTTCTTTTCTCTGAATGCTAATTAAAACAAAATTTCATCTCTGAATAATAATGAAAAAGGGAATTTCATTTATAACATTTGTTAAGAAGGGCGTTCATTTAATAGAAGTAAAGTGAAAATGTTTTTCAGCATAAAGTTTGTTTCATTCGTGCAAAAATTTCAGAAATGTTCTTGAAAGTGATACAAATGAGCATACACATTTATAAAGAGATTGCAGAAGGAAATATATATATATATATATATATATATATATATATATATATATATATATATATATATATATATATATATATATATATATATATATATATATATCTATATCTATATATATATATATATATATATATATATATATATATATATATATATATATATATATATATATATATATATATATATATATATGAATTTCATAGAAAGTCTACAATTTCTTAATATTTTAGAGCACATACAACCTATCATTTATATCCAAACTAAGTCAAACAATACATAACAATCCAAACTAGTTGATTGATTGATTGATTGGTCGATGTTCTGTTTAACGAGGTTCGCTCCTCAGCTTTTGAGCAGATTTTTGTCTTAACCTATATTTAAAAAATTCTGTATAATGTTTTAGTTCTTACAATAAATTTGGATTCTACAATACCAATAAAACGATATTCAGTTAAAACTCCATGATTAAGTTCCATACCAAAAGCATTTAAAGAGGAACTATATCTTGTGGCGGATGGATTTTTAGAAGAAAATGATCATTTTTTTCTGTTTCGAAGTATTTGAAATATGTTAAGTTTGGATTCCTATTTTTCCATGCAGCCTGCACACAGAGTTATTCTGTGCCGTGAACTGTTTCATGCTGGTCCTAAATTATGTATTAAATAAACTATTATGAATTTTATCATCATATTTAATAAATATAGCAAATATATTGCGAAAATACAGAAAAATAACCCTAACTTTTGCTTAAAATTAGCACTATTTTAGTATTACATAAAAATTAACATCACAGGCCGCCACTTTTTTTTTTTTATTTTCTGAATATATAAGATATTTTTAACCATTCTACTTAAATTCAGTAAAATGTCATTACTTTCAAATGATTTTATTGCTTGTTAAAATTTTTAATGCCAGAAAAATGATATTTTTGAGTGCAAAAAGGTCAAATAATTAAACATGCGAAGTAATTTTAAAAAAATTTGTTGTCACAAATTTTAATGTATCTATTCAAAATGATATAAGACTGTGTTTGTTCCAATAATTTATTTGAATAAAAAAATATTGGAAGGAAAACTTTAAAAATTGAATCATGTGCAAGATGTATTTACAGTGCAAAAAGGTCAAACTAAATGCCCTGTAGCGCCAAAAGAAGCGCATTGACCCCCATTTTTTGTTTCAATTTTTAATTAAGCTACGTGTGTAGATTCTAAAAATATACTTGACAAAAAATTCTCATTACTTTTGATGACAGGATCCAACCTCCTTAAAGCCGAATCGGCAGTATTTCGGCGGTAAATTTATTAATAACAAAGCCATGGAAAGTAATGGAATGAGTTGCTTTGCATGTATTCTTTCACCATGTCTTGGCCCCAGTGTAATAGGTGATTCATTTGAGGTGATTAAACTTGCTATTACTTGTTACAGCCAGTTCCTCTGGAATGTAACAGAGGATGAATTGTGTATTATGAATTCATTCCACATACTGATATAACAAAAATATTGAAACGATAAACATACAGTGCATATTATTGTCTTAAGTATATTTTTTGGTTTCTTCTAGGATGTCAACGCTTAACCGGTTTACCGACCAATCGATCGTAACGGATTCCAATTCATTACTGTTTATTTCTTTTTTCTTTTTTTTTTTAGAAAACACATGCTTTTTACATACCTTTTCACAATGAAATTTTAAAATGCTGGCTGAAATAGAAGAATACAAACAGTATTCAATCTCGAAAGTTCAATGAAACGATACAAATTTGGAGCAGAGAAAATACGGACCTCAAAATTTAGAGGTGGGATCAGCTGCCATGGAGGAGTGAGCATCCCCTGCCGACGAGTCACACGCGCAGTGTGCTACTTGTCATGATCGGGAATCAAAAGCCGGAGAAATCCGTAGAAAGTTCAGTGTATAAATAATGGCCTAACAATTAGTATGAAGTAGTATCAGTTAGCAAGTAGTATCAGTTAGCATTTGACTCAATGATAGGTGTATGTGCTGACAATGTCATTGTATCGACCGAAAAACTTGCGAAAAGATTACTTCAAACGAGAGTGTTGATATCCTTGTTTCGTCAATTTGTTTGTCAATAGTTTGCCTCGTTTTAAACCATTATCACCAACATATACGCGTCTTATTTCTTAAATGTCCTTCAATACCAATAGCATGTTCTTCGTAAGAACCATTTTTAAAAACGAGGCAGGGTTCTGACAAACAAGTTGAAGGTACAAACTTCAAGGTATTAACAATCTCATTTTAAAACAACATTTTGCATACTCGATGTTCAATACAATAACCTTTTTTGTATAAACAGTCTTTCGTTAGATCGAATGTTGACCGACGTCTTTCATCCATGTTGTTATGCCATTATTTTCAGACCATTTTCATACTGAATTGACTATAGATTTCTCGATTTCCTCAATCATCACAAAGAGCAAACTACGTGTGCGACCAGTTGACAGGGGATGTTTACTAATTCAGGATATCAGAGAGCCATGTTTGTTCTACTCACACGTTTTATTGTTTTATTGGACCTTAGTGTAAGATAACTGATCGTTATTCCAATATTTCATTTTAAAGTGTTCTCGTTTACCTTTGTAGGTGTAAAATACTTATATTCTGAATTCCCTGCACCGTTGGAAAACACAGATGGTATCACTTTATCCTACATTTATCTTAAATTCATTTCTTATATTTTGTAAAAAGTTAGGCACTCTTTGCAAGAGAACAATCCAGAAATATGTGAATGAATAAGACTTGTAAACACTTTGATATTGACTTAAATATTTATATCAAAATAAGATTATTTAACGATATTTGAACATATGATTTCCCCACTTTATACATATATAATATTCTTTTAAGATATTTTAAATTGTAGCATACCAAGGGACTTCTATTTCGACATCACAGGGTACTCCAATATACCTGTATAAATATATATTGCACTGAAGATTGATAGCAAAAAGATTTGATTTTTAAATAGTATCACAAATATCTGCAATTTATCAAATGTTTATTTTTAACAAAACATTTTAAGATATTTTAAATTGTAGCATACCAAGGGACTTCTATTTCGACATCACAGGGTACTCCAATATACCTGTATCAATATATATTGCACTGAAGATTGATAGCAAAAAGATTTGATTTTTAAATAGTATCACAAATATCTGCAATTTATCAAATGTTTATTTTTAACAAAACATTTTAAGATATTTTAAATTGTAGCATACCAAGGGATTTCTATTTCGACATCACAAGGTACTCCAATATAACTGTATCAATATATATTGCACTGAAGATTGATAGCAAAAAGATTTGATTTTTAAATAGTATCACAAATATCTGCAATTATCAAATGTTTATTTTTAACAAAACAGTTTAAGATATTTTAAATTGTAGCATACCAAGGGATTTCTATTTCGACATCACAAGGTACTCCAATATACCTGTATCAATATATATTGCACTGAAGATTGATAGCAAAAAGATTTGATTTTTAAATAGTATCACAAATATCTGCAATTTATCAAATGTTTATTTTCAACAAAACATTTTAAGATATTTTAAATTGTAGCATACCAAGGGATTTCTATTTCGACATCACAAGGTACTCCAATATACCTGTATCAATATATATTGCACTGAAGATTGATAGCAAAAAGATTTAATTTTTAAATATTATCACAAATATCTGCAATTTATCAAATGTTTATTTTTAACAAAACATTTTAAGATATTTTAAATTGTAGCATACCAAGGGATTTCTATTTCGACATCACAAGGTACTCCAATATACCTGTATCAATATATATTGCACTGAAGATTGATAGCAAAAAGATTTAATTTTTAAATATTATCACAAATATCTGCAATTTATCAAATGTTTATTTTTAACAAAACAGTTTAAGATATTTTAAATTGTAGCATACCAAGGGATTTCTATTTCGACATCACAAGGTACTCCAATATACCTGTATCAATATATATTGCACTGAAGATTGATAGCAAAAAGATTTGATTTTTAAATAGTATCACAAATATCTGCAATTTATCAAATGTTTATTTTTAACAAAACAGTTTAAGATATTTTAAATTGTAGCATACCAAGGGATTTCTATTTCGACATCACAAGGTACTCCAATATAACTGTATCAATATATATTGCACTGAAGATTGATAGCAAAAAGATTTGATTTTTAAATATTATCACAAATATCTGCAATTTATCAAATGTTTATTTTTAACAAAACAGTTTAAGATATTTTAAATTGTAGCATACCAAGGGATTTCTATTTCGACATCACAAGGTACTCCAATATACCTGTATCAATATATATTGCACTGAAGATTGATAGCAAAAAGATTTAATTTTTAAATATTATCACAAATATCTGCAATTTATCAAATGTTTATTTTTAACAAAACATTTTAAGATATTTTAAATTGTAGCATACCAAGGGATTTCTATTTCGACATCACAAGGTACTCCAATATACCTGTATCAATATATATTGCACTGAAGATTGATAGCAAAAAGATTTGATTTTTAAATAGTATCACAAATATCTGCAATTTATCAAATGTTTATTTTTAACAAAACAGTTTAAGATATTTTAAATTGTAGCATACCAAGGGATTTCTATTTCGACATCACAAGGTACTCCAATATAACTGTATCAATATATATTGCACTGAAGATTGATAGCAAAAAGATTTGATTTTTAAATATTATCACAAATATCTGCAATTTATCAAATGTTTATTTTTAACAAAACAGTTTAAGATATTTTAAATTGTAGCATACCAAGGGATTTCTATTTCGACATCACAAGGTACTCCAATATACCTGTATCAATATATATTGCACTGAAGATTGATAGCAAAACAATTTAATTTTTAGATAGTATCACAAATATCTGCAATTTATCAAATGTTTATTTTTATCAAAACATTTTAAGATATTTTAAATTGTAGCATACCAAGGGACTTCTATTTCGACATCACAAGGTACTCCAATATACCTGTATCAATATATATTGCACTGAAGATTGATAGCAAAAAGATTTAATTTTTAGATAGTATCACAAATATCTGCAATTTATCAAATGTTTATTTTTAACAAAACATTTTAATGTCGAATATTTGATTTCCTCTCTTCTGATAGGGGTCAGATAAGCTATATTTCAATATATTTCAAACTTGTTTTGGCAAGGAAATATTTTATATTACACACAGAGATTTGTTATCCTAGAACAAAATATCAGATTTTAAAAGAAAATACATTTTAGGAAACAATTTGCCTACCTATGTACTAGCTTAAATGTTTTGCAAATATTTCCAATGTTATTCCAAATAATTTTGTTTTCAAACGTTGTAAATTTAAAGTTAAGGGATATCACGAAAACAACTCTGCTTGATGATATTCTTTGTTGTTTTCGCAAAACCAATGCTTGATAAAGTTTTTTTTATTGTCTACGTATTATAGTGTTTGGATGTCCACCAACAATCCCTGAATTATATCGAACAGCATTTTTTCGTAAGTACGGTAGTATCTGATTACTCTTTTTGGTATTTTTTAACATAAAGTTTTAAGTGATAGGACTTCTGAGTGAAAATTAATACCTTTTCATGTTAAAAGATGAAGTCATATGAACTTAGGTTTTTCATTTCATAATTTATTTGTTTAGGGAATGTTCCCTACTGTTTAATTTTTATACATGTTTTAAACTGTAATATTATATCACAAACTATATTAATTAATTATCGTCATTCTCTTTACCTTTCGCTGTAAAAAATATTGATAAAAGAAAAGGAAGATATTTAAACAAATGAAGGGAAGGATGAAGTACTTTTCTCCAATCAATGCAAACCATATCTTGGATATAACAATATTTATATCTGTTCATATTGTTACGTTTCATATATGTTTCAGTTGCAGTGGGATTTGCTGTTATTTTAATAGTTGCTATCATCTTCACAATCTGCATGTGCGAAATTAGGTTTGTATCCTTGAATTGTCGATAAAAATATTAAAATTAAATTTTCAATAAAAAAAAAAATCAAATGCGACATCTTTTAGAAAGGTTCATAAAAGAATTTTACTTTTCTGCCTACATAAATTAATATGGTCTTGCAAATTTACAATGAAAGTTTTCTAGATCACCTGAGCCAAAAGCTCATGTGGGCTTTTCTAACAATTTTTTTCCTGTTGTGTCGTCGTTGTTGTCGTTGTCGTTAACTTTTCAAATTTCATCTTCTTCTCCAAAACTACTGGACCAGTTTCAACCAAACTTCTCGCAAAACTTCTATGGATGAAGGGGATTGAAATTTGCTCGAATGAAGAGTAGATCTTCAAATATTCTCAAAAGCAGCAAATCCAAAATTTTTCACATGGATCTGGAAGCAGCCTCGGGTAGTGTAGATTCAATGAGCTAGGGGCTCCAAATGCCAAAAATCTAACCCATCTCAGAAATATATTACATTTTGCTGATTATATACTGTGCGTGTCTGTTTTTCAAAAACAACATCAAATTGTTGGAGGAGGTTAATATTGGAAGAAAATTAAACCATAAAATTAAGACCATTACTAAGTCAGTAACGTTAAAAAATAGCCTGATTACATAACATGCACACAATTAAATTCATTATTGGTCATTGAGTTAAACATACTCAATGACATTGAAAATAAAAAAGAATTTTTCAAGTTGCTTAAAAATTCCTTTGTTACAGCATTACGATGATTACAGTATCTAATCGTTGTCACAGCAACATCTTGCGTTCAGAAATGTTTCTGACTGTTCATTACTGCATTAGTTACATTAAAGCAATATTTAAAAAAAAAAACAAAAAGGGGGGATATTTTATCTATATAGTTTACTTGATGCAATGTTAAATGATGAAGAATTGCTATACATGTGTCAATTTCTTTTAGTATAACAACCCTTCTTGATAAGGTTTATAGAATTTTGTCCATGAAATGAGACATTACAGCATCGTAGGAATTTAGATTATTTGTGGTTATAGACAAACAACTAGTTAATCTTTCAATTTAAAGCAATTGATAATTAAAGATTTTAAAGCAGTTGTGACATTACTTTTGTATAAACCCTCGTATGTATATATAATGTACAGTAAACAGGAAAAAACCTGCTACTTAACATAACAACTGAACTTGTCATCTCAATAATGTCTAATGACACTTCTTGCCCGGCAAGGTTTTTTTTATTTTGGTTAACGTTGTCCCCCCTTCCAACTAAAATAGCTTAATAATTATATAGTCTGAAAATATATTTACTATCTTAAATTAACATAAATTGTCATAGTTGTTATCTAATTTGAGTTGATCAGTCAATTGGGCTGAACCCCCACCCCACCCACCCCCTGTTGAAACAACAGAAGCTATCTTTGTTTTGCAGAATAAGTAAAATTCACTTTTCTTCTAAACATTTAAAGAAAATAACTCAAACAGGGTAACCGGAAATCGACCAGGAGAGAGGCGGCGAAACATTATTACCATTCTCAGTGTTTTATCTTGCTTCGATCACGATGGCGCCACACAGAACTTAAACTCTTGTTACAATTTTTCTAAAACTCCTAAGTGAGGACGATATAAGTACTGTCAACCTGTCCCCTTGAAGTCATTATATATATAAATTTTCTACCAAGTAATGAGGATTATTTATTTCCAAAATGCGCCACAACCCTAAGAATCAATAGTCGTGCTCTAGTTAATATAATATGAAAATGTACATTCAACCAACCCCCAACCCCCCAAACACACACACACATTGACATAATCGCAATTAGTTCTCGAGTCAGAGTGGGCCACTTTTTTTTAAATCTCATTTACTTGCTCGTTACATTTTTTTCAAGAAAGATTTTATTCTTGCTTTTCTTTTTACTGGATCCCCCTCCCTCCCCAAAACGATGTTACGTGCGTGATATGTTCATTACTCCGATAGTCTAGATACGACCATAATTTTCCTTAAATAACAGGAGGACCATTATTGATTGGCAAGGTTTCATGCTTACATTTTAAAGGGGTAATTAATTTATTTTGAGTCCGTTTTTTTACGAGAGTGAGAGAGAAAGAGAGAGAGAGAGATTTATTTTTTTAAAGTTCATGTGTATCTTTACCTGCTAAGCTAAAATAAACTTACAGATCTACAATCGATATTAATTGCGGCATCTTTACTTAATTCCGGCTATAATTTTTTTTTAAATAATTTTCTTCGTTTCTTGAAATAAATTTATGATGAAAAACAAATCAAAAAATTATCAGTGATATTTTCCCTGGTCTATAAGGTGCAGTGCTCTACGGCGTAAAGAATACTGCTGTATGAAAAGTATATCATGTACATGTAGTTCTTCTTGAAGAGCTTCTCTCTTAATTGATTATGCGAAGATCGTATGTTTCGTAAACGTGCATAGAGGACTTGTCAACCTAATACACATTGTAACAAGTTAGGAGAACAAACTCTTACTTGTACATTATTTTATGATTTATTTATTTATACCACAGAGTCTGACACATCTGTTTCATATTTGGATATTTTACTTGAAAAAGACGTTTATGGTAATCTAACAACCAAGCTTTATGATAAACGTGATGACTTTAACTTTTCAATCGTCAACTTCCCTTACTTATGCAGCAATATACCTTCATCACCTGCATACGAGGTATATATCTCTCAGTTGATTCGATGCGCAAGAGCATGCTCTACGTATGTACAATTTCTAAAACGAGGTAAATTATTGACAAATAAGTTGATGAAACAAGAATATCAGCTGTCTCGTTGAAAGTCATCATTTCGTAAGTTCTATGGTCGATACAATGACCTTGTCAGGAAATACAATTTATCATTGAATCAAATGCTGACTGACATTTTTCATACCAATTCTTAGGCCATTATTTACACACTGAATTGTCGACGGATTTTTCCGTTATTTCCCGATCATGACAAGGAGCACACGGCGGGTGTGACCGGTCGGCAGGGGATGCTCACTCCTCCAAGGCACCTGATCCCACCTCTGATGTTTGGAGGTCCGTGTTTGCTCTGCTCCTATTTTGTATTGTTTAATGGACTTTTGAGCTTGAATACTGTTCGTTATCTCCATATATTTCATGAAAGTTTAGAAAATAAAACATGCAGTTACAATCGAAATTTATATTATATTCATATTTATGACATAATATTGACATAGTTTGGCAAAAGTCATCCAAATCTCATAATTTTTACAATCAAATAAAATGCCTCCACAAGCATCCACCAACATAAAATTTCTGTTAAATGTTCGTTATCAAAATATCTATCAATAGTTGAAGTATGGTATTGGTGGAAGATTGAAGAGCATGAGAAAAATCGCCGTTGAAAGAAAAGCCTTCCTATGTATTCTCGTTATTAATAGTCATTTATAATCAACATTAGATGCAATTTTGTGTTTTTATTTCATTGTACAGATCTACAAAAGCATACTTTTTTATACTACTCGAAAAAGAAATAAATTGATAATCGATCTACGGGTAAGGTGGTTATAATGCAATATTTAAATTAGTCCGCGCACCAGACAACTCCATGTAACTGTTCTTTCATCAAAATAATAAAATGTAAACTGCGAAATGAAATGAAACCAATAGAAACCAAACCATATAGTCAGATTTAAGCATGTAGTCTAGGGTTACTTTTTCATCATTTTAAGAAATGGAATGCTTAGTTTCAGGATGTAGAATGTCAGAAGTCAGAAGTTCATATTTTACATAATGCATGTGAACAGGAAAATCTTCTGCAAAACAGCGATACCATGTTCAACAAATGATAATGAAGCATCCCAATGTTGTGTGGGTTTAACTCTAATTGACTGAAAGCTCCTTTAGAACAATAACTTTATCCAAAATATGCAGTCAAAATATTTATAAAATTAAAGACGATGATTTGAAAAAAAAAAAAAAAAAAACTTCTAATGATGAACAGCAGGGCCAAAGTGACCCATTGAGGAAGGGAGCCATGGGCCTCTTTGTTTTGTTTTGTTTTATTTATAGTTATTTTATTTGGAAAAAATGGCATGATATCTAACCACAAAAATGCATTTGACAATAATGACTTATTTTGAGGGCATACTAGTATTCGTCCTTGCACATATGGTTTTCTGATTAATCATCCCGGTCTATATGTAGATTTAACATGGCATTTTCATTTACATATACCTGTTTTCAAGTAATAAAAATTAACTATGCACATACATTCAGTAGGACATTGCGTATGCTTTTAATTCTATAACTTTGACATAAGAATTTCAATAAGTTAATATGATGATTTATTCTGATTAAGAATAAATGTTAGTTTTGAAAGTGTATTATTCTAGAAATGACAGACTTAGTATCAAATTCCATTTTCATAGTTGTATTATCTTTCGAACTTCTTTGTCAAAAAATTAATTTTCGTTATTCTTTTTATGAGCTCCGACATGTTTCCATACAAATATACATCACGTGGCCACAAATCTGTAAGTTAGTACATAGTATTGATATAGACTTTTTAACAGTTATTCTGATATGAACGTAAAGCTACTATTTATATAAAAATGCTTTTCTTTTTTACATCAAACAGAGCTAAAACATTCAGAAAAAGACGTAAGGAAATAATGCGCCTCCCCAGTATTCCAAAGAGAAAGAACGCTCAGTACGAAGTAAACTTATCCTATCCAGAGGGTCCACATTCTGATCCCAATTATGAAACCGTAGAGGAACAAGACGAGGGTTATGAACATCTGCATGGAGCAGAAGCAAATATTTTCACTCTGAGCATTACAGATAGAGATGGGCCATATATAGATCCTAATAATGCAGACGGAACATATCTTGATGTAATACAGATCGAAAAAGAACCTAATGACAATATAAACGTTTCTTCTTATATTGAATTAGTGAATGATGCAATTGATGATTTTTGAAATCAGATACTACAGATATTTTACAATCAGAGACCCTTGAAACAATAAACTTTCCTTTAAAAAAATAGATACAGCGAGAAATAAAGAACTATAAGATGATCTTCTACCATAAGTTAGAGTATCCATGTTGCTGCAATAGTTCTTTTCACTTAAGTGATTTGTAAAACCATTAAAGCTATTATCCAGAGAACACTGTGGAGTCTGTATCAGACTTTGTTGTTGATGGTGAAAGGGTTGCTGCTTACCGGTTCTTCTGCAGGATAATTGCACTTGGCCGAGTTATCAAATGCCTTGCCAAAAAAAAAAAAAAAAAAAGATATCCGATTAAACAAGAGATTCTTTTTTATAAATTAGACATTATACTCATTTTAAAATTTTTATCAAAAATATGTAGAAAAGTTCAAAGAAAAGAAATTTTTCCGAGCAATAATGTTAAAGTAAAAACATTAGAGACTGTTACTGTATACTGAAATAGAAAAATACAAAAATTCAAATACAAATGTGATTTTTTTAGTCAAACTTATTTGATCATTAGAAGTTTACCATTTCACACATGTATCTCAAATAAAAAAGAAAAATATGAGTTCATTGAAGTTCTTTCTGTAATACCATTAGCAATTAACAGAATCAAAACATTGCTTAAGTTTGACCAGAAGACTGTTTTCAGATTTTAGTTCTGGTATTAATAGCAATCATAGCAAGTTTCTCAAGCATGTCTGTTCACTTACTGAAGGGTGTTTCCTGTTTTCATACGACGTTTTGAGCCTTTCGACAATGAATAATCATATTTTTCCCCAACATGTTTTTATTTCAAGCATTATTTTTCCATACAAGTGTTAAAATTTATGAAATTTCGTTCAAAAAGTCGCTTTGGCTTATATCAACCAAGCATATTTTCAAAATAAATAGAATAATATGCATACCGGTACTCTAAACAATTTCAGTTCAAAGAATGAACAAAATTATACCATATTTATGTGACTTTTGGCGTCGTCAGTGTTTCAGCGACAGCTAATTTGTAGGATATGTTTAAATGGAGAAAAATTCTATTTGTATAGATATTTTGCTGAAATTTCTTTGTAGTATTAAAAAGGTGATTGTGGTACATGCCGATTTTTAACATTTTCATAATAGTGAAACAAAATATAATGAAGATTTTTCTTTTTTTTCTGAGACGATTAACCCTCGCAATTTATGGTTGTAATAAAGGAATTGACTTAAATAAACATGTCTGTCACAATGAAAAAATATAAAGATTGTAAGAAATTAGATAGACAAGCTCTACCGAAAGTTATCGTTCTTGCTACGTTCCAATTATGCCTGGGGGCACCATAGGGAAAGTAAGACGCCCTCTGATGAGAAAATAGTGAAAATCCTCTGTTTCCGTTTATACAATATTTTGCAAATGCATATAAACAGCGTAAAGATTTGAATGATAACTGCTTATCCCAATTTTTATCAATCGTTCTTTCATTTGGTTATCAAGAGTAGAGTGCTCGCTCTGTGATCGCGAGGTCGCGAGTTCGAATCTCGGCCGCGACTGGCCTAAGTCGGTATATAATCGGTAGCAACTGTTCCTTCGCCATGAGCTCGGCACTTTGAAGTGAAAGTTGCGGGTCCTTCGGATGAGACCTTAAAAACCGAGGTCCCGTGTCACGGCAGGCGTTGGCACGATAAAGATCCCTTACTGGTCAATGGCCTTTAGTGCCGAGTAAAGGTCAATATTTGAAGCCCTTCACCGGTATATGGTTACGTCTCTATATGAGTGAAAAATTCTCGAATGGGACGTAAAACAACATACAACCAATCAATTATCAGGACTAAGTCAAGTAATTTTAAAGATTTAAGAAGTCTTTCAATTAACCAATTTAAAAAAAACCCATAAGTTCGATGTTAAACAAATGGAGATCCTAAAAGGGAATGGAAAGAAATTCGAAGTATATTCTCCAGAATCTTTACCTTTCTGTCACAATCTTGATCCTGCCATTCTTGTCTTAGCCAATCAATGCCATCGGAACATCTTCCAACCTTAGGGCACCATTTACAATCAAACGAATCCCCCTGAGTTAAACAAGTGGTACAATCCTTGGCAATATTACAGGCTGTAATTAAGTGTGTATATAAACATGGCAGTTTAGAAGCGATTACGTATGAATAAGAAATAATTTAATGAAAAACTAAAGTGTCGAATTATGAATTTGGCTGCAATAAAGCCAAGAAGTTTGCAAAAGGTGTCATTGACTATAACGCTGACATAAGGTTTCATCAGTCAGAAAGCATTTGTTTACATGTTTTTTTGACTTTCGTTATGATAAGCGTGTCAGTAGGACCAATACTGATATAATTTAGAGTATAATATTGTAACGTGCTGACGCTACACTCTGAACTGCCTGAGTCTGTCAGGATGGTGCAGTTCAAATTTTGAAGTTTAAATTTATTTCTTTTATTATTTAATTCTTTTTTTTTCTGACACCAGGTACTTTTTAAGTATCAAAGAAACAAAATGAAGAGTCTGCTTCAAGTTCCACAATTTATTTAGTGCAATAGTCCCTTTTAACAAGATAATAAATTAATAGCCTCCTCAAAATAACATGAAATTAATTCCTTTGTTTCTCAATTTCTCCCAAAATAAAATCAGAATTCAAGTAAATTCACAAACACTACTTGTGTAAAGTCTGATTCAGAGATAACTCAGAATATGTGACTTTAATTAAATTACTTGCATTAATTAATAAATTGATAAAATTCCCAATTTGTGTAAAGTCTGATTCAGAGATAACTCGGAATACGTGACTTTAATTACGTTATTCACACTAATTAACAAAATAATTGATCAGATTTCCAAATTATAGAAATATGTGATCAAATCTAAATCCCTAAAAATATTTCCTAGCAATTTCAATTAGTTTTTACCCAGTAAAATTCCAAATGAATAAATAAACTTACATCTTAAAAATTATGCTAACCCCACTTGTTTCTCTAAAACCCAAAAGTTGCAGACTAACGAAAATTGACGGATTTGTCTTATTTATACCCCGTCAAAATCCGTTTAACCAATTTACTCTAAAAATTCGTCTACTAAGAACAGATTTCGTTTACAGTAAACGGAAAATGTCTCGTGCAACATAGTTCCATTATTAAAACTTTCAAACAAATAAAATTATACAATTTAAATACTACTTTTCATTCAACATCTCATGTATAAAGATAAAAATATTACTTTGTTTACTTACAATGTCACGTCATGAAATTCACAAGAGGCATGAATATTAATAGGGGTGAAATCTAAAAACAGCAAATTGACCCGGAAGTAAAGGTCAACCTATGAACTACAAAAAATAGTAGCTGACAACTTCCTTCAAAAAGTGTACAAATAATGGAATTAAGACAGTGCATGTACCCTAACAATACAAGAAATGCATCATATAGCCTGGGAATGAATCAGTAAGTGTGTCAATTAAAATATTTAATGATTTCCATGAAATGAAACGCACGTGTGACATATCAGTTCGAATTTCCTCAACATAACTAATACGTAAGATATGACATTACAATAATCTAGTAATAAAAAAAATTACACACATTAAACTGTAAAAATAAGTACCTGAGCATAATTACTGAGTAAATGCAAGTTTCCCGTAATTTACAACTATAAAACAATTAAAGTTAACTCAAGTCAATCGACAGCATTTAGGGACCATCTCAAAACATAATGTTCAATAAAACAACACAACATAACATTACATTTTTATCCCCCTCTTAAGTTTCCAGTGTCCTCACGGAAACTTCAATAACAAATAACTTAATCATGAAATATTTAAAATACATTTGAATTCCTTCAAAAATATTAATAAAAATACACATCTCTTCAAATATAGATATACATGTGTATGTATAAACAAATTCAACACTATTAACATCTACTTCCTCCAGGTCTGTCTCCTCCTGAGGGGCGTTCTCCTCCTTCTTGGTGACCTTGATCTTCTTCTCGACTGTGCCTCCTCTCTAGTGTGTGTAGGTGCTGGTACTGTGGAGGGTGTTGTGTTAGCCGCTCCTAGGTTTGTACGTTGGGCATCTCTTATTTCTCTCAGATAAGCTGTTTGTTTCTTCATCTCCCCCATCATATGATGTAATACATCGTGAATCATAACTAAGTGATTGTTCATTGTATCCAGTTTTGGAACAAGTGCCGTTCTCAGTGGTGTTTGTTGTTGTTTCTGTTCTTTGGGTGTTTTCTCTTCAACTTCGCTGTCACTGCTCGAGCTGCTGGAACTACTACTACTACGGCTTGATTCTGTTCTCTTCCTCTTCTTACTATTCTTTCTCTTTGCTACCTCTCTTTTCTCTTCCTTCTCATCGATTTCCTCTCTCCTTGCTTCCTCTCTTTCTTCCTCATCTTTCTTTCCTTCCTCCTTTTCCTTAGCATCTTTCTTTCCTTCCTCATCTTCCTCATCATCATCTTTCTTTCCTGAAACTTCTCTGCATCTTCCCGATGTAATGGGTGTGTCCAGTGCTGGAGTGGTGTATCCCAAAATGTGATCCAAAAAATCAAGGTTGGGCTCATTCCCAAGGAAGTCATCGAATGGAATGCTGGCCACTTCTGTTGGCTCTGTCGCAATCAAGGGTTCTGGTGTTACCAGGACTTCCTTATCTTGCTGAACTGTGGTGGCAGTTGGGATAGGGCGGCTATCTAGGGTGACTTCTGAGTCAGATGCTATAGTGGAGGTGGAGGTTGTCTTCCTCAACCTACTGGCCCAAAGGTCATGGGACTCCTTTCTCCCCATCTTGCTGTAGTGGCTTCCCTCCACCAGGTGAATTGGGTCTTTGTTTTCATGCAGGTAGCTCCTCCCCTTGTCGGCCATGTTACTTGCTGCTTCCAGATGTTTTGAATAATGTGTGATGTGGTCCTGCAGTTTTTTCTTTTCGGTGATGATGAAGTGGCACAGGCTGCAATAGAAGGGTGCGCTGTCCAATGGGATGTGATATTTATAGATGTGAGGAATGACATGCCTCTTTTCCCCTTCGTATTGGTCACAGAGTAGACACTGATAGGCCCTTCCTCTTCGGAGGATCTCTCTTTCCAAATCTGCCATCTGTATGTAAATTCACACATAAAATAAAAGAACATAATTAATTTCTAAAGAGCCACCCCCCAACCATACAAAAAACTGAGTTCTGTTTCCCCTTTTTTCTTTATATGTCAAAAAAACCAATATCTTGAGGAGGCTGTACAACACCAGTAACTTAAAATCGACATGGTATTTTCAGTTTCTTTAACAGCTTCTTTGCCCACTCAGGTTTGTCTTTTCCTTCATACTTCTTCAGCTTATTGTGGTGAACAACGCGAGAATCACTCGGACTTAAATGAATGCTAAAAATCAAGTCATTAAACTTCCGCGTGATTACAAAAGGACCAAGATAAGTTGGTTGCAATTTTTGACATATTCCCTCCTTTCTACCCTCATTTAGATACCACACTAGTTGTCCTTCTTCATAATGATGTTGCCAGGTTCTAATGTCATAAGTTTCCTTTTGGTGGTGGGCTGCTTGTCTCAAGTGTCTCCTTGCTACTTCATGAGCTTTTAACAGACGTTGTCTCAGATTTTCAACATATTCTCCATAATTGTGCAATATTCCTTCTGGAGTACTATTCCCTAGCATCAAATCAGCTGATAATCTAGTCTCCCTCCCCAGCATGAGGATGTTAGGTGTTAGTCCTGTAGAATCATGTGGAGTTGCTCTGTATGTTGCAGTGATAAAGTGTAGATTTTTGTCCCATTCGGTTTGCTCTCCTCTCAGATAAGATTTAATCATTTGTACTAATGTCCTGTTGAACCTCTCTGCCAAGCCATTGCATCTAGGGTTCCGGGGACTTGTTCTTGATTTCTTTATCTCCAATAAATGGCAAAATTCCTGAAATAAATTACTTTCAAAACACCTACCTTGATCTGACAGAATTGTTAAAGGACACCCGAATTGACAGACTACTTGTAACAGGTAGTGCGCACATGTCTGTGCTGTTTGGTCAGGTACAGCTATGGCTTCAACCCACTTAGTGAAGTGATCAGTGACTACGAGAACATACTTGTTACCATGAGGAGTTTCTGGAAGTGGTCCTAGCAAATCCGTCGCTAATCTGTCCATCGGCCCTCCTACCTGGTTTTCTCCTAATCTAGCTCGAGGGATTCTCTGTTCAGGTTTGTTCCGGGCACATGTGTCACACTTCCTTACCCATATAAGGACATCTTCTTTAGCCTCGTACCAATAGAACCGTTGTTTTAACTTACCATATGTTTTGTTAACTCCAAGGTGTCCTCCCATTAAACTGTCATGCATATATTTTAAAATGGTTCCTCTAAGGGACTGTGGTACAATGATCTGCAGATGCTCTGAACTATCGCATCGGCGGTAGAATTTCTTACATAAAACATTGTCAACAATACAAAGGGAGTTCCATAAATGCCAATAATGGCGAATAGCAGGGCTAAGTCTACGTACCTCTGCATGACTGACTCTCTGGTTCATCTTCACCCACTGATACACAATTTTAACATCAGGGTCATCCTGTTGCAATTCAGACACATTGATTTCACCTGTAAGTGGTGCTGGATTTTCTCCTCTTGACCTAGTAGTGATGGCCCTTATTATATCATCTGATCCCTGTAGAGTTGACTGCTTATCATCTGTTATCCCTTGGTCAGGTTGATCCTCCAGTAATTGACTCAACATCTCCTTAGTTTTCTTCCTGCATTTACTGCATGGCCCACACTTCAAAGGTAGAGGCTCCATATAGTCAATTTCATTACTCTCACAAGTGCAATTCCTTGGATTAATACACATTCTAGAAAGGGAATCAGCATTTCCATGCTTTTTACCAGGCCGGTACTGCACGCTGAAATTGTATTGAGATAATATTTCTATCCAACGAGCTATACGCCCCTTTGGTTCCTTGAGACTGAAAAGCCAAACCAGTGCCTGATGGTCAGTCCTAATAATAAACTCCCTCCCTAGTAAATATTGTTTATAGTACTCGATGAAGTATCGCACAGCTAGCAGCTCTTTGTCGGTAACGCAATAGTTCCGTTCAGATTTTCCTAATGTGTGGCTTCCATAAGCTAAGACCTTTTCCTGTCCATCTTGTACTTGACTGAGTACTGCCCCAATAGCATAATCGCTGGCATCAGTATCTAATATGAATTTCCCTTGGTCTCTAGGGTATGCCATTATGTCAGCTCCAGTCAGAGCTCGTTTTAGGTTATTGAATGACTGCTCACATTCTTCTGTCCAGTTGAATTTAACATTTTTCCGGGTCAGGTCAACCAATGGTTTTGCTATTTGGGAAAATCCTGCAATAAATTTTCTATAATAATTACCTAACCCTAAAAATCCTCTGACTTCCCTTACATTCCTTGGAACTTTCATCTGTACAAGTTTTTCCACATTCTCTGGATTAGGAGAGATCCCCTTTTCATTAATAACATGACCTAAAAAGGTTACTTCCTTTTGTAGAAGTTGACATTTCTCTGGCTTAAGTTTTAATTTTGCTTTCTGATACATTCAAAGACCTGTGATACTCGTTCCATATGCTCTTTAACAGATGATCCAAATACAACTACATCATGTAGATAGATGAGACAAATTTTCCACTGGAGACCTTGAAGTGCTAATTCCATCAGTCTCTGGAAAGTCGCCGGTGCACATGAAAGTCCAAATGGCATTGATAAAAATTCATATAACCCGTACTTTGTCACAAAGGCGGTCTTTGGGATGCTGCTCTCTTCCATTGGTACTTGATGGTAGCCTGATGTAAGGTCAAATGTGGAGAAGTACTTGGCACCTGCAACAGCATCTAAGCAGTCATGCACTCTGGGCAATGGGAAAGCGTCTTGATTGGTTACAGCGTTCAGTTTCCTGTAGTCGACACAAGGTCTTATCTTTCCATTTTTCTTAACTACCAGACAGAGAGGACTTGCCCATGGGGATTTAGATTTCCTAATAATTCCATTTTCTTCCATTTGAGAAATGATTTTTCTTTCCTCTTCTGCAAAGGCTAGGGGTACCCTTCTGGGAGGTTGTCTGATTGGTCTGGTGTCTCCTGTATCTATACTATGTTTAACTAAGTCAGTTAGTCCTAAATCTGAATCACACCTGGAAAAGATATCTGAATATTTACATAAAACTTTCCTTATCAGCTCTATTTCTTCTGAAGTCTTGTCTTCCGAGGCTTTGTTAAACATGTCCTGTAAATGTTCTGGAATCAATTTAGGAGTCTGTTCAATATTTACCTGACGAAGGTCTGACCCATTGATGAGGTCTATTTGCTCTGGTATAGGGATTACCTCCCCTTCCACTTCCTCAGCCTTGCCAATCCAGGTGTCTTGGTAAAGTTGAACAGCACTGCTGAATGGGTTTAAAATTCTTACCTTACTAGTAACCTCTTCTCTTGTATCAACTAAACAGTTTGCCATCATAACTGGATTTTTCTCCAAGAAATTAATAATTGGTTCTATAATATAATGTGATGAATTATCTCCCCTTTCACAGCGTTGTACATACACATCAACAATTTTCTCACTGAGTGGAGGAATGCTGTAATTGTCTGCCAATAAGACCTTGCGTACCAATAAGGGTGATCCTATTCTGATAATTGGCAGTACTTCATGCCCTAGCTCTAAAGTATTTGCTTTCAAGTTGATCTCTGCCTCCCCTATGTCATTGTACATCAAAAAATCAATTCCAATTAGCCCTTCATCTTGAATATCTGCAACAATAAACTCAAAACAAAATTCAACAGTATGAAGTTTTATTTTGAAAAGGGCCTTTCCAAATTCAACAAGTGGGTCTCCATTGACGGAAGTTAGTGGTGAAGATTTTTCTAAAACTGGTCTTTCCAGTTCTGGGATTTTGTCATAGACTCTCTTGGAAATTACTGACTTCACGGCTCCAGTGTCTACGGTGAAGAATATCTTAACATTTTCTAGTGTGCCCCTTAAGGAAGAGATTGCAAGGGTACATGAAAAAAATCCGCTCAATGAATTTTTCTCATTTTTACATATAATTTGCCTTACGTTAATGGTATCATCATATGAAAATTTCAACCATGGTCATCAGGGTTATAAGGAAGATATGGTTGCCATGGTAACCACCGTTTTTCAATATTTTGATATTTATGTAGTGAATTTTTAATTATGCCATACAGGTATCAAAATTGAAACAAATTAAATAATTTTCACCAGATATTAAATAACATGCTTTATATTCATCGGAAATAAAAATTGTATCGGAAACTATTGATAGATGTACTAATGCCCCAGTTGCTTTGGGGAGTAGTCATTGTAAATTTGCAGTAATATTTTCACCCCAAGAGCAGTTTTCAACGTCTTGACAAAATATTGCCCAATGAATTTTCCCAAAATTAATATATTTTGTAACAATTATTATAAGTGACTTATGTTTAAAATATGAAGTGGGGTCATCACATTCTTTTTTAAGCTACATGCATTTCAATACCCCCCCCCTTTCCTAAAATATTAAAAGATTTCATAAATTTTAATCTGATGGTTTGTTGCTGAACCTTAAATATGCATAATCTGTTAAAAACTATAGAAAATACGTATAGATTAATAAATATTTTTTCCTGAAAATCTTGTAGTGGTTGCTCATTTTATGCGTAGAGCAGAATGATATAAAATAATGTACACAAAAAACAACAATATGCATATTTTTTTTATTTCCCCATCTCCAAAATATTCATTCCGTTATTATATCAACATAAGTACATGTATATACATTCTAAACCAGTGCACAGTGGTCTAAGGGCCAAATTGTTCATGCTCTGAACACTCATCGAGTTCTCTGCACTGTGACTTGGAATCGGAAAGGGGGGGGGGGGGTGAGTCACTTGAACACATTGAATGAATAGGTTATTTCAGAGAACTTGTACCTGCAATATATACCGTATATAAAAATCCTAACTATTATCTTATTTGACAAATTTCATGATTTGCTATTTAATATTTACATTTTGCAAATATTTTCCCTTCAGATTCATTGCAAGTTAGAAAACAATTCATTTTTTCATGAACTAGGTAAGCCTACATATCTCCATTGTGACGTCATAATGCCACACTTGACGTCAAAACTATAGTGCAAACTGTTTTGTTTCAAAAATAATCGTTGAATGACATTTATAAATTTGCGCTCCATGCTCACGCGGTTCAAGAAATATGCTGAGGTGAAACGTCTTTGTTTATGTCCTCGTGAATTTTAAAAAATCAAATTCATTTTTCAAATATATTCCCGTGAGCAGGATGAGTTGAAATTTTTTTTTTCAAAAATGTAATATGCTCAAAACAATTTTCCCTCTCTGGTATACCTGGTACCTCCGTAGTACCTCGATTGTCAGAATTAACCTCTCTTAGTTTCATCTGTCATTCTTACACACGTATTTTTTGCTAGATTTGTGAAAACTTGCAAAAAGAAACTTTTCTTTTCTGTCAGAAGAAGTGTGTTCAGTTTCAATTTTTTACCAAATACGACGAATAAAACATTTTACCACAACAATTATAAATGTTTACGCAATAATGTGCCGACGATTCAATGTTTACATGGTCGATGTAAGAGTTGAAAATGCTAGAGAAGATCTTACCGAGGAAAACAATTTCCTCTGCGATATTTTTAAAAATACGTTCATGTCCAGCATGCGGCCTCAAACTGGTCTATACACGTATATATGAAAAACGCATTCATTTATCTGTCCATCCATATAGGCCTATATTCATTATAATCACTGAGAAAATCACGCCGTCTGAAGCTTCTAGGAAATGAATATCGATTCATAGATGTAGATCCTATAGGAAAGAAACCGATCTCAAATAAAATTCTAATATTTTAAATAAAACTAGAGGACATAAAGATCCAGATATGAATTAAATTTATTCATGAAATAGATTTCAGTGTTCAGAACTACAACAAAAGGTAGACGTGTCGAAACGAAAAAAAAAAACAGGAATTAAAAAAAAAGTCTGCGTCGACGCTCACCAACACTCTGCAACATCACATCTTAATATTATTCTTTCTCTGCTTTAAAATTATTGCCACGAAGATATTTTGTCATGGGCGTAATCATAATCACGCTCCTTATTCAGCTGTTATTCCGGAAATGGTTACCGTAAATCTTCTTTTTTTAAACATCACATGAGTCGATCACGTGACGCCTTGCAATCGCTTCCTTAAATAGATCCCATCAGTTCTTGGATGCTGTCTATTGATTGAAAGTTGTTCAGCTTGTATAAGGTTCTCTGGCTCTGTCACTCTTTTCCTACAGGTGAGATCATCAGGTAAAATATCCTTTACTTGATCCTGGACTCCTTCACCTTGACCCACTTCATCCCCCATCTCTGTCATAATGGCCTCCTCTGCATTATGTCCTATGGAGTGACCTTGGGTCCCTGAGTCCTTAATCTCGACCTCACCTGAATCTGTGTCATCCGAGCTCTCCCCTACCTGATTCTGGACTCCTTCACCTTGACCCACTTCATCCCCCATCTCTGTCATAATGACCTCCTTTGCATTATGTCCCATGGAGTGACCTTAGGTCCCCGAGTCCTTCATCTCAACCTCAGCTGCACTTAAGACATTATTTTCAAATAAATTATTTTCATTACAATGACTTACTGAGATATACAAAGATCCACTTGTGAATTTAGATAGGCCCATTTCATCACCTGGGGTCTGCTCATGGCCTACTGAGCCGACCCGCTGCAGTTTAACTGTTGTGATTCTCTAGAAATAAAGTCTCTGGCATTGATATTGAACGCAGTTTGATTTTCTGGTCTTGTAGATGCAAATCCTCTTTGGCTTTCATTTGATCTCCTGTTCACCCTCTGTGAACAATTCTTGGAAATATGACCTGGTTGTTGACAGGTGAAGCAAATTATTTCCCTCTTATTCTCTTTGTAACTAGGCTTACCTGAGAACTGACTCTTCTCACTTGAATCCTGCATTTGTTCTTTCAAACCAACCAACATATCCTTAAGCATTCCCTCCAAGTCCGGCTTATTCATGCATACCATTCCTGCCTTGTTTGATTGTTCTGTTTGATTAAGTTTCTCAGTTTTCTTTTCTCCTTGTCGTTCAGTTTCCTTCTGTTTTTGCTTCTGTCTAACATCATGGTCATTTTCCTGGTGGTCCCTGTTGTTTGACTTCACTTGTCTTGTCCGCTGGTATTTATCACGGTCTTCCTCTTGATGTGTCCCTGTGTTTGTATTCCGGGCAGCCTCAAAGTAATGTACTACATGGTGAACAGCTTCCTCAATAGTGCTTGGCTCCTTGTTCAACTCTACATGTATTCTGGCATTGTTGTTATGTAGCCCCATCAGAAATCTCCTTAACAGGTCCTCTTGCCTGGTCTCTAGTCCTCTCTTTGGATATGCTTTGTCATATAGGCGCTTCAGTTCTGCTGCATATTCCTCGGCAGATTCTCTGTAATTTTGATTCCGACGACTGAACTGGGTCACATAGGCTTTTGTTGTCTCTATGACATCAAACCTTTCTTTCATCTCCTGAATGAGGACTTGATACTTGGAGGTAACCGAGGGTTTAAGTTGACCGTAAACGAATTCAGCAGCCTTACCTTGTATTCTAGGCAGCAACTGTTGTAATTTCTCATGTTCGTCCCATTTATTCAGATTACTAACCGACTCAAATCTGTTGTACCAAACCTTCCACTGCTCAGTGCCTGTAAATGGAGGTAACTTGGCCCCAAAAGTCTTACTGTACCTTTCGTCTCTAATGATGCTGGAGGTCTTTACAGTGGAAGTACAACTCCTGCCATCTTCATCTTCTGATGATGAGGAATCAGAACTCACCTCTCTCTGTTTAGTACCAGAGTTATGTCTTTTTACTCTCTTTGTTGCTCTGGAATTTGTGGTCTGCTGAGAATATGTACTGCTAGGTTCAATAGCTTTATCTTGTAGATTCTTACCATTCAGATTTTGTACCATTGTCTTCATTTCAGTCATAGTTGTAGTCACTTCCTCAATTAGAGCCTTGAAAGTGCCCACGATACCTGATCTCTCCATACACCTTTCAAATGCTGCCTCATCATTTGGCTCTGACTGAGTAAGTTTCTGATCAAAAAATGGTTGTCGTGAAGTGACAGGTGCAGATCTAGGACGTGTAGAATTAGGTGTATTCCTAACAGATGGAACTATAAACCTTACCTCATCCTGACTGCTATAGTCAGTCTCTGCATTTACATCTCTGGGCAAAATTGAGCTAGTCATGCCTGTATTACTCCTACTTACAAGAGGGGTTTGTTGAGTAGGTGGACCCTGTTTGTTTAATGTACTCATTCTATCTCTGGTATCTGTTGCTACAGTCTGTGGCCTATTTCCTTTATGCAGTCTTTCTGACATCTCATCATTAGTAGAATCTACATCTGTTTGAGTATCTACTTCACTTGACTCTAAAGTGTCACCTGTTTCTAAGTTTTGTACCCTCTTCTTTTTATGTGCCCTTGTTGCATACATTGTGATTACCTGGGTTCGTTTCACTGGATCCTAGGTAAAATGCTCAAGGATCCCACTTCTGTCACCAAAAATATGTAACGTGCTGACGCTACACTCTGAACTGCCTGAGTCTGTCAGGATGGTGCAGTTCAAATTTTGAAGTTTAAATTTATTTCTTTTATTATTTAATTCTTTTTTTTTCTGACACCAGGTACTATTTAAGTACCAAAGAAACAAAATGAAGAGTCTGCTTCAAGTTCCACAATTTATTTATTGCAATAGTCCCTTTTAACAAGATAATAAATTAATAGCCTCCTCAAAATAACATGAAATTAATTCCTTTGTTTCTCAATTTCTCCCAAAATAAAATCAGAATTCAAGTAAATTCACAAACACTACTTGTGTAAAGTCTGATTCAGAGATAACTCAGAATATGTGACTTTAATTAAATTACTTGCATTAATTAATAAATTGATAAAATTCCCAATTTGTGTAAAGTCTGATTCAGAGATAACTCGGAATACGTGACTTTAATTACGTTATTCACACTAATTAACAAAATAATTGATCAGATTTCCAAATTATAGAAATATGTGATCAAATCTAAATCCCTAAAAATATTTCCTAGCAATTTCAATTAGTTTTTACCCAGTAAAATTCCAAATGAATAAATAAACTTACATCTTAAAAATTATTCTAACCCCACTTGTTTCTCTAAAACCCAAAAGTTGCAGACTAACGAAAATTGACGGATTTGTCTTATTTATACCCCGTCAAAATCCGTTTAACCAATTTACTCTAAAAATTCGTCTACTAAGAACAGATTTCGTTTACAGTAAACGGAAAATGTCTCGTGCAACATAGTTCCATTATTAAAACTTTCAAACAAATAAAATTATACAATTTAAATACTACTTTTCATTCAACATCTCATGTATAAAGATAAAAATATTACTTTGTTTACTTACAATGTCACGTCATGAAATTCACAAGAGGCATGAATATTAATAGGGGTGAAATCTAAAAACAGCAAATTGACCCGGATGTAAAGGTCAACCTATGAACTACAAAAAATAGTAGCTGACAACTTCCTTCAAAAAGTGTACAAATAATGGAATTAAGACAGTGCATATACCCTAACAATACAAGAAATGCATCATATAGCCTGGGAATGAATCAGTAAGTGTGTCAATTAAAATATTTAATGATTTCCATGAAATGAAACGCACGTGTGACATATCAGTTCGAATTTCCTCAACATAACTAATACGTAAGATATGACATTACAATAATCTAGTAATAAATAAAATTACACACATTAAACTGTAAAAATAAGTACCTGAGCATAATACCTGAGTAAATGCAAGTTTCCCGTAATTTACAACTATAAAACAATTAAAGTTAACTCAAGTCAATCGACAGCATTTAGGGACCATCTCAAAACATAATGTTCAATAAAACAACACAACATAGCATTACAATATACTTTGAACAGTCTTTTATCAAATTTTTCATAAGTGATCTGTAGCTTTGATTCTGATTCTTCGAATAACCAGAACAACTTACTCTTTAACGGGTCCAAAATGACGACTGTCCCTGACCTAACCAGTTTAAAGTCGACCTCCAAGCGGTTGCATTCGAATATGGTCCTTCTTTTTACACCTGTAAAAATACTTTTATAGGTTCGGTACTACGTTCTTTGAAGAAACCAAGAGTAACTTTTTAAAGGGTATTTTTGATTGCTAAATTGGGTATCATAAAAATGTTGCTCGTATAATAAAACTGTTTTTAAAATTTTGTAAAACAAAAAAATGGTTGTGTTTGAACGTTTTGCGAGGGCTGCAGCCCTGGAGTACGGAAGCCCTGGAGGGACACTGACTTACTTGTTATGACTTATTTGCTATCCTTAATTTCTGGTGAACTATTAGTTATGACATTTTTGTTGCTGGTTATAACTAAGTGAAACGTATACGTAGCTATGGAGAATGTGTAGCTCGGCATACTTATATTATTAAAATGATATGTTTTGTCCTAGTTTATCGTTTTTGATTGATTAATTGTAGTTAAACGTCCAGTACAATTCTGACTACTTAATTCTAATCTTTTATATCATATGACTTAGTTGTTATAACTTAATAGTAGTTTGTTTATTCTTTTTTGTTATGTCTTGTTACTTATAGTTATTAAATTCTTGTTTGTAACTTCCAGTGTGCATTGTTATGTTGTCTGTGGCACTATATATACGATGTCTAATAATGACATCTGAAAACACACCATGCTGTTGGTTCTGCCATATTTATTACTTTCCTTATATATCTTATATATTAAAACCAATCATGAACGATGCAATAATTCTGGATTACGATTACATAGCAAATTTCATCCCTCTCCTTTTTACATTGGTAATAGCAAAATTATTAAAAGTTTAAAGAGTTTACAAATCAATAAATTTAGGTCACAGATTTCCATGTCTAGCACAGATGAAGAATACATGAGATCACAAAGATTTACAGATACAGTTTTACCCGGATTTTCTTTTAAAGTCAGATTGCCATGAAAACATAAAATGTCACTTGACATGTTCAATAAACAAAATATGATACACTATTAAAAACTTATGTAGCTCTATAAACCTACAGGGGATTATTATGCCCCAACCGTTGTAGGTCATACTTAACTCACTTCAAACAAAATCATTCAGTTTAACCGGTTGTTTCCTTTAACGGCCACTACGGCGCACAACTGGAGTTTGTTTCTTTAAAATCGCACTTGGAGAATCACTTCGGTCCGCTGGCGCAAAGACGCATCTCTGTGGACTGACGAAAAGTGGACTCTCAGCTGCTTTAGAAAATTTTGCTTCTGGCCAATGAATATCCTCCTCTGGAATCCTGACCATTACCTTGTCTCCTAGACTGCTATGAACAGAATCACTTATTTTTTGAATTTTGACAGGTTACCGTAACACCATTGTCAATTGTTACTATACACACTTTCTTTTCAACACTTTTCTTGGCTTTGGTTCATACGTAGATTGTAGGTTGTCTACAAGAGTTTCCTTCCTCATCAGAACAGAATCTCCCACTTTTATTTCCAAATTTCTGCCATGGTTCCTCTGGTCACCATAATGTTTTATAATGCGTTTCACTTCACCGTCCCGTGTTCTCGCCATCTCATCAAGTGCTGGTTCCTTTGCTTTCTCCAAGATTTGTGGTAACTTGGTTCTTGGTTCTCGATAAAAAAAAAAGTAATCGGTAAGGAGTTTGACCAGTTGAGGTATATGATGTTGCACGATAATGCCGTAAAAATGATTTCGTTTTGGCCATACCCTGTTGATCTTCATGTGCCAGATCAACAGCTCTCTATTTGAGACTTTTCGGTAGCACAATACGGTGGCTCCGAAGCAAAACATTGTCAGAATGTACAGTTAGTTCATACCGAACAGCCTTGATTGCTGACAATTCACATACGTCAATATCTTCCATTATGTCAGTCTTCATTTCATACCACTTTCCGAATCTTGTATAATAGATTGTTCTCTGTAGGATACTGTATTTCTGAGAGACGTCCCGTACTTCATCTCGGTCAATAGCTTGTGGTTATAATTCTTTTGTGATGAAGTTGACATATTCCTCAACCCAAGTTTCTTCCATTGATTTCTTAGGTTCTCCAACCCGATGCCTGGAAATGTAGCTTGCAATATTCTCACTTCCGTTACGATATTTTACTGTAAAACAATAGAGCTGGAGGTGTAGACCCATCTTTCGATTCTCAAAGGTGGCTGAGGTTTATTCCAGATTGTTTCCAGGGGTTTATTGTCAGCTATGATCGTGAACTGTGATAAACCTCGTAGATATGTCATTATGTTCACATGCCCATACAACACTTAATGCTTCACATTCTGTTTGACTGTATCTAGACTCTACGTGTAAAGGCACGGCTCGCATAACTCACAAATTTCTCCTCCTGTATCAGTATTGCACCGAGTCCTATGGGGCTGGCGACCACTTGCACTGTCACTGCTTTGCAAGGATCATAGTAGGAAATAACAGTTTCACTGCACAACCTTTCCTTTAGTGTCATAAATGACTCTGCACACTGTTTGATCCAAAACCAGGGTTGGTCCTTGTGTGTCAATTGCTGAAGAGGTTCAGATATCTTGACATAGTCCTTTAATAAATCGAAAACAATAGTTGGTCAAGCCTAAGAAACATTTTAGGTCCTTCACATTCTGCTGAATTCGCGAACAGCTCTTGCCTCCTCAGGATCTGGCGAAATCCCTTTTGTTCCAAATATCACTCCAAAGAACGATATCATGTCTGTTCTAAATATACATTTCTTATAAAGTCAGTCCTTTTTCACTGAGTAGTTTCAGCACTTGCCGTGGAGCTATATCATGTTGTTCCTGGTTCGTTCCAAAAACTACTATGTCATCCGAAATATTACGCACTCCTGATATATCTTGGACAACTTGGCGAATGGTTTCATGAAAGATTTCCGATGCAGACGACACACCGAAGATCAATCTCTTATAAAGTAAGTCCTGTGTATTTGTGTGTATTAAATGTAGTAATGTACCTGGAATTTGGATGAGGTTCCAACTGGTGGTATCCAATATGCAAGTCAAGTTAACTGGAAACTTTGGATCTGTTCAAATCTAATATGAGTTCTTTTATGGTAGGCATGGTATGCCTCTCACGCTTTATTGCTTTATTAGGTTGGCGTATGTCAACACAAAATCTGATTTCTTTGCCATCCTTCTTTGGCGGAGTCACAATTGGGGACACCCACGGTGTAGGCTCTCCTTCGACTTTCTCTATCATGTCTAATTTGAACAGCTCATTTAATTCCTTTTCAACTTTATCCCTCAAATGAAATGGAGTCTTTTTCCTCTTCTGCGTCACTGGTTTGACAGTCATGTCTATATGGATCCTTAATTTCCCGATGCCTTGAAATAACTGAGGAAAGCCATCTTCTACTTTCTTCTTAATGTCATTTACACTGTTTACTAATCTGATAATTTGTAGGCTATCAGCTGTGGGGTAGCCTAACAGGGATCCATGTACACCTTTCACGACTTAAAACATCACAAAATCATAACTTTTCTCTGTTTCTAACGTCAAGTCACAAGTCCCTAGATCTGGAAGTATTTTGCCACCTCCATAAGGTACAAGTTCACAATGTTCCTTCCTTCGCCGTAGCTTGGGACTTCCTACTTTAACGTAATCAGCTTTGGTCAGTATGTTTACGGATGAACCACTGTCTACCAATAGCTTGAGCTTGTGTATGTTCACGGACACTTCAGGATATGGGTCTTTTACCCGGTTTACACCAGATTTCTTTATTTTGATTCCATAACAGTAATCATCACTGTCAGTTCAAGATGAAGAGTCTTTGTGCTGTGTCATGAACTGTACTTTCTCTTTCATCCTGACTTTATCCTTCTTATTCCTGCACACAGCCTTGAAATTTCCAATTTTCTGACACTTGTGATATTTTTTGGTTTTGAGCTGGACATGGTTTGTTCTCCCTGTGTGGAAACACTCCTCCACATTTCCAACAACGTTTGTCAAGTTTCCTCGCTGACTGATACCGTTTTCTTCCTCTTGCTACACCATTACACTGTCTAGGACCACGAATATGCAACTTGTTCACAGGTTGATCCATATGGCGCACTATACCTTGTGCCTGAGAGTCAGATAATTCCATCGAACGGCCTAATTGAATAATGTCCTCTTATCCATTTTCAGGTTCTTTCAGAGCCCGTCTCCTGAGTTTATTGGATCTACAGTGTTGGATTTGAGACAAAATTTGTAAACTCACAATGTTTAGCAAGTTACCATAACTCTGTAAGATACTCATCTAAGGTCTGTCCCTTTTTCTGTTTACAATTCCTGAATGTATATATCTCCATTTGTGTGTTTTGCCGCGGCCTGAAATAATCATTGAGAACTTTCTTCGTTGTCGTATATGAAGTTCCAATTTCCCCCTTTTGAGCCTCATAAATGTCAAAATTTTGTTCCCCTACGTAGTGCAGTAACAACGCTCGTTTACGATTCTACAGTTTTGATTTAAGCTTCACTAGGCTCCTTGCCGTCCGGAACAATAGGATTTACTAATTTTAATACCACAAATATATTTCTAAACGTCCGACCCACATGTCCCATCTAGGGCCAACCGTTGACTAATCCACTTTGGCATCGAATGCCGAGAAAATCGATAATGACAGTTGATCCATCATAAACCCTGGGTCCTTTTACTCTCTCGTCGCCAATTGTTATGTTGTCTCTGGCACTAAATACACGATGTCTAATGATAACATGTAAGAACACACTATGCTCTAGGTTCTGCCATATTTATTACTTCCTTTATATATCTTATATATTAAAACCAATTATGAACAATACAATAATTCCGGATTACGATTACATAGAACATTACACACATAATGATTGAACACATGAACATAACTACTATTTTATCTTGTAATTTGTAATAATTTTAAAGGTTAAACATTTCTTTCTTTTTTTCTGAAACTACACGCAGCCTCCATCTTGTACATCACATTTTAAAGTAAACGTGTTTAAACAAATGTAAAATAAAAGCATTAAAAATAAGTCATAAGAACTAAGTCAAAACACCTAAGAAGTAAGTCTATGTCCCTCCAGGGCTACCGTACAGTTAGATAAGATAATGAAAATTGAAGACAGAAAGTTACGACAGAAGTCACATCTTTTCAAAATTAAAGAAGGCGGGATTTCATGCTTACAATTTAATTGCCTTTTAGCTATCATTACCTGTCCGTAAGCTTAAAATTTTGATAGGTAACACAAAGCCTGTCCAAATATTTTACAAATTACTTTTTTTAACATTCAGCGCTGTTCCTAATTGCTAATTGACCATGATTTAATTAAAATGTACAAATGGAAAAAAAAACCAATAAATTTTACCCTTGGCCATGCACACTTTATGTGACCTTTAAAAGATCTTTTTGTTCAGCCCTCGTTTAGGATATCATTATTACTAATACCTTGTTTTATGACGTCTATGTAATATGCATCAGACACGCCAACTTTTACGGGGTGATTCCTCATGTCAATATCAAACACTTCTACTGGTATCTACAATACAGATCTATTTTATTTCTTTTGCACGGACAAGATCAATTTTTCACCTGATGTATCTAACCTTGTGACATTGAATACTTAACAATTGCTCTGGGGATGGCAAAATTACCAAAACACTAGAAAAGAGGGAATATGTTTAAGTTGCAATTTTCAATAACATACAGATAGAGTATGATTATTTCCAGAGAACCATCTATTGATGTTCTTCTATGCACTCAAACCTCAAGATTATAAATCGAAAACAGGCTTTATAATACTAATAATTCAAATAAATATAACCGTGGAGTAATTCTGAAAATAGATTTAAAAATTTCATCAAGACTTTTTAATCATTCAACGTTTAATTGTTTGCCTACTACGGTAGATATTGACATCGAAAAATTAAATTTTGACAATTTTGTCTCATTTATGGTTTTAGGGCCAGGTGTTTATAGCTATTGTATTACAATATTAGCTACATGATATATTTTACCTGTTTGTACGCAAAATATATTGTGCCATTGGCTTGAAGTGTTGTTTGAAAATGGAAGGGCTTTGCTGAAAAAATGTTATTAAATTGTGTTTAAAGAGAGTTCAAGAATTACGCAGGTATGTTAAGGCAGTACTCAGATCATATTTCTGCGAATTTAGATTTTTTTCGTAAAATGTAACATTGATAAATCGGAAAAGCCATTTACTATTATTATCCATTGTATAGACGCCACTGAGTCTTCGGCTAAAAGAAGCATTCAACTACGACGTCATCACGTGACGTCTATAAATAGAAAAATTGCCTTAATGAAAAAGTGAAAAGTTCAACACTACTCCGGGGATAATTCATTACTTTTTGTGAAAATAATTATGTAAAAACATCACTGGGCCATGAAAACTGCTGCTAGAATCCTACTCTCCAGACACAGAAAAAAATATTCCAAGGTTTCGCATGAAACCTTACCAATTTTTTTTTTTTACATTTTGTACATACGATCAAGGATTGTCATCAATTCATGTTAACCACACGATTCTAGCAGCATTTTCCAAGTACTATCGAAAACAAGCTTTCGATACAAACAAAAATTATGTTTCAAAGTATGTGGCGTAATGTTGAACTTTTGCATCTTTGCTGTTGGAACGACAGAGGAAAGGCTGATGGGGATTTCAAAAAACTGCCTGTGTTCATTATAAGAAAACATGATAAGAATAAATTAAATCAACGTACCTGATTCTTAATCTTTAATTCCTTATAAATCACACATAACATTCACGGTATATGCTTTAAAATTCGCATTTCATATATTTGTTTACAAGAATTCTCGTCACGTTTAATTTTCACTCGGCAATATTTGATAAATAGCTATGACGTCATGGGTTTGGTATTTAACCCCCATGATAAATACTTAGCTATTTATACCACCAAAAAACAATATTTAGTTTATATTATGTTTTTGAATGATTCCATTCATTTCTTGGACATGAAATTAAACTTTAAATAAAGATATTAAAAAATCATTATCTCTAAAGTTCATACAGCTTACTATGACGTCATATTGTAAAAGCAAGTAGAATAACTGTGTGTAACCTTAACATACCCGCGTAAGAAATCTGATGCCTTTATTTAACTTATACAGATAGGTTTCGTTGGATAAAAATCATATCCAACCACAAACAATAGGAGATCCTACATATGTATAATATTTGAAAAAGTAAAAAAAAATTCTTTTTATATTTTTTAATGTATCTGATTCCTGAGACTTTATTTAAATTTTGGATGTATATAATATTAGATCGCTTTTTTTTTAGCAAAGAATAACTGACATACGATATATGAGAATTGAAAACGAATTCGAACTATGTTAAAGTATGACCTTACTGTCATTCTTGTCATGAAGATAAACATTTTGCCATTCCACTACAAACCTATCACCTGTAGAAAGAAAGACAAATAAAGATGAATAAAACCTTTGCACATGACATAAAGTTGATCTGAAAAAAGATACATGTATATGTGGCTTGATTATTCAAATGATAGGATGACTTACCAAAATCATTATAGAAAATATTTGAATCCTCATTGACAGTTGGATCAAAGTTTGCCATCAGTGGCGCAATATACTGAGTGGCTGTGAGATATTGATGTGTAAATTGGGCCACGCTTAAAAATCCTGAAAATATTCGAGCAAGTACACAAAACTGGTTCAGAGATGGGGAAATTGGTTATTGTTTCAAGAAAATGTAAAATTCTATGCAAAAATGTACTGTTTTAGATTATTTTCACAAACAATTTTATTGATTCCGACAAAAAAAGTCTATTACCTGAGTTTGTTATCATGATCTTGGTTATGTTATTGCCATAAAATCTACATTTAAATTTCAGTTCAACCTGCTGTAAAATAAAGGAAATGTCGCATATTGTTCTCAACATGTTAAAATTTCGAACAGTTTTATTGTGATATATGAGCAATACTGTTTGTAGTGATGGATTGTCACTGTAGGGTACTGCATTAAAGTTCTATAATTTCTATTGATTGTTTCAAGCATATAATGTTTTGCATTATAAAACAAAACAAAACTATGAAAAATAACTATAACATAATTATTTAATTTAAATGATTTTAAAAAAAACAAAACAACACAAAAAACTATAACATAATTCCTTACTTGGCTGAACTCCAAATTACTTTGCGATGATATGAGCAATGATGAGATGAAAGACAACCCTAAGGAAATGTGTTTATGTTTTTGGACATCATCTCTTGTAGATGTATCCTTTATTTATATAAAGGAAACCCAAATAAAAAAAAGCGAATGATGTATACTTTAATACTTACAATAGCCTTTCTATAGCTCTTTGAAAGAATCTTATTTTCTTTTGCATTGTTGAGATCAGTCCAGTATTCGTTGAAATCAGGAGTTTTTGTCACTACTTTTGAGGTGTAATATTCATGATTCCTGATAACCTGTAATGGTTTATAACAATTACCAATGTTTGTACATCAGTATTAAGCATAAAAAAGTCATCATTTTCTTTTTTTACATGTGATTGTGTCACTGACTTGCAAATAAGCGATTAAATATTTCAGCTTAGATAGCCAGCTTATTAACAACTATGTGAGAGTTATTAAATATGCATCTGAAATTATACTTTTAATAAAGTAAATTTGACAACAATTAACCAATTTTTTTTTCCTTCGATTTTTTGCTAAATCTTCTACAGATATTTAATTGTGTATCTGCAGCGTTTAACACTGTCCTTTTCAGTGGGGAAATATATTTCTATCAACCACCTGTTTTATATAATGTGGTGTAATATGTGTATCTGTATTTTTTTCTAACAGCTTTGGTGTGGTATGTATCTTCCACTTGCACTGAACTTTGATGTGGATTAAATCAACCACTTCATCCATATACTGTTGTGTGTTATTTATTTACAACGTTTTCTTTAAATAAAGCCCCTTTGTTCTGAATACTGTGGCGTGGTATACAACTCTACCACGTGTTCTGAAAACCGCCGTATTTCATGCATTACCATGATGCAGTATACATCTACACTTTGTCCTGTAAGCTGTATTTTGGTTTTGTGCGAAATAAACATATAAAACTGTGAGAATAAAATTTTATATCTGTTCTTTATATCAAATACCCAGAATTATATCAATTTTTAATATGTATTTACTTACCACATTTTCAGTGTATTGTGGAGTGTTGCTAGATTTTGTTGTGGTAATATCTTGTTTGTCAAAGGTACGAAATGGAGCACTGCTATTAATGTTACTAATCTGCCTTTTGTTTAAGATATGGTGGCTTTTCAATGATGTTACGATACCATCTCCATGTGATCCGCCATTTTGCAAAGTATAGGGAACATCTAAAATATATAGCATTTCTGTATCCCATTGGTGTTTTCGTTTAAATCATGACATGTTTTGATGTCATCAATAACAGTTCAAGATTAAAAACATTTAAATCAATGGTTCTGAGAGTTATATGTCTAGAGTTATATCTCAGACATCTTTTGGACATAGCCAACCAATGAAAGAACGGAATCATGTGCTGGTGTCAAACCTTTGGGTATGAGAGAAAATATTCTAAAGTTTTGAAGCTAATCAAATAAATGTTGCGAATGTGAAGGCTTGACGGATGGCAGACAGACAGCTGTTTCAAAGCCAAAGTGTCGCTTTCCTGTGAGAGAGCTATAAATATTTTATTTAATTGATGTCGAGACACCACATGTGATCACTTAGATTGATAAATGCCATCGTTATGCTCTTTAATCTGTACCAAATAGTTATAAATTAAGAGTATTTAACTCTGAGTTGAAAGAAAGGCCAGTAGCTCAAAGGTTCTTTTTCAATTATTCTTAGAAAAAAAAAATAAGTTTTTGGACTTTCAGTCCGTGTTGGGGGGTTGAAGCCCGGAGGACTGCAGGACGTTAAGGATATGGGAGGGATTGTCCCATTTATAAAAATGGCTCCAAAGAGTGCATTTTCTAGCATTTTAGATTTAACATGTTCATGTTTTCTTTCTTTGACAGGGCTTGTTCTGTACATACATTTACAAGTTTTACCAAAAATCATTATTTAAGGTATATTCAATTATAACTTTTATTATGATTTTTGGTAAGACTTGTAATGAATTTTTGTGCCTGCTTGTAATGAATTTTTGTGACTGCTAAGACCTACATGTATACTGTTATATGTACCTGTGCATTTTGCGTTCAAGCGGAAAGGGATTTCCTGCACAATCTGTATAAATTAACATATTTTTTTAAAACAATAAGATTAGATATAGAGACAATCTTATTTATGTAATATATTCTTAAATGGGTCATATTTGGCTAGCTTTTTTATACTAATTAGGCCTTTGATTTTAAACTGAATTGACTACGAAATGTTCCGTCTACCTAATAAAATCATAGGGCTCACGGCGTATGTGACCGGTTAACAGTGGATGCTTATTTCTCCTAGGTCCCTGATCGCAACTATGGAATTTCGAAGGGTCCGTGTTTTATGTCCCATTCAAATATTTGTTTATAGATTTTTTTTAGATCAATCATTGTTCGTTATCTTCATCTTTTACATAAAAAATAGAGGATTTTAAACATATAAATACTTTCTTCGGGGAAAAAAAAAACCAAATTTCGATAACATTAAATTTAGTACAGATAGGAAAAGTCTTACCTTTTTGGTTGGTGAATTTAACTTGAGAACATGTAAGCAATATCATTGCTATTATGACGTTCATAGAATACAGATGAGTCGCCATGAGTTTGTTACCTAACAGGGTTCAACGCAAGTGCACATTCGACCAACCGAGAACAGATAGATATTGAAGCAGCTGTGAAGACTTGTTACATTGATAATACTGCAATCGAATTTTAAGGATAGAATTAAACAAGGTTCACCCAATTGCTGTTTAAAACCCCACTCAATATTGGCCTTTAAGACCACTATAATTATCGTGTGAACATTTTTTTTTTCCAGGGGGCATGCTGTCAATGACTGATAACTGTATATAATGATGAATTGTGGCATTTATATAATTAGAATCTCTAGTGCAGGCTGAGGGTGCACTTTAAAGAGTTAAATGACAACAATACACACAAAATACTTGTAGTAAATATCAGTTAAGAGCTTAAGTTTTACTAAGACTTACCTGAATTTAAATATAGCACCGAAACTTTTCAAGGAATTTTTCCATACAACCAACTTATGATATGTTTCCGTATCGGAAATGCACTTTTTGATTTTGTAAGATCATACAGAGGGGAGGCCAGGGTTGCATAATTCTTAATGTGTTCTCTGTGATAATTCAAGTATCCCAAGAAAGTCTCTACATCTTTTCTGTTTCTCGGTGCGGGCCCCTGGGCTACTCATTGTATACTCTCCGGAGTCACATCGCAAAGCATTGGAAAGACAGAGTTAAAAGTCACTCCTGTAGTATATTTTAGGTAATATTTACATACAATAACGTTGAGCTCCAAACTCTACAGATAAGAGGTCTCCCTGCATTTATTTCAAAGTTTATGAAAAGGAGGGGGGGGGGTTGTCATGGACGCCTACGTAACACATTCGAGGTTGTTTTTCCGCTTGTCGGAAAGGCCCGACAAGTTTCGATTGATGTTTACACTGAGGCGGTCGGTGGTCGGGACACGAGGCTCACTGAAGTAAGGGGACATCAACACTGCTAATTCATGCCGGTGTTGAGTAGTTCGTACCCTGTACCATTCGGTTCCACAACATTGTCTAAATCAACCCTAATCTCGAATAAATTTTTGTACGCTTCAAAAAATATGATTATTTATATTAGTAGACAAAGAATCATTTCCCCATAATAAAATATATAGGTATTGACTATTGTCAAATACATATAGTTAAATTAAATTATTTTTTTTTTTACTAGGTCATCTTGGCCGTTCATATTTCTTACATGAAAAGAAGAAATGATTTATATTTTTAGTTCGACCGCATGAACAGCTAAGTGAATTTATTATATATTACTCCGATACAAGTCAGAATTAAGTACACAATTGTTTCTTAATTTGTTGTGTATTATATTCAAAGAACGATTCCGTATAAGATATGCGGAGGCAGTAAGAGGGAAGTGAACATATTCTTTTTTATAATTTTAATGGAAGTTGCTTCTCTCTCCCCTCCCCCTCCCGTGTAAGGGGTTCCAGATACTAATCGCGTTTGGGACAAAAGATTATTGAAAGTTTCAAGCCTACATTTGGGGATTGTGTAGTCTTCCGTGTTTTTTTTAAATATATTTATTTTCAATTATATACAACAAAATATCGAGGCAAAACTTCTGCAGAAGCCCTCTGTATATATCTCACCTGGGGCGCCAGGAGTTCCCTGGATCCGTTTTTTTTTTCAATATTTAATTTACAAAATTATATACACTAAATGAAGAAAAATACATGTATATATATCATTGTTAATATTTCATTTCTATACATATGTATATATATCATTGTATAATATTTCTTTTGTAAATAAAATGAATATTATAGATGAAATATCTATACTGTATTTATATACTTCCCAAAATACATACATTCAAAACACAAAGGAAATCATATTTGGTCAGCTAGCTTTTTTTTTTTAAATATGGTAATTGGATTTAACACTTTTTGCCTCCTTTGCTATTAAATAATACTGATATAATGATGATTTAAAGAAAAAAAAAGGTAACATTGCATTTGCATTTACACTTTCATTTTGCAATCTACATTTCATTTTATACTTGTATATTTTGTAACCTACAACTGATATGACATTATTTAAAAAATTGTTGTGTCGTTAAACTAATCAAAAAATCATACAACAATATTTTTCCAGAATATATTCAATTTCAATTTTTTTAGATATTTTTCCCGTAATTTTTTTGAATCTGAACATTCTAAAATTAAATGTTCAATATATTCTACTTGTCCACAACTTGTACAATTTTCCCCCACCTATTTGTTCCATTTACTTATATTATAATTACAATTCAGCTGGTTATATGTAAAAATTTAAAATTGAATTCTGCTGTCTGTTTATCAAACACATTTAATATCTTAGCTGTATAAATGTTTTTAATTGACCATTTGTTATATTTAATTCTTTTGACCACTTCGTTTCCATTATTGGCCTTTGCTTCATTTTAGAAAATAGAATTTTACAATAAAATCCTGATTTTTCAAATTCTGGATTTTTACTTTTTCCTGTAAAATGAAAATAGGGATGTGAATATTAGTGTTTTTTACATTACAGTAATCTATATTTAGCTTTTTGATTGCTTTTTTCATTATTAGATATTTACATAAGTAGTTATTCTTTGATTCAATGATCTCCTTTACATCCGTAATATCTTTCATACCTTCTGTTGTAAACAGATCTTTTACGTATGGAACACCACTCCTTGCCCAGGTTTTTAGATATAGTGTTTTATTGTTATGTTTAATGAAACTGTTTAGCCATAAGTTTTCTGCAATTTTAAAACGCAGTGATGATAACGATTTACCTTCGTTAAAACTACAGAAAATATCTTTATGAAATTTCAAGAATTTGTTTAAAACGTTGAACTTATTCGGATTTACAATATTACTACGTAACAAATATTCAAAGTTTATTCCATAACTTTTCAATGCGTTGTCTAAAAAAGTTTTAGGTGTAGAGTTCTCATTGTATAGCCTTTTTATCAATAATTTTGATACTGTGAGTGAATTAATAACGGTACATTTTCCGAAAAAAAGTTAAGCTTCTTGTTTTCCATGAATCTAATATGAATCTAATATTTTTCCAAATTCTTTAAGCTTATTTTTCTCATTACTAGATATTTTGTCGTGTCCTAAGAAAATTCCAAGTTATTTAATAGGTTTATTTGTCATTTAAATTCCTTCTTTCTCCTCTAGTGTGTTTTTAAGGGGTCCCAAGAGAATACCCTCTTTTTTTCTTTAAATTTAACTAAGTACCAGACAGTTTCCCAAAAGATTGTGTAACTTTAATAGACGCTTTTAAGGATTCTGAATTTTAATTCTCATTGGCAAAGAGCAATCATCTGCATGCTATAAACATTTTATTTCGACTGATTGTCCAATTTTGAAACCTTGCATATTTTCAGAGGCATTTATTTTTAACACCATGATTTCAATAACAAAAAGAAAGAGCAATGCTGAGACGGAACATCCTTGCCTAATGCCTCTTGACATTGTACATTTTCTAGTTAACCAGTTATTATTTTTAACATGAAAGTAAGGTATTGTGTACATAATTTTAATCCAACTTAGGAAAATTTCCCCAAAATTGAACTTTTTAAGAGTTTGAAACAAGAAGTTCCATTCAACTGAATCAAAAGCTTTTTGGAAATCGGCAAACAATAGTATTCCTTGTTCATTTTTTTCTTCACAATAATCGTAGATATCTAGTATTAACCTTGCATTTTCACCAATAAATCTTCCTTTGATATACCCAGTTTGATTGTCATTAATGAGTTTGTCCATAATCATTTGTAGTCTCTTTGCAAATACGAAGGCTATTATTTTATAGTCGCAATTTGTTAAACTAATAGGGCGATGGTTATCAAGATTTATTAAGCTCCATTTTTTGTGCATAAGTAATAGAACAGAAGATCTCTGTGTAAATGATAATTCGCCTACCTCGAAAGATCTCAATAGGCTTTCATATGAATAAACTTTTACATATTTTGAAAACATCTTATAAGTCTTCCGTGTTGTGTATATTATATGGTGATTCATTTCCATGAGTTTTGGATAGATTTGTTTCAGGTAATCGGGGTTTTATTTTGTACTTTGTACATTGTTATTACTAAGCTGTTGTTCTCCTTCTTGCTACAAGGGGTTCCAACCCTCTTTCTTATAGAGTATGTCCTTAGAAGCAACTACAGGAAGACCAGTGATGGTCAACTTTATCTAGTCTTTTAAATTTTTGGTGGGGCTAAGATAGGGGATAAACAATGTATATAATAAATAGGGGGAAACCCATTTAGAAACCCTATGTGTGGTTTGGATTAAGGTTTGTTAAGGTCAAACTCTCTTGAAATTAGGTATGGGTCACAAAAGGGGGTCAAAATTAAAATTTGAATATATAAGGGTAAATTTTGTAGGAAGCTGCAGTGACTCCGTTGAGTGTTGCGGCCAGTGAGTCTTATTTTTTCATATGTGTGTTATTCAGTCTGTTTTTGAGGTGACATGATGGTTCGAGAAATGTGAAGAGATATCAATAAAATTTAGATAAAAAATATTGAAAGGAAAATGGAGATTTTTTTCAGATTTTGAGGTGTACCATTCCCGTCATACATATCCTGGAATTCTGGGAAAAGCTTTTTCCATTTCATGTAGCCTTCTTTTATCAGTAGAATCCATTTATCAGAGGAAATAAAGTGCTTGGATTGGATTGAGGGGGGGGGGGGGGGGCGGGGTGAAGGACGATGATGGGCATATGTTAATGTTTAAGGGAATATTATATGTATGCATTTGCTACAACATCAGTTCTGATACAGTTCTGTATTTGTAAAGGGTTTAAATAAGATTTTTTTTTTCAATTCTGCTATGTACATAAGTATGAGAGATATTTCAGTCTAACTTACAACATTTGAATGCCCTAAAAGGCAACATGCGCCTTCTCAGTATTAATGCTAAATAGTTTAGATTTTATTGATCAACGAAATAAAATGTTAATGGCCAACGTACACTGCAAACAACCAAAATTTTGCATCCTTATTTCGCAAGTTCTAAGGTTGATACAATGACCTCATCAGCAAATACAATCTATCATTAAGTCGAATGCTAAATGATATTTTTCATTTTGATTGTACGGTAATTATTTTAACACTAAATTGTCTACAGATTTTTCCGTTTGCCTGATCATGATAATGAGCACATGGCGGGCGGACCGGTCGACAGGGAATGCTTACTCTTGCATGGCACCTGATCACACCTTTGATATATTTTAGAGGTCCGTCTTTGCTCTGTTCCAGATTTGTATTCTTTCAATGTTTCAATAGACTCCTGAGCATGATTACTGTTCGTTATTACCATATTTCACGGTTAGTGTGTTGTAAACTATATTCAATAAAACGTCCATATATGAAACACATGTTTTGGACTCTGTTATTCTTTTATATCGAGTTCTCTGAGGTAGATCGATTCGATCAAATGGATTGATTGATTGATTGTATGTTGTTTTACGTCCCATTTGAGAATTTTTCACTCATATAGAGACGTCACCATATACATGCATACACCATACACGTGAAGGGTTTCAAATTTAGACCTTTATTCGGTACCCACGGCCATTGAACAGTGAGCTCGAGGGTTCTTTACTGTGCCAACGCCCGCCGTAACACGGAACCTCGGTTTTTAAGGTCTCATCCGAAGGACCCGCAACTTTCATTTCAAAGTGCCGAGCGCTTGGCGAAATAACAGTTGCTACCTAATTTTTTTTATCGACTTAGGTCAGTCACGGCCGAGATACGAACTCACGACCTTCCGATCACGGAACTAGCGCTCTACCGACTGAGCTACAGTGATGGTTCAAATGGTTTGAAATACTTTCTTTAATTAAAGATTATTTGAGAAATAAAAATGTGATATATATATTTGCATTTGCAGACATACAACAAATAAAAACAATTTTCTTTTGCAAAAACCGATTACAGGATATTTTGCTATATAAATTGTAAAATTTGTCATAACATTTCATTATTTGAGCCTCTTTTAAAATTGATTTTCGTTAGGCTATTATTTGAACACTGAATCTACGGATTTTTTTTTTCGTTTGCCCGATCATGAGCACACGGCGGATGTGAACGGCTGAAAAGGGATGCTTACAGCTCCATGGCACCTGAACCCTCATATGATGCTTTTTAGAGGTCCGTGTTTGCTCTGCAATAGAGCAAACATGGAAACTGGTCCGCGTTTGCTCTGATCCCGATTTGTATTCTTTAAATTGACTTTTGAGCTTGATTACTGATCGTTATCTCCGTATTTCATGTCATTAATATAGTCCAGATTTGATGAAAAATACATAAAAAATGATTCTTATCATTTAATCACCTTGCTTCTTTTCACGGGAATGGGAAAAGGAGATGACATTGATTAAAATTTGGGAAGACAAACTTTAATATACCCGAAAATAATTTTGAAAAAAATAAAAAAAATATATACGAGTATTACGATGCACAGTGCTACTCCAAGAACACTGAAAATCTAAGTGTTCACCAAACGCATGCGCAATGTAGTAGAATTACAATGCATAATGGTCTTTTCATCTGTAAGGCAGCTGATTCCACTAAATTTTACGTCGAGGATGGTTACTAAGTCGGAAATCCCTAAATCCAACATATTCCACCTGGCTCTGTCTAAAGTCACTCTATTCTGCTTCATGAGTTTGATGGGGACATCAGGATCAGTCAACACACAATCTCTTGTTTTCACAGTCTTGGTTTCTAGATACAATAAAAACAATGACTTTATGTGAAATTGTGATATTAAAATATCTTAAATTTGACACTTTATTACTTCTAAAGTAGTTGGAACAGCGATTCTGAAGAAATGTGATCCTAGTTCGATATTTAATATAAAATTAGTTAAAAGTGTGCAATTCAGCATCTCTCTTGGAATTGTGTCTCAGAACTTTATCCTCATAGAACATTAAATCTTTGTTATGAATATTAGAAGAAGCTTGTTAAAGGGGTCTGGACACAGATTTGAAGCTAATATTTTCTCAAATTTACTAAATAATATCATGACGTATAACTAATTTTATATGGTTCATATTATATTTGATATTTTCTGTTTAACAAAAATCATTATATGAATTAATGAGGAAATGTAGAATATTAATTTTTTTTTTTTGTCAATGTACTTATTTTAGCAGTTATCATATTTAGCGCGATTGGGGTTTCTTCATTTCCGGTATTTTATCTCAATGCAAGCACATGATTTAACGTAACACTTATTGATTTCAAGACTTAGCTACGCTCACTTACATTTGCGCTTATCGTTTGAAAAGAAATTGCACTAAATGTTGAGTTGCTGATTTATATACATCTACAATAATTCCCCATATAGCAGATCTACATAGGTCCAATGTTGATTGACGGCTCGTAGTGTTGCGTAAAAGCGGGTCCGTGGGAGTTGGGTGTGTTGCAATGTTGGCCGAATGTTGATCCACTGATTGTTGTAAATATTGGTCTTAAACATGACCATTCTTAGTTAGGCATATAATGTTTGTCTAACGTAGGTCCAACCAAGCAATGTTAGCATGAAACATAGCCAACGTATATTGAGCATGTAATTTTGGTCAAACTTTGTAAATGTTCATAATAATAATAAAGCATTCATTGGGCTTTCAACATTAGGCCAACATAGTGAATATATGAAAAGAAAGCAACTTTCGTCAAGGTACATTAGGCGATCTTTAAATAAAATATTAAATTGTGTTTCTTGCAGAACCACTGAAACTTCTTTTAATAGCGACAACTGACTTTCATTGAATTATTGTAAACGAGGGATTTATCTTCATTTTGATTTAGCGTGTGTTTTAATAAGAAAAAAAAATATTCTAATAACATAATCATTGAAAAGTAAAATTTTAAACGATTATAATTTAGTTGAGAACATTCCAACGTTTTACAAATTTGAACTCAGAGACTCATTCTAGAGGAATGTTATATGTACATGTAGTGATTATAATAATATGGAATAGTATTATACATTGAACTATCTTCATTTTCTCTCTGCTTACTTCATTCCATAAGAGTATTAAATAATAAAACATTTGTTTGAGGAACAAGTTTATTTACAAAAATTAATGCAATGTTCTGTATTGTAATTATGAAAATAAAAAGGGGTTCCAGAAATTCAGTCAATGCCAGATAACCAACCGTCGAATTTGGCCCAATGGTTTCACATTGGGCCGATGAGCAAGTTGACGTTCGACTAGCGCATAAAAACGACTAAAGGCCAACGTCCTTGTCTCTGTTTGGCTTTCGGTGGCCCAACGTAAACATATATGTTATATGGGTCCTTTGTAGATTAAAGTCTACTGATATTTTAGTTAAGAGCTTGGTGATTTTTTGGGGATATGGATACGTGTGAAACATTGTTCCTATTTTTATATTTGAATATGACAATTTTACTTTAGAACCGAATCATATTAAGGCGGATTAATTTCAAATTTGATATTTTTTTTGAATATTAATGCCGATAATTTTAATTAAATTCAAACTTTAAAAAAAATCAGCCTTTAGGATAAGCCTGAAAATAGAGAAGACAATCTTCTAAATAGTAAAAAAAAACTTAATTAATTACAGAACTCAGCATATATTTCTATTGCAGTGTCCTTTAGTATATGTTACTTCAATATTCGGATGGAACAACTTCACACAAATACTTAAGACAATAAACACTGTTTATCATTTTAACATGTACATTTTGTCATATTAAGATGTATTTTGAATAAATACCGGCATATACCGGCTTCTGTTACATTCCTGTAGAATTGATTGTAACAAGGGATAGCAAAGTTAATCACCACAAAAGAATCACCTATCACACTGGGATCTCGACATGGTGAAAGAATGCCTGCAAAACAGAACATTTCAATTTTATTTTGATAGAACATTCGATGATATTAAAGTTTTTCTGCATGAGCCTCATTTTTAATGATAAAATGTCCTTTTGTAATGGTCAAAGGACAAGATAGGCTAAGACCCCTTTTTGGCCCCTGGTTTGGGGTGTCTTTTAGAATGATGCAACAGTTTATCAATAGAAACCTGTTGTCACCCCTGCCACAACATGAGTATTGATTCTAAGTTATGGGATACACAGAGGTCACAGGAAGGTCAGAAAATTTCCGAATTTTCTCCTTTTTATGCAATTTTTCACCGATTTTACAGCATATTTTGTTTCAGAAAACATAGAGCACAAGCTTGCCTATCTACCAAATTCATATATTTCATACACTAGTATCAGATGCATTTTATGTATAAAAATCTCAGATAGGCAAGCTTGTGCTCTATGTTTCCCGAAGTCAAAAGTATCTCAAATTTGACGAAAGTCAACCAGAATTGAGGAAATTTGGGAAAATGTTCTATTTCTGCACCCTTTTGTGGCTTCCGTGTAAGCTTTGAATTAAAATTAGTGCTTGTTTTAAAACAAGCATCGTTTTAAGTTCTTAACTACAAACTATAACAATTTCAACAGTGTTCTGATTTTTACTTCAAATAAGGGGCCATAATCGGCCGTTACCATACCCTGTCCTTTGGATGAATATGTTGATATATATTTTAAGACTAATTTTAATTGTATTGTAAATGATACATATAGTTTTTATCCAATCTGTAAGATAACAAGAAATTGTAGACTTTCTTTGACATTCAAATATCTCTCTTTCTACTATCTCCCTAATAAATCGATACACTTTTTTTTCAATTTAAAGGACATTTTTGAAATATTTTGAAAAAAAAAATATGTAGCTGGAGATTTTCATTTTACCTATATGAAATCTATTTCTTTTTTAACTAATATTAGAAATGAGCTTCTCTTTAAACTCTCATTCAGAGATGACTTTTCTTTTAACTAGCGTTCAGAGAAAAGGGAGTAAACTTTCTTGTTAACATACATTGAGAGATGGACTTCCCTGTTAACTCTTCTAAAGTGCCCTTTATTTGCAGAGCAATAGATCGCCATGTAATCTGGGGACAACTGGAACCAGTGAGATTTTCAATATTCATCTTCAAACATGAAATTAGGTTTAATATATTGCTGGAAAATATGCAAATGACATTAATGCAATATTAAAAGGTTTTTTATGTAGTAAACAGGAAAAATAATGTCAAAATAGTCACATTTAAAATTCTGGTGGAGAATTATATAACTCTTTAACGACTTTTTCAAAAAACATATACATTCAAATCATTATGCAGTGGTTGTTTTCTTTAAATCAGTAATATACGTACACAAGCCTAAATCCTCACAGACTGTCACTACAATTGAATGATTTTGTTTTAAATACAGGATTACAACGACATTTATAACTGTAGCTCTGTTACTCTGATATTTTTATTTCATAATGCTGATTAGAATTTGCCTCAACGTAATATATATATATATATCTATATCTATATCTATATCTATCTATCTATATATATATATATATATATATATATATATATATATATATATATATATATATATATATATATATATATATATATATATATATATATATATATATATATATATATATTTGTGTACGTTTAAATGACGCAACAACTTCACTATTTTATTGTTTATATATAAAGCGCTGACCTGCAGTATCCACTATCACTTGGGATACCAGAAACACACTGGCTACTTATTTCCTTTGTATAAAAAGACTGATTAAGACACGGTGTTCCTGAAAGAAAAAAATATATAAAAAAATATTCTTACATTATAAAACTCATGTAACATTAAAACAGTTTTATCATCTAAGTACAAATATACTGACCACACATTTTCACCCCACAGAGTTCCCAGCGGACATCCGAGTCATTGGTAAAACACCATGGCTCTTCTCTGTCGAAATTTCTACAGTAGTTCTCTTGTGCGATGCTAAAAACATCATAAACGTGTTCATGAGGGCTCTGTGAATCGCATCTTTGACACGGAATGCCAGTTTCTGTAACGTTTGTGGTGCCTTGATATAACACCCCTGGCAATCGACAGTCAGTTGACATAGATTCTGCTTTAATTGTTAAAGAATACAACTGTTTTATCAAAAAACGTTTTTGTTTATTGTACAACATAATGCTTTTAATGTCAAAATCTTTTTTTTTTTTTTTTTTTTTTTTTTTTTTTTTTTTTTTAAATTCATAATAGAATAATACAAATATGTCGATATTTTCTTAACATTAACGAATATTCCTTCAATATCCTAAAATTACACTTGCTTTTTGTACAGTTGTTCTTGCAGTTAAGGTTTCAAGTGCTGTATGTACATGTAGGAAAATTGACACAGTCCTAGCCACATATGATAAAGAGTACTGGCGCAAGTATTTATTGTATAAACATCTCTTTCCTATGCACATTCTGCCACTTGTTTAGCCTCATTGTGCTCTGATTTTCAGCTAAGTGGTTATTATGATCAAAATTTATTCGTGCTTGTACTATGTATAGAGTAATGCTTTGAATCCCGCGGTGATAAATATTCCTTAAATTTCTCCTTTTTTTATGATTCAACATAGATTTTAAAATCTTTTCTTTATGAAAAATATTTATGCTGATATTTCTCAAACCGAGGCAATATAAAAATAAAACTGGCCTGCACTTTAATATATATTATATTTGGAAAAAATAAAATCTAGCTACGGTTGACTTCAAATTACTAAATATTATACTCAAACTTTATGTAGCTTAATTTTATAAATAATTGCAGATACTTAAAGAATCCCTGGGGATGATTATTTTCACAAGAAAAACAGGTAAGTTTTTGTTTTTGTAATACAATGTCAATAAGTTTTTTTTCCTTTTACCTAGGAATCTAGGACCAAAAGAAAGGGGGGAAAACGACAAAAGCAAACGACGAATAATTGATGGTAATACATGCAATAATAATTATATTAAAGGGTTTTTTATCACGTCTCAAAATTTTTTGATATGACAAAGTTCACATGCTATTAAAACCATATATTTAAAAATCTTTGCTAGAAAATTAATATTTTTGATGTTTCAGCGATTCAAAGTTTTAATTTCTCAATATGCATATTTTGATCGCCGATGTTACACGCCATTGCTCTGACGTCATAGGTGTCAATCCTGGTCAAGCGAAGTACTTAATATTATTATTATACAAAGGGCTCATTTGTTGTGTCTATTAAACCTGTTAGAAAATAATTAAGTGATAATTGAATAATTGACAGCTTGTAAGGTATAATTTATGGCTTTATGATGTACAAATGTGCACAAGAAAGGTTTTAGGAGAATTTTTTTCCCCACATTTCATGGACTTGGTCGAGAGATGAAAGGGGGGTCTTTTTCTGCAAATGCGATGGCGTTTATCTCCATTTAGAACAATCATTATACCCGATCGACCACGAATGTTTTTCTGTCCTATAAAATATTTTAGGAAAGATACTTTAAAAAAAATCAATGACAAACACGCATTTTTTAAAAGTCGCACAGAATCTAGTAGGAATGTTGTGAACTTCGCAATGGCGTACTGCGCCATTGAAGAAGCATCATTTCTAGTACATATTCACTGCTAGAACAGGTTCAAATAAACTTTCAAATTTCATTTGTTTACAACTAGATGCGTTCAGCACCAAATGAAAATCTCTTACCAAAGTGTATCCCTCCCTTCAAATTTTTATCTGTAACTCCTATATATCTCAACGAAGGCCAAGTCTTGATATGAGATTTTTATTACCTTTATTTCACTTGTCAAATACAAAACAAGGCTTTTCTCTTAATGACCAATCATGTGCCCTGTAGCATTTTCTTCTCCGCACAACTTCGGGTGCCCAAAATGTCTGCGCCCATGTATATGGTTATGTTGGTGTTTTTCCTATAGAGATATAGAAAACACTTATAAAAAGTGGTCAATTTAGTACATTTAGAACACATATTCATTGGTTATCTCACCTCATGAATATAGGGACTGACAGTCCTAGCTGTTACATTTCACACCCCAGTCAATCAGACCTATATCATTGAAATAGAAAAAAATGTCTATAATTTGAAGCATTTTTCCACTTTTCTTTCAAAATTTTGAAATAAAATGATTAATCTTGCATATCTTTTGCTTGTTTTTTTTACTATCTCTTATAATCTTTTAAGATAGATCGTGTTAATCAATAAGGGTAGCAGGTACTCGTTATAATTGAAAAATGAATAAAACAGCAGGTTTTTGTAAGAAAATGCTGAGTTATGGAAAGAGGAAAAGCTACTATAGGTAAAATAATCGATAAAAAGAAAGAGAATTATATTTGATTTAAAAAACCATTAGATTTAAAAAAAAAATACCAGCAAAGAGTTTTTAACATCAGAGAATCAAATACATCCCCACTGAAAATATTGTAATTCTGAAAGGGGGTGACCTATATTTTAGCCAATTTTATTGGAAATTTCATGTAATTGATGTTAAATATGTATATTCTCATAAAAGGCAAGTATATTCATTTGCATATCATTTCTATTTGATGACATAATTATTAAATTGATTAAATGCCAAGGGCAGATAAATCATGTTGTCTGACTGAATACAGGGCTCAATTGTGAGCAAAATGTTTAAATAACTGTAGTTCTGGGAAAGTTTATATTCTAATAATTTTTAAAAAGTTCTAAATAACTTAAATATTAAGAGATTAACTAGATTTGCTAAGAAAACCATACCTGGGAACTCTTAGTGAATGCAAAGTGTTCATCCTGGGAGTGTCCATGTGTTGTTCATTGTAAGAGGGGAGGGTTCATTAAACTTCTCCTTCTTGAGAATGCATTGCTGAAATACATTTTATTTTATTAAACCATACAGATACATGCATGAAGTAGCTTATACTATAATTAATTATTATTTACATCATCTTTTGAATTTTTTAAAGCATTTTTTATGCAATAGCTTAAAATAATTATGTTTTAATTGAATTTACCCAGAACGCATTCCAAAATCAAATCAGAAAATCTTTTTTTTTTTTTTCTGTTTTAGTCATTTTGTCCTTACAATGTAAACTACATGTATCAAGGACAAGTTTCTACATGGCTGAGTATGATCTTTGACAAGGTCATTGTTGCTGGTAATTAAAGAACAACACATGATTCCAATCTATTAAGTACTAATTTATACACCAGATAAGCTTAGATACAAAATAGCAGAGTTTTGTAATGATATTTTGGGAAAGTATAAACAATTAACCAGTGAACAGTAAGTGAAGTCGATGAAACAATAAAGCAATAAATGTCTCAAAGCATGAGTTTAGCATTGGGGATACATAAACAAACTACAGGGCTCTGTTCTGTTTAGTTTAAACACTTTACTCTGTGACAGATTATTCCTCTGAGCATGGGTGAATTGGCATGCTCTGCTCTGTAAAGCCACAGTGCTGAGCACCTAGTGAAGCACGGATGACATATGGATGGAACTGGGTGAATCAGAGCTATATCATTTTCTTTATCAAATCAATGTTTGATAAAAGAAAGCAAATAAGGCTTTACATTTAAAATACTGGGTCTTTCCAATTAATTCAAAATGCAAGAAAAAAAAATTGAAAATTTTTTGGAGTGTACTTCTCCAATCAATAATGTAACTAATACATGTACATGTCAAGTCATTCCAATTTGCAAAAATGTTATACGGAAAAAAAAAAAAAAAAAAAAAAAAAAAAAAAAAAAAAAACTCTACCATGTACATTATAAATATTGCTAAAATATTATATAGCAGTTCAGTGTAATCTACCGGACATGGGAGATGGGCAAATTTTTCAAGGAGAAAAATATCAATTAGGATTATTATCATTTTAATTTTTGGGGAAAAAAATGTCAAAAGTGTCCCAACACAAAAAAATTTCTACTACTTTACATGGGTTATGTATTTTGACTGCATGCCATTTTTTCCTGAACAACATGAACAAGGAGAGTTATTTCCCAAAAACTTTTATTGTTTATGCATCAGTTTTCTTATTAAAAATATTTGTGTGTTTGTAATGTGTCTTATCTTGTGTATATGTATTTTTTTTTTCTTAAATGGACATGGACCCCTCTCTAACCCCCCTCCTCTCCACCCCCCCCCCCAAAAAAAAAATAAAAAAATAAAATGAAAACATAAATACAGTCTCATTGCTGCTATGCACAACATTTTATAACATACACTGGATTTCATAGAATTTCTAATTTTCCCAACTAATAATGAGAATTATGGCTACATACTTGATTTGTTTAGGATCCTTCTCTCAGTAATGAACTGCTGCTGCAACAGGTGTCATGACCGGGTAGATTACATTGAAACCAAGGGCACATTAGTTTATTTATCAAAACAATGAATTTCTCATTCATTATTTAATGTTATTTAGAAGTGTCTAATCTAGCATTTTCAATAGGCTATGTTAACTTTGACAAAGTCTTTGATTAAATCTTTTATTTCCAATTTTTTATGCAAACAATACATGGTATACATTTATATAAATATTTGCATATATACCTTGATAGATCCTTAATAGTGAGGGACTGCAACATCCAGCAAAGTAGGTTTTCTGTTTCATGAATATACTCTAAGTTGAAATCGAGAACATGGGTTTGGTATGTTTGAGAAATCCAATGCTGATAACACAACCACCATCATTTCAGTGTGGAGTGTCTTGATTGACATTTCTTCAAATAGTGGCACCGTGTTTCCACTCAAATGTGTAGGTCAATTGCACATGAAGAGCTTGCATTAATTGACTAGCAGGAATAGTATTCATCTAAAGACAACTGTAGTTTGATTGAATGGGGAATTAAGAAATGGAGAAATTGACAATGATACCTGTGTATTATACTGTGATATGGTTACACAATTATTCTTGTTCACGCACTTGATGTATGGGATGAAGATTTGTATGAACAAATCGGGGTTACATATCAGTAGAGACACATCTCTGTAATATTATTTGATTTTCAATTAAATGAGTGGATGTTCAACCTAATAGAATTGATTGGTCACTTACATTTGGTAAATGAATCTTGGATGAAATGAACTAGAAAAGCTAAGTGTAAGAACTCTTAATTTCGATTTTTCTCATTTCATAGATATCAAATATAATCTTAAATATTTTAGAAAATTGTCATTGTTACATTTCTTTTTATTTTAAGACCTACGTGTAAGAGAAGAAATCATTGTTTTATACGGCAGCTTTATATCAAATCGGTGGCAAATTTATAGGGGTCCAGGAGAATACAGTATAATTTCTTTGATTGATTGATTGTTGTAGTTCTATGTCTCTTGCAAGAAAATGTCACTTGTATGAGAGGTCACCTGATGCTGGTGAAGGCTTCAAATTGAGACCTTTACTCGATACTCAGGGTAATTGAACAGTGAAGGGTCTCTGGCTTGCAAACACCTCAGACACGACTCCTCGATTCGAGGTCTCATTTGAAAGACCTGCAACTTAAACTTCAAAGTAACAAACGTTTGGTGAAGGAACAGTTGCTACCTATTCTTTTTATTGACTAAGGTTTGCAACCAGGGCATGAACCCGAGATCACAGAGCGAAAGCACTACCAACTTATCGAGCTACGTGATAATACTTTACACACACTGTATTAATTCTCTCCCAGTTCCTTTTACCATATGAAATTAAGGCTCATAAATCATGGCCAAGTGTTGCTTTACTTAAAATGGTTCCTGGCAGGTTTGCATCTTTAAAAAAATAAATAATATTTATATTTGCGAATCAACATGTGCGAATCCAGGATTTTTTTTTTTTTTTTGGGGGGGGGGGGGGGGGGGGTTGTGTTCCACACCCCTACACAAGAATGTACATGTAGGCCTAAACATAGCTCTTTTTCAGTGTTTCCTTTCCTACAATAAAATATCTATTAATTCATAAGTAAACAGGAATCTTTGGTGATAGATGGAAAGGAATCATATGATTGACACATCACTCAAATAATGATATACATTATTTCTTTATACTTGATCCAGGAGAATTACCATCCATGAATGAATCATGTCATGCTGAGAAAAGAACTGTACAGAAAATGCAAATTGATTATGAGTCTTTGCACACTGTCGTTTAAAAATTACTGTGGTAAAAATGCATAAAAACCACCACATTTACAAAAAAGGTTACAAATTCATCAATTTTCTACCTTCTCAAATAGCATCACTTAAAGAATCCCACATACATAAATGAAGGTTAAGAAGACACAAAGACCAGCATCTTTTTCTCAGTTTCCTACAAACTATATTTTTTTTTAGATTTTGAGCAGACAATATCTTTCTTTGTCCAGAGAAGTTTCATCCTTATTGTTTGATCTTGTCATCTTAAAATCAACAGGATTCATCTACTCCTTAGGGGATACCAGCCTACTTTCCTCAAATCTGCTGTGTTCATGTATGAAGTGTTAACAGTTAAAATGGGAAAGGAACTTTCCTGAAATATGTTATGTGTTCAGGCTTATGAAGCCAGTGTCAACAGATAGGAGAGGAACGTTCCTGTTATGAGGCCAGTGTGACTAAATAGGAGAGGAACGTTCCTCTTATGAAACCAGTGTCAACAAAATAGGAGAGGAACGTTCCTCTTATGAAGCCAGTGTCAACAAATAGGAGAGGAACGTTCCTCTATGAAACTAGTGCCAACATATAGGAGAGGAACGTTCCTCTTATGAAGCCAGCGTGACCAAATAGGAGAGGAACGTTCCTCTTATGAAGCCAGTGTGAACAAGTAGGAGAGGAACGTTCCTCTTATGAAGCCAGTGTGAACAAGTAGGAGAGGAACGTTCCTCTATGAAACCAAGGCCAACAGTTAGGAGAAGAACGTTCCTCAGATTCATTGGGTTAAGATTCATGTATATTGTGTAAATATTTCAATAGAGGAACGTTCCTCAAATGTTCAGTGTACTTAGATTGATGTTTGTTTTATTATTGATTAGAATTGGTAGAGGAACGTTCCTCAAATATAATTTTTATTAAGATTCATGGATATAGTATGTATTATCAATTGAAATTGATAGAGGAACGTTCCTCGTGTAACATTGTATATACAGTATCACATATTTATTATGAGCAATCTGAAATAAAAGATGAACGTTCCTCAAATACAGTTTTTGTGCATAGAACTAGAGACAACATGGAAGATTACTGATGAAGAGGAAAGTTCCTCTCTTAAATTGCACTTAAAGAGGCGCATTTCTCAAAAAGCTCCATTGTAAAGGCTCAATTATTGACCATTTTCGACTTCAGATTTGAAAAATCAGGTTTAAAAAAGGAATTTTGATTTTCTCTTTTTGATTTGGATTGTGTTAGCTATGTCATTTTTGTGTCACCTGCAGAGCAGAGCGGCACTTACGGATCACTTTACCCGGCGTCTAGCTGTCTCTCTGTCCGTCTCTCACACCCTATATCTTGCTTGGCACTATGGCTTTTGTAAATTACATTGGTTACCAACCTCATGACCCTTGATTTTGACATTTGACTTACTTTTCAAAATAGGTCATAGTGCCGCTATACTGCATATTTCAGAGATTTAAGAGTTAAGGTATTTCCACCCTCTAAATATATTATGGGTTCAAATTAGAAAATCTGTTGTTTTTTTCACGGAATATAGTTTAAATTTACTAATAATTGCAAAAAATGTATAAGTTGCCATATTTTTTTTAAAACGTAAGACAATAAAAAACAGAAGTGAATGTCAGCATAAAAAATCGTACAGTTTTAGTGAACAGTATCATAAACATTATGTAAAAACTGGTTAAAATACATAATTCTGATGCTTAAGGTTCCTATGTAATTGCTACTTTCTAGATATAATTGAATTGTGAATATCAGGAAAACAATTTTACATTAAAAGTACAACAAAGAAAATTCCTGAATGAAGATACCTTAGAAGGAGTTATTGCCCTTGGCAACATTTTTGTAGATTGAATATTTGATTAAACGAAGGAAATATACATTTTTACAATTTTTTTGCTTAATAATTATATGCAATTTATCTATTGAAAATCACTCATCCAAAAGAAATTTTTCTAATGGGTATGAATTTAGATTAATAACAATTTTCGCAAAAACCTTTGAAATCACAGGAGGATGGAAATACCTTAAGTCTATGCTATTTAGCATGTGAACTGTTTGTCATAAGACAATATGAAAAATACCAGCATTACAATCCATTTAACCTTAACCTTTGACCTACTTTGAAAAAAATACCCCTGGTAGTTTAGTATAACTTATGATTTCTGAATTTTGAGAGGCAGGATTTTGATAATTAGTATTTACGCATGTTTATGAGCTCATATGATACTGTACTTTGAAACTGTGCGATATTCAATAACCACACAAACTTTTATTTAGATACAATGAAAATACATCGGGATCGGTATTCCGCAATGGATCATGTAGAGGGACAATATTGCAGTACAGACAGACTGAAATCTCTTTTTGAGGATTGTTTGAAACACATTGAGCTCATGATACAGTACTTTGAAATTGTATGATATTCAGTTACTACACAAACTTATATTTAAATACTTTGAAAATACACTGGGATTGGTATTCCAGAATGGATCGTGTAGACTGACAATATTGCAGTAATGACATCTGAAATCTGTTGGAAACACGTATTAATAAAATGATAAATAGTTATTTCTTATAATTTCAATTTAATTATTCATTTGAGGGTTAGGGAACCATAGTTTCTTTGATTGTAAGATTCTATCGCAGTCTTATGCTATCCATGGATGCCAATTGTTTGTAAGAACTATCGTGTAAATAGTAAATAAAAGTTGACCACTCTTAAATTTATTTACATCTTTATCAAAGCTACAAAGCAGGCGATGCTAAGTTTTATAATTCTTTTGAAAGTCTTCAACATTTTCAAACAGATACAACAAATAAATGTCTCAAAGTTGTTAAATGCTAATTAGAACATTATCAAGAAGTCACCAAAAACACGTTATGCATGTGTTTGTCATAGTACATGTGTATAACAAGAGCATGATTACAATATTACAAGTAGCTGAACATCTGTAGGTAACAGTAAAGCCAATAGATAAATAAAAGGTATTCAACATTAATTATTTCATTCATCAATTTTGTATCTACAATATCATTATATACTGGCCATTCTGACATTTCCTTCAATCTAATTAGATATGAATATTCTGAATTTAAGTTAAAAATATAAATAATAAACTCAATATATTCCGTAAATAAATGGTGAGCCAAAAGAATAAAACCTTTTTTTTAGAATTAAAAATATCAAAAATGACTGAAAATAGCATTGAACAAAAATGAGCTTCGATTGTGCATCTTCTTTTCGGTTTTAGAATAAACAGCACTTCCTTTTTAAAGCACATAAAGTGCATATCTGAATCATTTTAAAAATGAATCAGTTTGTCTTAAATGAGGTTTACAATGTTTTAAATATTTTAAAGGCAAAAAGAAAGCAAAAAAACAAAACAAAAAAAAAAAAAAAAAAAAAAAAAAAAAAAAAAAAAAAAACAACAAAAAAAAAAAAAAAAAAAAAAAAAAAAAAAAAACACGTCGATCTATATAAAAATATTTTTTGATCACTCTATAATTCACATTATTAAAAGATACAAATTTAATCTTTCTTCGAATGAAACTAGAAGGATGTTATATTTAAAATTAAAATGTAATCACTTACCAAAAGATTGCATTTATTTGGTTATTAAGCAGTCAGAGAACAGGGAATTTGAACATTTATTGGATCATAATAAATTATATCAAAATAATTATATAATTATTAATTAATTATAATAAATACTGCATGCATACATGTAACTCGGTGCACTAAAAAAACCTTCCTCCGTGGAAAAATAGATAAAAGAATTGTGCAGCTAATAGATATGTCTTGTGTAATAAACATTGTTTTGAAGAATTGCACTTGGTTGAATCATCAAATGCCTGAAAAGGAATAAAAATCGATAAAACAGGATTACGTGTTTTAAATTTGATTCCATATTTTACATAGAATATTTCTCGTAAATATTCATACCAATGAAAGAGAAAATTACTTGGATTACAAATGTAATCTTTATTCTTTAAGACATATATATGTATCAATAATGCATGGCAAGTATAAAATAAAAAGAAGAAGTAGTAAAGAACAATGCTTCTAAATCTGTATTCAGTGATTTAATTTTCCATCATATGAAAGTTAATGGTACCTGAAATATACCTTAGTTAAAATACTCGATCGTAAAAATACTGAATTATTTATAGAAAAATCAATATAGAGGGACCAGCAATATGTTCAATTCAGATATACAATTTAAAATAAAACACGGAATTATGTCTTAATGTATACTCAAAAATGAGATTTTTACATGCATGGTTTGTGTCGCTAAAAAATTGACAAATTCATTTCTAATGGTTATCAAATACAGGGAATAGTATGATTGGTCATGTAACATATTTCTAGATAGAAATTTTGCATAAATTCTAAAGACTTTTTACTTTTCTGTCACATTCTTGCTCCCGCCATTCTTGTCTTAGCCAATCAAAGCCATCGGAACATCTCCCAACCATAGGGCACCATTTACAACCAAACGAGTCGTCCTGAGTTAAACAAGTTGTACAATCCTTGGCAATATTACAAGCTGTAAGCGAGTATAGAGACATGAAAGCTTTTAAGCGATAGTGTCTGAATAAGAAACATCTAATGAGAAAGCGAAGTGCGGAAAATTTTGAATTTAGATAAAATAAAGCCAAGAGGTTTGCAAAGGGTGTCATTTCACGTACATATTGCTGACGTTAAGGCATTATCAGAGACAGAAAGCATTATTTTTGTCTACCCAGGGTTTCAGTAAGATTAATACTGAGATAATTTAGAGTAATAATATTGATTAAACATTTTTTTTATTCTCCCAATGCAAATAAAACAGCTTACTCTTTAACGTGTTCAAAATAACCACTGTCCCTGTCCGAACAAGTTTAAAGTCAATGTCCAAACTGTTATATTTGTTTATTGTCCTTCTTTTTACGCCGCCTGTAAATATAGTTCTATGGATTCAAAATTACGTTTTACTCAAAATTTACTTTTAGAGGGTATTTTTTAAACAAGAGGCCAGAGGGCCTTAATGGTCACCTGAGTATAATACAACAATTTAGAGGATCCATAGAGTATATAATGAACTGAAAGGTGAAGCTTTGTTGCCCAAAAGCAAGAAAAATAGGGTGATCAGGATCAACAAAATAATTAGTCTAGTGATCATTATCAGTTCATAAATTAGGTTCTGATCTGTTCCCCATTTATCACTAACACCATAAAGTATATTAACAAACTATCAGTGCTTCTGTACTATATTAATTTCTTGTTGAAATATCTTACATTGGACTCTCTTGGTCTTTGATGAGCATTAAATAACACAAGTTATTTTTGTCTCATTTTTATTTATCTATTACTTACAAGTCTACCTGATCATAAACCTATGAAAGTACTTTTTGTATTATAAGATAAAATTTTTTTCATTATTCTCTTATTCTATTAACCTTTCAAGTAAATTATTTACAGTGACTAATTATCAAAAGCAAATGGCAAAGGGGAATAACTCCTCTCAGTAGCATACAAATTAATAGAGCCCTGGCCAGGACCAGAACACTTGACAAAATGGTCCAGATGTTCAAAAATCTTTATTAAAACTTTTACTCTTTTTGCCTCTGATATGCCCAGGTGCAGAGAAGAGTTTCAAAGAAATTATGCATTTTTTTACTACAGATTCACTATATTATCAATAGAGCCCCCCCCCCCTTCAGTCCCTACCGAGAAACACCAGAGCTTCTCACCCTGAGACCAGAAGTTTGCTCATCATACATGTAAGTAATCACTTTGTTTATCTGATTAACACTAAGGAGCAGACAATGCATTTTCACAATATAATCAAGAGAGCTCCGCCCAAACACCAGAACCCCTGACCCTGGGGCCATGAAATTCACAATTTTGGAAGAGGCACTCTTGCTCATTATAACTATGTACTTACTTAGTTTATTTAATACCCAGGAACAGAGAAGATTTTCAAAGAATTATTGCATTTTCACAATATAATCAATCTAATCACAATTTTGAAAGAAGCACTCTTGCGCATCATAACTATGTACTTTGTTAGTTTATTTGATACCAAGGAGCAGAGAAGATTTTCAAAATAATAACGCACTTTCACTATACGATCAATATAGCCTCGCCCTAGCACCAGAACCCCTGACCCTGGGGCCATGAATTTCACAATTTTGGTAGAGGGCTCAATGCTTATTACAATCATGCCAACAGTTTGACCGCTTGATGTTCAGGAGTAAAGAAGAAGATTTTTAAAGATTGCATTAATTTTTGTGGTTTTAGCCCCACCCTCAGCCCAGGGACCATGAAATTCACATTTTTTGTTCCCCTTCACCCATAGATGCTTTATGCCAAATTTGGTTGAAATTGGTTAAGCGGTTTCAGTAAAGAAGCTAAAAATGTTCAAATGTTTAAGGACGCCGCACGACGAACGACGAAAACGGATAGCAATAGGTCACCTGAGTGACTCAGGTGACCTAGTTATTAAAATAGAATTAAGAAACTTATCACAAAAATGTTGCTCATATAATATTTTTTTAATATGAAGTTGGTTTTGCATGAACATTTTCTGAGTGCTACCTTTAAATAAAATAGTGAAAAGTAAAGAGAAAATTGGCTGGTTACAACATAATTCACATCCTTTTAAAATTAAAAAAAAGGCAGGTGTTTCATGCTTATTATTTGCTTTTTAGCTTTCCAAACCTGTTCGTAAGCTTAAGATTTTGAAAAATTATACGAGAGCTATCAAACAAATTCATGAACACATTTTTTGTTTAGCAATACTGCTATACGTTTGTGCGATAACAATTTATAAAATAGACCATGATTGAATTAAGATGTGATATCGGAAAAATAACAATTATACTAATCCATGGCAACAAGGATATTTGCTATATTTTATTACAGAAATACTTGGACTGCCTTATCCTGTTATGATTCATGTATTTTACATCCAAACTCCATGTATAATTTTATAATGTGGGTCATAAGTGCTTTGAAATACATTTGTCTGTTTTATGAGGAAAATTTATTTTGTAATTGATTTTTATTAGATTTTACCTATAGAATTATATTGCATGAAGAGCTATGTTGTTTGCAAAATCCAGACAACTTCAGAAAATTTTAAATATATCTGTAGAAGGAGAATACTCTGTTCAATAAATCATATAAATAAAATTGGGTAGACACTAAAGGCATTAAGAAAAATATCTGAATGAAATGTTGTAAAACACTGTTGAAAAACAATTGGATTACCTCCCTTGCAAGAGCTCTCTAGCAAAGGAGTTCGGAAAGAATGAAACAGACAACAATAGAGGAATTGCGGGAGAAAAAGGAAAACTTCCAACTTGGAGTAATTGGACAAAAACAGATAGTGGTTTGTTGAATATGTTTTTTTTTTTCATGTCTATTTTTGGGTAAACTTTTGATAATTTTTTTCTTTTTAAAGCAAAATTAAAGATTAGGAACTTCAATAGGAAAGTACTTAAAGATTCATTTCTCTTTCCCATGATGTGATACAAACACTGACTGCATGAGTGATGCAAGGTACCTACAGCTTGTGAGCAACCTGTTATATGACCACTAATGTTTAATTCTGCAGTTGTTAGATTACTCTTAATGCAATTAAGAATAGATAAATGCTATAATGATATTTAGAATAATTAGAGATATGTCTATGATGTTTGTGAATATATACAGTGTAAAAAGAGGTCATAGGGTCACACTGCAGGTAAAACTAAAGTCCCTAACCACACAAAAAAGTCATTCTAACTCACCCCCTTCCTCTTTTATAAATCAGAGTTTATATTATTTCACATTAGAACTAAAAATTTGTTCAAATCTTATTTTTTCTCCTGCATCTTCCATACAATCAATGCAACATACATATATCAAATGAGCTGTTTTTCTACCAATTGCCAAATGGATAGGGAATGGTACTGATACCAATTCAATGTTGAAAAATAGCATCAAATTTATTTACCTTAAAGCTTTGGATGAAATTATAATATAACTTGACACAATGAACAGAAAACAATGGATTCTGTTGAATCTATATGAAAGGAAGTACAGTTGAAAATGTGTAGGTAGTTTATAAATTGATATGCCTGAGTGTTAATATAATTATGTAAAAGTGAGAATAAAACTTATGAATTGAAAAAAAAAAATGAATTATTGGGTACAATTCTCAAGTTTATAAAATGTTTATAATAAAGTAATCAATAAAATTATCATACCACCCCTCCATCTTCAGGAAACCAGACCTCAATCATTATTTGGTCAAAAGAAGTCATACATAAGAAGGAGGAATTAAGTGATGTTTGTCTATGAAAATTGACCCCACCCCACCCCCACTCCAGAACCCAGAACTCCTATATATATTTTGCAGCTTGTTCATATATCTGAATTGTTCCCTTGTCTACATATATGCAACTGGTTCATGCTACATATAATTATTAACATTGACTAGCATGGTGGAAATTACATGCATATATCATAAATGCCACCTTTACAGAAGATAGGATGTACATGTGTGTTAATCTACTACTGTACCACTTATTCAGTAGTAATACATAAACTTTTGTTATTTTTACAGCTATTATACATAGTTGAAGATGACACCCTGTTCCTTTAAAGAAGCCACTGGAGGAAATATATCTTGATCGCAACCATTATTAAAGTTTAATCTTGTTTTACCATGTTACAAATCAGTTATCTGTCAAATAACCACATACCGGTAATCCCCAGAACTGAATCTGAAGGAATGGAGGATTGCATGTGTTATGTATTTTTTTGGATAATAGACAGTTAATACATGTATGTTCCCAAATCACAGACAAAACTTGGACTTGCTTGGACTTTTTTGAATTGTTTTTGAGCCTCATGTGTGTATAAACTGAATATCAAATGATCTAATATAATGACTTTTGAGAAATTTTGAAAATTCTTTTTGTATTTTTGAGCTATTAGGAAATGGGACTTGCAAGAATAAGTAGCCACTAAAATTCTATTTTTGGTTCTTAAGATTTTCCAAGTTAAAATTGGGGACTTGGAAGAACATTCTGATTTTATTTATTTTCTTAAGGAGTAGTTGTCAAAAGTTGAAGCATTATTCATGCACTTTAAAGAAACCTCCTCCTTAAAAAGAAAATTGAAGATTTTCCAAAAGAGTCAAATGATATTTTTTTTCATTTACTTTATTTTTAAAAAAACAAGGGGGGGGGGGGGGGGGGGCAGGCTGAACTCTTAGCATGTTTTAAATGAATGTGGTCAAATTAATCTTTGTTGAATCAATTTTAGCTCACCTGAGCTGAAAGCTCAAGTGAGCTTTTCTGATCACCTGTCGTCCGTCCGTCTGTCTGTCTGTCTAACTGTCTGTCTGTATGTCCATCCATCTGTAAACTTTTCACATTTTCAACTTCTTCTCAAGAACCACTGAGCCAATTTTAACCAAAGTTGGTACAGAGCATCCTTGGGTGAAGGGGAGTTTAAATTGTTAAAATGAAGGGCCAACCCCCCTTACAAGGGAAGATAATCAAGAAAAGACAAAAATTGGGTGGGGTCATTAAAAAATCTTCTTCTCAAGAACCACAGGGACAGAAAAGCTGAAACTTATGTGGAAGCATCCTTGGGTAGTGTAGATTATAAATTCTTTAAAGCATGGCCCCCGGGGGTAGGGCGGGGCCACAATAGGGAATCAAAGTTTTACATTGAAATATATAGGCAAAATCTTTGAAAATCTTCTTCCCAAGAACCACTGGGCCAGAAAAGCTGAAACTTATGTGGAAGCATCCTTGGGTAGTGTAGATTCTAAATTGTTCAAATCATAGCCCTTGGGGGTAGGGCGGGGCCACAATAGGGAATCAAAGTTTTACATTGAAATATATAGGCAAAATCCTTGAAAATCTTCTTCTCAAGAACCACTGGGCCAGAAAAGCTGAAACTTATGTGGAAGCATCCGCAGGTAGGTTAAGGCTTCCCGTAGAATATCACAGTGCACTCTGTGCCTTCACATCTCTGAACTACCAAAATATGACGTCATAACGGAAAATGACGTCAAGTCACTGCAAACTTGAGGTGTTATGACGGGGAGAGTGTCATGAACTATACACTTTATTTCAAACTGCTTGTAAAATGCTAGATAGCTATTGCAAAATTCACGGGTCGTTAGAGGTTTTTTAAGTCTTATATGTCCGAATATTTTAAAATTACACCGCTTAACTACCCTTGATTGAAATTCAGCATTTTCAAAATGCTTATGAAAAATGTACTTTTGAAATGTACTCTGTTTTATACCCGTGGTTGGAGGTAGAATTTATTTTTTGTGTATAAAAGAGTCTGGCGCAAGTGATTAATGAGGATTAATCTGAGAATTTTTGTGGAAATCTGTAAGAAGAAGTTGTTCTCTAACTGAATCTTGCTTGGAAAAAATGTGTTGGCTTTGTTTTAATACAGATTATGATATTGTGTGGAAAATACCCTTAAATTTGTAGGTAAGTTGAATTTCTCAGGAAATATTTTGTACCCAAGTAATACTCTGACTTTTCCCAAGCACATTTCGGATACACAAGGATACGATGAGTTTATTTATATAACAAAATGATAATAATTATTGTGTTAATCAGCTGCGCCGAAGCGATTTATATGAAACACTTCACAAAATTATAAATGACCGTCACGTGATCAACAAAGTCATGTGATATCATAACAAATATGCTAATATATAGCCAAGGAAACCCTCTATATAAATTGGAAGTACTAAAGTTCAATACTTATAAATTAGAACCAAAACCGACCTCGCAATGACATATTATGTTTTGAGCGCATTTTAAAGCTTCGGGAAGCCTTAACATAGCTGCGTCCTTGGGTAGTGTAGATTCTAAATTGTTCAATTCATGGCTCCGGTGGGTAGGGCGGGGCCGCAATAAATATTACAAGGGGGGGGGGGGGGTCTTGTGAAGAACAGCAGGGCCAAAGTTACTCAGGTGAGCGTTGTGGCCCATGGGCCTCTTCTTAGTCTAAATAAACATTGACTTTAGTTCAATCTGATGTGAATTAAGAGGTTGAATGATATAAACAGAGGGGGAAAATAAAATAGATTTTTCATTGGAAGTCTCCTATAATTGCTTTCAGTAGTGTATTTATGGAACTACTGAAGGAGAAATTTTTAAAGGGGCATTAACCATAGATGTACTTAATGGGCTTTTCTATTTAAAAAAAATTGTGTTGTTGTTGTTTTCATCATCTTAAACACTTCTGCATTTTCATCTTTAAATTTACTGAAAATACCATTGGACCATGCTTGACATCGAATATCCTTCAGTAAAGAGGCATATTTCAAGATTGTTCAAATAAATGGCTGAGCTCCTTCCCAAGAGGAGATAATCAGCTGGGAAAGCTAAAAATAGGATGGGGTCATTTATATTTGCATAAATCTTAAGAAAAAGATGATGTGAAAGCTTCCTGATATATCAAATTATAGCCATTGGGTTTAGGGTGAAACCACAACAGGGAATCAAAGTATACAGACAAAAATAAAAACAGCGAAGCCAGGATTTGTCATATTATGCAAGGAATTTTCGGGTAGTGCAGATGTCATTGTGTACTAATTGTGGTCCCAGGGTCTAAGATGAGGCTAAAATGGAGACTAAATGAGAATACATGTACATGTACACATTTTCAGACATTCTTTTCAAGAATAGCAAGACCAAACTAAATCATATCAATTAATTTGCAAAGATTCCCAAGTTATTTGGATTTTAGTTTTTTCCTTCAGATTGTCAACCTCTAGGTATGGATGGGGCTAAAATTTTACATAGTGCAGGGGAGGAAAATTTTAGGGAACATCAAGGTCATTTTAATCATTATTGATGTTGAAGCATCATTATTAAGTGTTGACTAAAGGTTGTTCATGACGCATTACTTTGCACATGTTTTAAATACACGTATTTCAAGAACTGGTCATAACAGATAAAATTTTTAACTTTGACCTCAATTAATTAACTGACCTTGCCATTGGGGTCAAGGTCAACAGTAGAGCATGAAATTATCTTCTTGAATTGTCAAGCAGTATACACGGAACATCAATGTATGAAATATTTGAGCAAGGTTCAAAATATCACGAACCATGTAGATTTAGATAAGAAATTATTAGACATAGAATATATAATACAGAATAATTTGACCATGGAGTCAAAGGTCAAAGTGAGGAGAAGGTCATAGTAGTGCATGACTCATTTTCTGTTACAACTGCACCCATGTGGAATAAGGATATCTTGTTTCTGAAAGGACAAATTACTTCTAGTTATCTGAATTGTTAACAGGAAATTATCTAAAAATGCCCAAATTTGCATATTTTTTTAATCTCCATGGCAACTATGTTTTTTAAAGTCTACCCAATTTTATTTTTTTAATTTTTTTGTATACTCATACAGTTACAAAATTTCATTATAGAGTTTATAAGCAGTTGTACGGATTTTTGTCAAATGCCTTTTAAAAAATGTCTGAAATTCAGCTATTTTGTCAATGCTAAACTTGTCGCTTTTTCCCATTGCCATAGCAACGTAACAGAAGAACTTAATCCAATTTAATCAGGCAAAGTAGAACTACATTGTATCAATTTAGTCATCTTTATAAAATGGGTAGTTTTAAACCATCTTTTGAGAACATTTGCGTGAAAAATACATTTAATTATGTCAGTATTTGCCCGTTTTGAATGTGAAAAATTGTTCTGGTAACTAAGAAAATGTTTCTCCTTGGATACGACTCAGTGATTATGGTTGACATCATTAATTTTGTATTTTTCTTGTTATTTGTGACAGAAATAATCCATACACACAATTTTTTTTTTAAATCAGATTTTTGACTTTCCATAGAAAGCTCAATGCTTACTGACATGCTCTCTTAAGGACATTGGCAAGGTTCCTTGTCACATTAAAATCATCGTATCATTCATTTGTAACTGAATTTTAAATTCCATGTACATATCCCGTTGGAAACCCCTTCTTTTTAAACTTCGTATCATTGTAAATAGCCTTCACTGAACCTCAATTCACTGGACCTTAACCCGCCAGTTTGTGCAAGTTAGTTTGGACAGAGATGACGACGCCTTATCTCATCATATCTTTGCATTTTACATGTATGTACCCTTGCAATTCATTGCAGTGCTTGTTCTGGTGTGCTATTATTCTTAGCAATGTAATGGTCCAGTTTTTCTGAAGTAAAGTTTATGTTTATACTTCTATTTTATATTTATACTTCTATTCTAGTTATTTTCTGCACATTATTTTTTTGTCCTAAAACATCCAGTCACCGCAGTTCTCATCATTCTTAGTATGTGTGTTTCGTTTAATTTGATTTTTATCGGCCGCAGAAGCGGCCGATCTAGTTGTGGTTGTGTTAGAATGTGCACATAGGGAATTGAGCCGTTATTTTTTCATTGCTGCGATGGAATAATTCTTTGTTGTTGACAAACTTAATAGTTATGAATAAAAGTTTTAAAAATTCGCTTAATACTTAGTCTTAATGGTTGTTATTAGGTTTGAATTTGTTTTTCATTTCACATCAGATATTCATTAATTTATGATTTTATTAAAAGTTGTTGCATGAACTGCTCCCCACCATGGGATAGGATGCAAAGGATATAAAAACAAAACGTATTAAGTTTCCGGATTACAGTTCCAAAAATAACTAATAAATTGTAAAGGGTTTTATAGTAAGTGAATTTTGTTTGAATACAGTTGAATACAATTATTCACAAATATCACAATGATTTCATTTTTGCACTTCACATTTATTTTGATACATCATCGATATCATCATATGACAAAGATCCTTGATATCAGCATGTGAAGTCTATTTGTTGTCAGCATTCAGATTTTCATAATTAGTAGTTTCGATATTTTTTGCGTATGTCTTTGAATCAAATAATTTTATTATGAGACTATCTTTTACTGCGCACAATCCTATTTTTATTTCCATGAGTTTATTATTGATTGATCACACTGCAAATTAAAGTTTAAAATATGAACAGAAAAAGTGAGGCAATGGAACAGTTTGCAAAAGAAATGTACCACATACATGTAATTTTTTCTATTTTGAATTTTTCCTTTGGATTCTCTTTTGTGAAAATTTTTTAAAATACTATAATAATATAATTTTTGCGGCCAATTTGATGATTTGCATCAATTTAACTTGTTATCTATAGTAACACGTCCTTGAATATTTCAAAGTACGGTGTACAATTTCTGTCATGATAGTTTGTCCGTAAAGTAGCAATTCGCCAAATTGCATTTGTGTAAGAGTTGTATGAATAATTTAAACAACTCATGTGTGTGTAATTGAGTCTTATATAAGATGTGTCCATTATCTATAAATATGATAATGAGTGTAGTGTGTATTTGTGTAAAACCAATAGAGTGTGTAAGCAAAACTTGTATGTATATGTTGGAGCAGCTTCCATCCATATGTCAGAGTTTTTGTACAACAGTGAGGCCACCCAGTGCTTTAAGTCCGCCCATGGTGTGTAGTAGATAGGCCAGCCGGCCTTGGAACCTAGAGTCCATCATCCAGCTTGTGAGGTGGAAAAGCCAGCGGCGAGACGGGAAATGACGACAAACAACAACGACATTTGTATATAGTATCACGATTCATAAAAGATGTAGATTGTAAGAAAAAAAGCATTTGAGCTGTATTTTAATTAGTTAAAATAATACCCGCTCGACAATCTGTGACATTCCTGGTTATTGTATAGAATTTTTCAAGATCTCTTGAGTAGGTTTTATTGTACTTAAGAGGCTATATTCTGGATTGTTTAACCTACCAATCCAACCTTCTTTAATTTTTTAAATTTTATCAAATCAATACTTTTGCAATCCGCAATGCATTTCCTATGTAAAATGTTGATAAAAGGGACCTACATAATTTTTCACCATAATATTTCTCCAAATCCAACTTATTTCAAATAGTGTTTGTATTATATAAATTAATGTATCTTCATTTCTTATGACTTCTAGATATTTTGTCTGAACATGTATATATAGAAACAAGACAAGGACATGCCAGCACCGATCTTTATGTTTGAGTTACTTCCCTTAACAGCTATACTTTCATATTATTCATAATGGTCAAGAGAGTCAGACTGATTGATTGTTTCCATCATGTAATTGACGGAATTGATTGAAACACAAATAATATTTGCATGAATTTATTTTAATTTTCATTCGTAGTTACTAAATGTTGCTTTCCCTATACAACTTAGGAACTGATCTCAGTCGGTTTACCTTTCAGCATATGACACATCTTTGTCCTTCCTAGCATATTGAGCATAGCTATGATAAATGACGACCTTTTGGCTCTTCGTCGCCTGAATACAATGTACAACAAAGCCATTGCTAATTTTCTTTCTTGCTGTATAGATGATTTTACCCGTTGAAGGAAGTACACGTGCTTTTGTTTACCTCTGTAACATACGTTTTTTTGGTTAGAGAATTCTACACTCTCAATCACTATTTCGTAAGTGAAAAACCCATGTAATAAACCTTTTTTTTCTCCAGAAAACTCGGACTTGCAAATGTCCTTAAGAAAGACAAAAAATACTAGAAAAGACGAAATGTGATAAAGTTGCAATTAATAAGCTACAGGGTGTAATTAATTAAAGACAGCTAAAATGCACCAAATGATATTTTTCCATGTTCTCATGCCTCAAGATCATGAACCAAAAATTCAAATAATTAAAACCTTGAAATAATTTCGAAATTAAAAAAAAAAATCAAGATTTTTTGGCAACTATTAAATATTGTTTGCTCACTAGATACCCTAACAAAAATTATAGTTTACTATAGTTAACTATAGTTTCATTTAAATAAATACTTTGATACTTTGATTTACTATGAACTTTACTATAGAACTTTTTTTTTAGATTTAAGCGTTTAAAATCTCTTAAATTTAAAACCACTAATGTAAAATTTGAAAATAATATGCTAATATTCTAGTAATATCTCCATTTAATATATCACATATGCAGGTATTAACTTTAGAACATAATGTATAACAATCTGAAATCCATAGTAAAAATACTGTGATTCATTATAGTGAACACTATGATTTACTATAGAAACTTTGATACTGTAGTTAACTATAGTAAACAATGGTATATTTTAATTAGAGTATCGACATTAAAACCTAAATTATGACTTCTTTTTTTTTTTATCAATTTCATTGTCTTAGGGCCAAGTGTTTTCTATATGTTGGACATTATTAGCTAAATGATACATTTTACCTGTTTGTAGGCAAAATAGATTGTTCCATTGGTGTGAAGAGTTGTTTGAAAATGGAAGGGCTTAGCTGCAAAAATGATATAAAGTTTTCTTTAATAGAAGCTTTAGTATAACAAGAGGCCCAAGGGACTTAACGGTCACCAGGGTACAATACAATGATTTATAGGATAAATAGAATATAAAAAAAAATTAAAAATGAAGCTCTGTTGCCCAAAAGAGAGAGAAGTAGGAAGGTCAGGATCAACAAAATAATTAGTCTAATATTCAGTAACAACTCATAAATTAAGTTCTAATCTGCCCCCAATTTATTACTATCACCACGCAGACTATTAACAAACTATTAGTGTTTCTGCACTATTTTTAACCCAATATTATAACCTCACTTGGTCTTTGAAGAACATTTAATAAGATAATCTATTCTTGTCTCCATGTTGTGTATCTATTATTTACAGGTCTACCTGAACATTAATACTTAGAAAGTACTTTTTGTATTACACAACATTATTTTTTGCATAATTCTCTTATTCTGTTAACCTATCAAAAACTTTATTTACAGTGATTAATTATAAAAGGTGAATAGAATGGGGAATAACTTCTTTCAGTAGTGTACAAATTAATAGAACCCTGCCAAGGACCAGAACGCTTGACAAAATGGGTCATATGTTAAAAAATCTGGTAAAAATAATAGATAAATTAATAGAATCAAACCCGAACATCGGAACCCTTGACCCGGAAATTCACAATTTTGGAAGATACTCACTTGCTCATCATAACCGTGCATCAAGTTTGTTTGCTGAATACCCAGGATCAGAGGAGATCTATTAAGGAATAGTGCATTTTCACTATATTGTCAACAGAGACCCGCCCTAGCACCAGAACCTCTGACCCTGGACCATGAATTTCAAAATTTAGGTAGAAGGTTCAATGCTTATTACAAGCATGGCAACAGTTTGACAGCCTGATGTCCAGTAGTAAAGCAAAAATATTTTCAAAGATTGCATTAATTTTGATAGTTTTGGTCCTATTCCTCGGGCCCAAGAAGAGCAGGGACTACGAATTTCAAAATTTATATTCCCCTTCACCAACAGATTTTATATGCCAAAGCTGAAAATGTTCAAAACTTTACAAACGAAAGGACGGAAAAAGCACGACGACGGGCGAAAAGAGATAGCTATATATAAAAATTGTGATGTTTTTATTCAAACTATGAAGAAGCGTACAGTCTGTCAATTGTTATGTATGGAAGAAAAAAACTAAAACAACTCTCTCTGTCTTATACATATATAATTATACATACATACATACATATATATATATATATATATATATATATATATATATATATATATATATATATATATATATATATATACACACACACACACACACACACACCCTTACACACACACACACACACACAAATTAGCTAACGCACCACCTAAATGAATTAATATTTTCCGTTTCAAAACTTGTTTTAGCTGCAGAACTGTAGCTCTCCGAAAAAAAAATTGACAGACCGGAGAGCTACAGTGCCACCCATAGAAAAAAACTGTATATTTATTGCGCACAAAAAGTTGCGCTTGATTTTGGATTTATTTTTCCAAATTCTTACCTCCACTGCACAAAATATCGATTTCCAAAAATTCCTAAGACTTCTATCAACTACTCTTGCAGTTGACATCTTTACGAAACGCTTTTGGCCGAATTGTCTTGCCACCCAATAGGGCAGTTTTAACAAGCGAAATTTTGGATGGTCTTAATTTCAGGCCCAGGAGGGATATTAACAGCGATTATTGGAAATGTTTTGATATGGGAATAGTGCAAAAAAATGTGTTAAGAACACACGGTTAGTAATATTAAAATATTGCAGTTCAAAAATACGGAGAAATAAATCGAGAAACAGCGCACTTTTTTGTGCGCAATAAATACGGTATATAGTTGTTCTATGGGTGGCACTGTAGTTCCCCGGTATGTTTTTTTTTCGGAGCGCTACAGTTCTGTAGTTAAACTTGTTTATGATGTTTTTGATATATAATTATGTTACTTTAAGAAAAAAAAAATTAGGCATTTAAAAGTCTTAACTGATAAATAACAGCAATGTTTACTGAAGCGTAACAATTTCATAGAAAAATTAAAATCATGTTTATACTTCTTTGGTGGAATAAATTTCTGTTTTTTTTTTTTTTCTTTGTGGTTGTGTTCTTTATGTTTGTACTAATTAAAAACTCAGAAAAAAAGTTACACCGTATGAGGCGTTTGACTCTAGAAGAGCGTTCTAGGGCAGCCAGTATGGTGTTTGCAGAGGGTTCCTTTGGAGAAATTTGTGAAAAATTAAAACAATTACATAATTACGCACTTCTCTGATGAAAAATTGTTGAAATTAAATTGACAATCATAAAAATATTTACAATTGTTTAGATAGCGACGACACTAGGTAAGCACCACACAATGTCTTCAAGATTGCTCCACAAAATTTGGGCAACCGGTAGTTGGGTGGATTTGGAAGGGTCACCAAGGCACTGGATGACTACTAAGAAATATGGTAGTCAGTCAGGGTATATAACACGGACCACCATCGGTTATCACCAACTTTATATCTTGGCAAAACCGGTGCGCAGTGCACATCGGGAAATTGGTTTTCGGACAAGAAGGTCCTTTAAGGGTCTTGTCATGACACCAAGACATTTGTCCATCCAACTGTTTTGGAAAAGATGGCCTTTTTTAATACTAGTACCAATCAGGCAAATGATCGATTCACAAATAAGAATAATAAGTGGTGCATTAGCAATTTTGTCTAGTGTATATATATCACCTGATCGATTATAAAACATCTTATAAACTCGTTTTATGTTTTTAAACAAAACACTTAACTCGTTGAATAAAAATCATATCGACAAACAATACATGCGAAATCTATTATAAGATATGAAAAGATAACACAAAAAATCCTTATTATTATTTTTTTTTTTTTTAATTGTATCCGATTACTGAGACTTTATATCAATTTTAGATATATAGATTTTTTTTTTTAAATAAATGGAAAAGATTATAAAACGAATCTGAAATATCGTACAGTATGACCTTACTGTCATTTCTGTCGTGGAGATAAACATTTTGCCATTCCATTACAAACCTATCACCTGCAGAAAGAAAGGCAAAATGAAATGATTAATACCTTAGCGCATGTAATCGGTCTGAAAAGAAGAAGACACATGCAGCTCAATTGTTCGAATGATAGGTTAACTTACCAAAATCATTATACAGAATTTTTGAATCCTCATTAACAGTGGGATCAAAGTTTGCCATCAGTGGCTCAATATACTGTGTTGCTGTGAGATTTGCATGTTTAAATTGGCCCATGTTTAAAAATCCTGAAAATATCCAGGCATGTACAAAAAATTCGTTCCGAGATGGCAAAACTTGAATTTCCAAATTTCTATCATATCCATAAAATATAAATTAAATGCATAAATAATTAAACTGTATTATCTTATATGTATTAATTATTTTGTATTTATTCGAAAAAAAAATCATTTACCTCCGGTGGCTATCATGATCTCGGTTATGTTATTGCCATAAAATCTGAATTCAAATTTCAGTTTAACCGACTGCAAAATAAATGAAATGTCGCATTTTGTAGTCAACTTGTTAAAATTTTGTAGAGATAACAGTTTTATTGTGATATATTAGCAAATGTTTTTGCAGTGATACATTGTCGCTGGGGGGGGGGGAAGAGGGGGGTGTATTATAGTCTTGTTTTTCAGTCATTGTTTCAAGTATATATTGTTTTGCGTTTAACTAAACAAAATCATGAAAAAATAACGATAACATGATTCCTCACTTGGTTGGACTCCAAATTACTTTGCTACGATATATGCATTGATGAGATGACTGACAACGCTAGGGAAATTTGTTTATGTTTTGGATATTATTACTTGTAAGATGTATTCTTTATTCATATGAAGAAAACATTGAATTTCAAACAAAAAAGAAATTTCCACGTTGATACTTACTATAGAAATTCTATAACCCTTTATAAGAGTTTTGTATCCTTTTACATTGTTCAGGTCCTCCCAGTATTTGTTGAAATCAGGAGTTTTTGTCATTACTTTTGAGGTGTAATATCCATGGTTCTTGATCACCTGTAATGATCAATTCTAAAGACCTGTGTTTGTACATTAGTATTTAGCAAAAAGAAAAAAAAAAGTCACCATTTCGTATATGCATAGGTGATCATGTTACTTGACCTGCAATTAAACGATGTGTTATTTCAGTTAGGACAACCAACTTATTTACAACTACATGCAAGAGAGTAAATATCCATCTAAAAATATTATTTTGATAATTTTGGCAATAATTAACAAAAAAAAATTTTTTTTTGCTCTTCCTCGATTTATGTTTTTACTTAATCTTCTATAGCTACAGTGGTGCAATATGCATCTATCAACCACTTGTTCAATATACTATGTCACGGTGTGTATATCTGCAATTTGTTCTGACTACTTTGCTGTGGTTTATACATGTATCTACCACTTACACTAAAAACTGTGACTTGGTTTAAATATACCATTTGATCTGTACAAGAATACCGTGTTGAGCTGTTTATCTACATTTTGTTCTTATATAACGTTGCATAATATACATCTACCTTCTCTTATGTTTACCGTATAGCGATATATCTCAACCACTTTAATGGATTTTTAAAACATTGCTGTGATGTCATTCCTTTGTTCATGCACCCTAAAATTTTACTTGTGGTAGTCCGATCTTAGTGAGCATTCTGGTATTAAGGAGGGTTTCTTGTCTGGTTTCTGACTAGATGAACTATTCAACGTATATTTGCTCATATGTCTTATATATTTAGATGTAAGGGATTTGAAAGATCATATTTTTCTTTCCTCAACATAATTGTACAACATTAAATAAAAATGGTAAACTGAGTTTGAAATTTAGCAGGGACCATATTTTTGGTGAAACGGCGGCGTATGAAAATATCTCCTTTTCTGCTTCTCAAAAATACTATAGAACAATTAATTAAGTTAAAATTTTTAAACAATGAAAGACTTCAAGAAAATTTCAAATGTAAGTAAAATTAATAATTATGGACTGAAGTTTTCAAATATATCAAATAAATATGATTTCCCAAACAAACTACAATTTTCTTAACTTTTAAAGGCTTCTAATCTAAGTACAAATTTGAACAGAAAATCCTTAAAAAGTGTTTTTTCTCTCTTAGTAAACAGTCAAACCTTTTTGTTTTTGTATCAATTAGTATCTCTATATGACTTCTTTACCATATGTGAAAATAAGAAAATTTAAATATACGAACCATATAAAAATAACTAAGATATCTTAAAAATCATAAGAAAAATAGAGGAGATTCGGATTAGCTAATATCTATTTTAGTTAAATTATTTATGTCAATTTGGTAGAATCATCTGATAGACCCTATATGGTAATATCTTTTTATGCAAAAAGAAAAACATTTAATCTTTTGAAATAGAAGTAGGCATCGCATGATTGGCAACAGTATTTTTTTTTTATTCTTAAGGTCAAGGAAAAAGATAATGATCTTGACCTGACCTTGCTTTTAAAATAAAACGGTCAAATTTAATATAATTCATAACAAAACTTAATGATAATGTCCTCCTGATTCTATGATAATTTCATTAATTTTTAAATACTAGAAATATGAGAAAAACCCCTCCTTAAGTGTTATACCAGACTGTCTCAGTGCTGATATCCCTCACAAATGGACGGTTACTGAACAAAGGAAATTAAAATGTTATATTTAGCAAATCAAAACTGATGTTTGATCTTAGATGAAGACAATTATTTTAAAATAGAGTATTATTTACTGATCATACAGCATTTGAAAATAAATAAAATGACTTCCAATGAAAAGAATATTTATGTACTGAAAAAGGAAGACAAAAAATTAAAATGATTCAAACTTGAGTTCCCTGAACTTAACAATTTCGACTTTTAGTGATATTTTCGTTAGGTGTTAAAAATTCAGAATTTCTCTTTTTCTGGTTTGAAATCAGCGAATATTTATAAAGCAAATATGGCAGGTAAATATGTCGTTAATCATAGTCATACTCCTGGTTATATTAAGAAAAAAGTTGCTGTCCTTCCAAAACGATTTCAATACGTGGACCATAGGCCTGTGTTTCTAATAGAAATCTAAAAGAACTTCTGGGTTATTTTTCATATTGAAATATATATTATAAAAAGAATTCTTCTATCTGAATTATGTAAATTTCTCATTATAATTTAACGTTATAAACTAATTACGAAAACTGTAATAATGAATGAGAGAAGCACGCCCTGGATATCAATACTTGATCAAGGCATCTGTTGTTTACTTATGTAGCCTTGACCTCAAATCTAATTGGATCATTCATTTATCACAAATACCTAAGGTGTGAAGTGTTTTGCTCGAACTCAGATTTAAAATATTGTCCAATTTTTACCTGATGTTGTTCTAGTTGAAAGAAAAGACATCTCTGTTGAAGATTACACATGATGCCAGGCCTGTAGGACCCGGAGGGGGCAGGGGCACCCCACCTTCCCAATAATTTTGCCAGTATATATACCAGATTTGGGGCGAATAACATTGTAAAGTAATGCATTACATTACCATTACTTCAAGAATTTGGGCATTAAATTACCATTACCCTAATTTCTTAAAGTAATGCATTACATTACCATAACTTTAGTAAAGTTATGCATTATCATTACCATTAGTTCTGCTGGCTTTTAAAAGTAGAAAAACAAAACTTTGCAATTATTTTCATAAGCATGCATTCAACCCCTTCAAAACTAAACAAGACAAATGATAATTCAAATTTGATTTTAGTTACTTGTATTTGTAGAATGTTTTGATGACACTAGCTCGATCTAGCTACTCAAAAAGTGGCAATTATCAGTTTACAGTGTACATTATATAGTGTACTTCATACAAGATTTTTTTTTTTTAAATTTTTTAAGAAATATTTTAAATAATTCTTTGAAATCAAATCTTATCTAAAATAAGTGTGAAAATTTAAACGTATGGTAATTGTACTTGCAACAAAATAAAAAGTGAATTTAAATAGATACAGAGAGTTTATTTAAATAGGTTAACTTTAATTTTATCATTCATATCTATCATTTATGAAAAAAAAATTAATCTAAACAAAGATTTCCATGTCCATTTTAATTTTTTTAAATAGTTACATACAAAATGATGTTTTGTAATGCTATGTTATGCCAGCATTACTCTGGATTTGATTTTTGGCATTACATATTACTAGTATTACTTCAAGTTCAAGTAATGCATTGTAATGCATTACCATTACATTTAGTATTAACCCAAGCCTGATAATTCCTTTACTATAGAAAACGAGGGCAATATACCACAAAAACCTGACTATTGATTGATTGATTGTACTTTGTTTTACATCCCGTTCGAGAATTTTTCCCTCATATAGAGACGTCACCATATGCCAGCGAAGGACTTCAAAGTTTGACTTTTACTCGGCAGTTAGGGCCATTGAGCAGTGAAGGAACTTAACCGTTCAAACGCCTGTCTTGCCACAGGGCCTCGGTTTTTAAGGTCTCATCCGAAGGTCCGCAACTTTCACTTCAAAGTACAGAGCGCATAACGAAGGAACGGTTTGCTAACCATTTTTTATCGACTTAGGTCAGTCGCGGCCGATATTCGAACTCAGGTCCTACCGAACACAGAGCGAGGGCTTTACCGACTGAGTCAAATACCCGTAGAATGGATGGAGTAACACCCCCCCCCCCCCCCCCACACACACACACACCTTCTGAGAGTTTTATTAGACACAAAACTTATCAAAACTACATGAAGACCAGGGATTCATGTATTTTTTTATAACTTTTTGTGTCTAATAAATATTCTCAGAAGCTTGGGGGCAAAGGGGAGGGGGGGGGGGGGTCCTATCAATATTTTTACACAAATACTTGCGTTATCTAAAATGATGCTACATGAAGGTCATCGATCTAGTCAATTTAAAAACAAGGAAATATATTATTTTTGTAAAATAAACACATTTTTAGATACAAAAATGAAGCATATCTTGAAAATGTCTTTATATTTAAAAATATTCAATGTTAAGTGTCGGATGCTATTCTATGACAAAGGAATAATGAGTGATGCTCCGCAGCCGCAACAGTTTTTATACTAAGATTTTGCGCTTTCGTTTGCGTAGGAATTTCAGGTAAGTTTCAAAATGGCCGTCAATGCATCTAGGACGAGTTCATTGGTTACTCAGAAAGGTGACACAGGTTAACCCTTCCTTAAAATTTTCTAAAGTGATCCACCTAGTTATATGATAGAACTTTAATAGCAAAAATGTTACATTTTATTCGGCAGGCTTATTTTTGTACCTTGGTAATTTTTTCATTAAAAATCGGGCTTTTTCGGTATCCCATAACGACTGGTTGCATGACAGACTTTTATTTTAAGGTAGCCATCCCTTTCATTTTTAAAACCGTTGCTATCGGACTATGAAGTTTTCTCATGTCTGTAGTTAGAAATTACTATACCTTCACTGGCCAATAACACTTTTTTGTGAAAATATCGGCCTGTCTCAGGAAAATCTAAGTGTTATTTTAAGGGCAATGTTTTAAGTACGAGGCCTAAAACTGTGTGATATTTTTTCGTACAGAACTGTATTCGGCTTATATCCATTACATATAGTACATTTTAATATACAAGTATATATCATCCCTTTGTTCTGAATACTTTGGTTGGTAAATAACTCTACCATGTGTTCTGAAAACTGAGCCCTGGTATATATATATATATATATATATATATATATATATATATATATATATATATATATATATATATATATATATATATATATATATATATATATATATATATATATATATATATATATATATATATATATATATATATATATATATATATATATATATATATTACAGTTTATTTTATACCATAATGCAGCATACATCTACCCTTTGTCCTGTAAACTGTATTGTGGTTTTGTGCTAATTTAAAATAAACCTTTAAAAGGATGAAGATAAAATTCTTTATCTATTCTATATTTCAAATACCAAGAATTGTATCAGTGTTTAATGTTTATGTACTTACCGCATTTTCAGTGTGTTGTGGTTTATTAAAAGGTTTTGTTGTGGTAATGTCTTGTTTGTAAATGGTACGGAATGGAGCACTGGTACTAAAGTTACTAATCTGTCCTTTGTTTAAGATATGGTGGCTTTTCAATGATGTTACGAGTTCATCTCCATGTGACCCGCCATTTTGCAAAGTATAAGGAACATCTTAAAAAAAAAAAAATAAAATTTCTGAATCCCATTGATGTTTTCGTTCAAATCTCGGACACCTTTTAAATATAGCCAACCAATGAGAGAATAAAATCATGTGCTGGTGTCACACCTTTGGCTATGGACTATAAGGTTCTTAAAAATTGAAGCTATTTAAATAAATGTTGCGAATATGAAGGTTTGACAGACGACATACACAACTGTTTCAGAGCCAAACTGTGAGAGAGCTATAAATATTTTAATTATTTGACGTCGAGCTACCACATGCGATCATTTATATATTATATAAATGTCATCGTTATGCTCTTTGATCTGTACCAAATAGTTATAAATTAAGAGTAGTTAACTCTGAGTTGAAAGAAAGCAAGTGATCAGTTAGAATTATAAATGTCATCGTTTTGCTCTTTGATCTCTACCAAGTAGTTATGAATTAAGAGTAGTTAACGAAATGCCAGAGCTTCAATGGTTCTTTTGCAATTGTTCTTACAAAAAAAAAGAAAAAAAAAGAAACAAGTAGGTGGACCTACCTAGTCTTTAAGTCTGTGACGGTTCCAAAATTCATTTGAGTGGGGGACAGGGGGTTGAGGTCCGAAGGGTTTAACGTTGAAGGTATGGGAAGGGGTGTCCCATTGATAAAAATGGCTTCCATGAGTGCGTTTTCTAGCATTTTAGATTTAACATTTTCGTTTTTTCTTATACTGTACAAACATTATAAGTTTTACAACATCATTATATAAGTTATAATCAATTATAATTCATAAAATGATTTTTGTTAAAATCTTTTATGTAGTTTTTGGTGCCTGAGTCATCATCTGAATCATCACCAACTGCATGGACTATACCTGTGTATTGTGCGTTCAAGCAGAAAGGGATTTCCTGTTACATACAATCGGTATAAGTTCACACCTTTGTGTCAAACAATAAGATTGGATATATAGACAACATACATTTATTGCATGATTCTGACCGAGACATGAAGATTTCTTCACCAGTGAAAAATCGTATTACCCGAGGGCGACGCGCGAGGGGAATATGATTTTTCATGGGCGAAAAAATATTCATGTCTCCCAAACATTCATGCAATAAATTGTTTGTTATGCCGAATCAAGCACAATGCAGGAAATATAAAAGTATCCATGAATAAAGTAAACATTTAATAAGAGCAATATGAAACAGATTTAAGTTACACCACTAACCGCGCTTCATAGAAAAATCCTTCGTGACAAGTCAGTGTGAACATTCAAACACAGGCACCTGACGTTACGTATTTTTCTTTAAAAAAATAATTACCCATACCTAGTAATTATTAGGTATGGGTTATTATTTTTTAGAGAAAAATATGAAACGTCGGGTACCTGTGCATTCAAACCCCATTCATGAAAACACTATTAAAAATATTTATATTTTACATGTTTGAAATATCACAATAAATCAACGATATAAAAAATCAAACTCAGTAGCAACCATCTCAGTCGCTGCATTGTGAGGCATAATCGTGAAACACGTTGTTTTATGGCAGGGCAAATACGATGGTCACTTGACTGTATCGGCCAATCAGATTCTATTTTACTGGTGGTTATTAGCCCCCTACCGGTGAAACCGGAGGGGACTATAGGTTTTCTCTGAGTCTGTCCGTCTGTCTGGCTGTCCCTCTGTCTGTCTGTCAGTCTGTCCCACATGGTTTTCAGCACTTTTTCCTAAACACTTGCAGATAGTAAGATGATACTTGGTATGTTAGTGTATCTTGATGAGTTACTGATCAAGTTTGATTTTTTTCCGCTTTATTATTGATTTTTGAGGGAATTGCGGCCTTTTTAATTTTTAAGGGGTTTCCGCACTTTTATCTATACGCCTGCAGATATTGAGGTTATTTTTGGTCATATCAAGTTTGCATTAATGCTTCGTGATTTTTTGACGGAATTACAGGCTTTTTAATTTTTTAATGGGTACCAGATAACACTTGCCGGTAGTGGACTAGTATTGCTAATCCAATACCCTCAGAATGCTTGTTTATATGAGGTTTAATAATCTCATTTATGCAACATATTGTTAAATGAATCGTATTTTGGCTGACTTGTTTCATATCAATTATTAGGCCTTTGTTTTTATATTGAATTTAACTACAAAATGTTCAATTTACCAGATCAATGCATAGGGTTCACGGTGGATGTGAATGGTCAACAGGGGATGCTTATTCCTCCTAGGCTCCTGGTCCCTCTTCTGCAGTTTCCAGGGCTCCGTGTTTTATGCCCCATGCCACCTTCAAATATTTGTATTTTTATAGATTTTTTTTAGATCGATTTCTGTTCGTCATCTTCACCTTTTACATTAAAGATAAAAATTAGAGCGGGGGGGGGGGGGGGCAGGAGGAGGGGGTTAGACAACCCCCCTTGAATCTGTCGCTGTCAGTTAAGAAACAGAATGATATTTATATAACTTATATTTTACATACTTATAAATGATGTCAGTGATATCAGTTTTTTTTTTTATTTTGGGAAAACGATTTATTTTACTTAAAATATTTATAAATTCATTGTAGCGGTTGATAATGTTTGAAGTCAGACAATGAGGAAAAAACGTTATCAAATTGATATAGAGACAGATTCAGCAATAAAAATAGAGAAATTCCAATCATTTCTTTTTATCAATGAAAAGAGAATAAACTATTTTCAAAACATATCATAATATAAGGAAGGATGCAATTAATATATTTTCATTCATTGATATTTAAATGCAATATCAGTTATTAACAGCAATCAGTTTCAAAAAATTATTTTAACGATAAATAACTTCCTCGGAAAAAAAAAGTCGATAACAATTTCGTACACATAGTAACAGTCTTACCTTTTTGGTTGGTGATTTTCACTTGAGAACATGTAAGTAAGATCACTGCTATTATGACGTTCATAGAATACAGATGCGTCGCCATGTCTTAGTTACTGTAACAGTTTCTAACAGGATTTAACGCAACTGCACATTCGACAAACCGAGAACAGATATATAATGATGAAGTATTGTGGCAATTAGGATTTCTAGTGCAGACAGAGGGTCCAATTTAAAGAGTTAATATTCCCAGCTAATTCACTCTTAATTAGCTGCTGTTATCGAAGGAAGTGCATACATGCTTTACCCAGATCTCAGTACTTATTCTTAGTGATTAGTGTTTTTCTAAAATATTTTAGCTGATTATTGCCCCTTTTAATAACAGACACTTGAGGGTGCTATGGTTGCAAATTCCTTTTCAATTTTCCAGCATCAACTTGGGTCGGTAAAAATGTTGCCTCTTGTTATTATGTATGATTAATTTTATACACCCCCCACCAAACCCATTTAGAATAGATTTTGCTTTTCCTGTTTATTTATCTGTATTTTCAGACGAAGACTCGTAGCAGATATCAATCTCAACCTGACACGTCTAAATCTAATCAGTACTTCAACACGCAGGACTTTTGAGATGAAACTATGGTCTTAGGGAACAACTATGGAGATCTAGCCAGAAGCAACTTTTCTGGCTCACAAAAGTTTGAACTTTCAAGAGATTGAGTGTGAATGTGACGTAAGGAACAGCTATGTTTATTCTCTGTCCCAACTTGCGGGCCTCAAGGTGTGGAAGTGATTCATTTCAACAGCAAATCATGCACCATTCTGCAGTAGCCAAAAACTTTCTAACCATAAACAATAATGAAGATTTATAGAATCTGGTATGGATGTCCGTTTCTTTTCCAGCTGAGATGTGCATAAAAGAGAGGCACTAAGTAACCATCCTTATATGCAGTGATGTAACTCATGAAAGTTTAAAAGTAAACTCTGGATATATATATATATATATATATATATATATATATATATATATATATATATATATATATATATATATATATATATATATATATATATATATATATATATATATAAATTAGTGCTTGACCTCTGCACCTCCCAGGATCAAGGCTTTTACCGCTTGTGAGATGGTGTTTGTGAACTTTGACCTTTGAACTATTAACTTTGAACCTGAGTTTGGATATTTAATGATGTAAAAAAAAAAAAAAAAAAAAAAAAAAAAAAAAAAAAAACCAAGGCTATTAAAATGTTCTATGACTATTAGAGAAAGAATACGTGCATTCTTAGATTTATCACATTTAAAAGAAGTTTCCACAGTTGTCTTTATAAAGAAAATCAAGATAATTTTCTTAGCTGGTGTAGAAACTTATATAAATAAAAAAAACGTATAGTTTCCATAATTGTAATCTTTGATTTTACTCTGAGTAAATGCGCAAACAATCAAAATAAAGTTTCGAACAGTTCTTTTTTTTCTTTTCAGAAGTTGTAAGGAAGGTTAACATTTTTTACCCTACCCCCAAAATGGGCGATTGTTGGGAAAATTAGATCTCATAAATATCTTTGATTTTCTACGAATCTACGAATAAAGTCTCAAACCTCGAGCTCTTCTCTTATAAATCAACATGCCTTTGATCTTCGATCTCAGGGACACACAAAAAAAAAATTAGCTCAAAATCTTTACCAATGTCTTTTGTCGTTTGCTAGTGTCAACAAAGCCTTAACAAACTGAGGCTTTCTGCAATAAAAAAAAAAATTAATTGAATGGTTGCCGAACTATGGCTGAAATATTGCCGACTCGGCGTTGAACACTTATAATCAAACTATCAATTAAATGTAAAAAGTGAAGATAACGAACAGTGATCGATCTCAGAAAATATATTAACAATACAAATATGTGAGGAGGGCATAAAACACGGACCCTAGAAATTTCAGAGGTAGGATTAGGTGCCTATGAGAAGTATGCTGACCTGACATACCCCCTGTGAGCCCTATGTATTGATCAAGTAGAGGATTTATTTCGTAGTCAAATTCAGTACAAAACCAAAGGCCTAACAATTGGTATGAAACAAGTCAGCCAAATTATGACCCAATGATAGGTCATATTTGCTAACAAGGTTATTAATACGACCATAGAATTCACGAAATGCTGACTTTCAACGAGGTTCTAAATCCCTCTAACATCATCTTATCAGTGAGTAGTTTGCCTCGCTTTAAAAATTAATAGCACTCAGAGAAAGCTCTTAAAATAGCGAATAAGTTGGGAGATCTAAACAGCATAAGCAGGTGATAGTGGGATATAACTACATAAATAAGAAAAGTAGAGGATGGAAAAGCCGAGTTCATCTCATTTGTCACACAATTTAATTGTTAGGTGGCCCTTATCGTCCTCAGTCAATAAAACATCCATATATGAAACAGATGTGGCAAACTCTGTGGTATCTTTATTTCAAGTTCACTGGGATATATCGACTCTATATATGAATGAAAATAACTATTGTTAATTGATAAAACATCGTCGATATACCTGATTGTTGAACTGAAGGCCAGAGCAAGTGTTTTCTCTTTTTCATGCAAAAGTTTTTGAATAAATTCTGTTTCATATGAATACAAAAACGGATCTGCTAAAAAAGGAGGTTAATTAGTAGCTATCGAAATTCCAACAGCTTTTTGGAAAACTCTGTCTCCAAAGATTACATAAATGTTGTCAAAGAGGAACAGCATCCTTTTAATATCTAATTTAGAGTACTTGTGTGTATAATCAGAGTGGCTTTTCTTACGAAGTTATTTTGCTGAAGACCGATCATAAGATGTGAAAATTTCCGATTTTCACATTAATTGAAGAGACAGTTGCTGATATCAGAAAGTCTAGATTTTAATTTATCCTGGGGAATTGTTGCATAAATTGTAGATGCGAAAAAAAAAAATGGTTATTTTAAAGTTTCCTAATGTTCTTCAGAGTTTTTGAGGATCCACATCTGATTTACAACACTTCTAGAATATGCTACAGCACAGTAACTCTGACGTTTCTCCTTTACAGCAGGTAATATTTTAGTAAGGAGTAAAGATACGGGCTTGGTAGAGCATATGCTGGATTTTTATGAAGTTTAGGAATCCAGTACAGCTAGGGTGGATCGAACTCATCTTAGCTGACTGATATATCAAAAGTATTAAACACTGAAATATGATTTTGAAGAATTTCTTCCTTGGAAAGTGAAGTGTGAGTATATATTGTATTTCCAGACGTAGAATTAATAGCAAGTTCTTCCAAATTGCAATTATAATATTAAATGAGCCTTACGCAAATTCAATATTGTTACAATCCTTGTCTACTAGAACCATAGCATATTGGTCTCTCTCTAACCATTTCATCACTTCCGGTTTAGTGAAAACGAAAGTAGAGTATATTAAAAAAAGAGGTGTTTGGTATATTGGAATTAAAGTATATACACAGTAGTATTGTCTTTTCCCTTTCTAGATACATGTAATAATTTTTATCAATAAAAAAACGAATGTTGCATTTCCGAAAAGCTTATTCTCAGTCTAATTAACATATTAAATTTTTCGTAAGTATGATTGGCAATATAAGCAATTTTTAAGTTGCATGTGCAAAAAATACAGAACTGTACAAAAAGAACATATTTTAACACATTGAGTTAGAATCAAGTATCATGCGATATTCCTGTCAGCTTATCCATAGTATCAAGTTTTGAGGTGAAGGGGTTACGCGGTTGTAAGCCACTCTTTAAATTTGCTATTCTATAGGAAAATTTCCTTTCTGGTCATGTACGTCTTTCCTACACACAAATGAAGCATTCTTTTTGTTTGATACGAGGTTTAAAAATATAAGAAGGGTTTTTAGGATAAAATTGAAGAAAAAATATTTCATACAAAAATTCTCCTTATAAGGAGTTTAATTACACAATGCATATGTGCATGGTAATGATCAAGGAAAGGGAGTATATTGCCAGTATTTCTATCACATATTATAGGACACAGTTGTTATTTTTATGCCACCGAGATCGGAGATCGGGTATAGTCTCGTCTGTCTTTCTGTCCTACAGTCACTTTGCCACAAACTTTAACTTTCTTTTAAAGTGTTGAAGGAAATTAATTATTTTAATGAATTTATAGATATGTGTGAAGGCTGAAATATTATTTACTCAGATCTTAACCTTTGAACGTATTGGGGGCATAATCATTTGTTAGAGAGAACTTCAGACAATGAAAGAGAACTGAGATTGACCCAATTATTAATGAATTCTTGGTTTTAAACAGAGTCAATGTCTAAATAAAACCAAGAAACAAAGAAAACACATAATGTTCTAATCACAAAATATGACCCAAGAATCAAAGGTCTGAAATCGAAAGTATTGAAATACTGGTCATCAAACAAATCTTTCAAACAAAACCAGTGATAACATGATATTATGCTAAACATAAAAATATTCTTACACAACCTATTTTGCCACAATATAAATTACGGTTGGATCCCTGCAAGGCGGAACAATATCAAACCGCTGATTTGGATAGATTGTGTTTCGTAACATACAATCATAACTATTTATTCATTCAATAGAAAAAGAATTAAGAAAAATTGCAGCGCTGTGTCGGGTCCTCATTTCTAAAGTTTTTTTTAAAATATAATTCCGTATATTTGAGCTCATCTCACAATATGCTTCGTTATCAAAGCTCTTCCCTTTTATTAATGTCATCATTCACTTCTTATTTTGCGAGAAACTAATGATTGTGTAAACTCGGAATTTTGTTATCCACCCATACGGTGTCGGTACTCAGTCACTATATGTTTCTGGGTTATCTCCCCTTTTCTATGCATCAATGAAAGTGAAAGGTGGGTGATTAAAGTATCTGATTTAATTTTTGTATTCTGAAATAGTCTATCACATTTTCTGTTTTTTTTTTTAAAGTTAATTTTCAATCGAAATAAGTAGCATTAATTATTGTGTTGACATTTATATCGCTCGATGGCGAATATTTGATGGAAACGGATCGATTTGCCACCCCGTCCTTCCATTGCACTGGCATATGTTACAAGGGATAACAATGGCTGGTAATAACTAATTTCATCAACAGATTTTGAATAAAGAAAATGTTATTTAGTTGAATAATCGTAAAAAGAGAGCCAGCGTGAAAATACTGATTATTAAACTTCAAATTTATTCGGTACCCTTCTTCAAGGTCAAAAAGGTATCTGGATATTTAGATACTTATGTCCCTTGGCCACAATCTTTAGAGGAATATCCATATAATTCTCACAGTGGCTTCTGTAACATAGATTTGTTATATATATTTATCAGTTTAATACTTAAAAACATTAAGTGACAAAAAAGGTTACTGTACAAGGATAGTGCTACCCTGTACCTTTAAAGCAGTAAGTAAATAAATACAGATTGAAAATTAATCAAAATACAGTAAATCTATTGCAGCGCATCCAAATGTTATATAGCTGAATTCACAAAGGGAAGTACTGTATTTATTTTGAAGTGTATATATAGATAATAGTTTATTTCCAATCAACCCCCCCCCCCCCACCCCCTCAAGAGAGGCAAAAAAAAGATACATTTGTATACAAAGGCAGTAATTAATTGTGATATAAAATCATGTAAAGTAAAATGTATGCATAGCAAGTTGTTGTGCTTTACAATGTTGTATTACAATAATGCATTATAATATGTATATGAATAGAACATGGATTAGATGTGTATTGCATAAAATATTTACTGTTGTCACATGTAGTGGCAAAACTCTAGGTAGGTAAAAATGAATGCATGAATGATGACTAAATACATGTATATTAGAGACATAAATATCAGTTGGATGGAAGCATTACAATGAGCAATTCCAGGCTATTAAAAATGGGGACATGAGCACCCTAAGTCAAATTGTACATTGACCAAATCCACAATACAGTCAAATTTGAGCCAGCAGCATCCTCACCTATCAGGCTATCACTTCTCTTACAGGGTTTGGCAAGGAAGACAATTTCGACCTCCACCAGGCCGATAATAGAAGGTCATCGCAATTTAAAAACAATTGTTCACCAGTTAGGGTAGATATTTTTAATAATTAACTAAAATTCTATCAAGGCTAGCTACTGTTTTGCTTGTCGGGATATCAAATGGGTTCAGATTAATTAAGATGGGGTCAAAGACACGTTTCAGATATATACTCTGTGTCTGCTCATTGGTTCAGTTTTAAGATTATAAAGGAGATCAATGAGGTTTGGGCTAATGGGTCATTTTCAAAACTGTGTCCACCTTGCATAATCATGAACTTCTCTAATAGAGCCTATACTTTAATTGAGTGAAGGTTTAATGATAACACATTTATTGTCCTCTCTCCCCTGTCCCCTAAGGTCCCTTGGATATGATACATAAATGTTATAGAATTGTGTTAAGTAAAAGTTTTGTACCTTCTGAAGTTAACCTCAAAAACTCAAATAAACTTGCATTATTATCACATTATATAGAATATTTCTCGTTTAGGTGTGGGATAGTGTTTGATTTTACATGTAGGAACTAATTTCATCATGGGAGTTTCTTTCAATGTAATAAAAGCTTCTAGCTTGATATTTTTAGGCATACAAGGGCCTTTTAGGTTCAAATATAAATACAAATCTAAGTAAATAAATAAATTAATTAATTAATTAATTAATAGGTAAAATGAAATGCAGATAATTTTAGCATAGCTTCAGGAAAACATTGTCACAAAAGACATTTTAACTTGACAAATATGGGCATATAATCCATTGAGTTATCTGTCTTATCAGAGGGTTAGTTAACTTTAAAATATGATTATGCAACTTAAATTTCCTGACCTTTTACAATTTTACTCAGTAACTTAGTTTTGACAAATGAATAAATTATAGGGTTCTTAAATGGCTTCTTAAATACAGGGCTGTGGATGTGGATCTTTTGTTTTTTTGTTTTTTTTTTTTTTTTGGGGGGGGGGGGGGGTTGGGGTTGGGGGTGGGAGGCTATAATAAAACATATTAAATTGGAGCCTAATTTTTGGTCATTGATGGTTTCTCTTGTGTGTCTAAGTGGGAAAATAAAAATAAAAAGATTTGTAATTTAAATCAGGAAAAAATTGCTTTAGTTCAAATTTTAATTTACGGTTCTTAACCTCACAAAAGGTAATGTGTTTGGGAAACTGGTTTTATTCATCATGAAATTTAAAACAACCATGGGATCTGGACATGGATACAATTCATTATTTAGTTGCCTTTGGTCCTGCTCCTGCTCATTGACAACTTCATTTCTGTTGTTAGGGTTCTTCTTTCTTACACAAACTTGTCCAATATCCACTGCATGCGATGGAAATTCTTCTAAAACCTATACCAGAAAAATCCATATTTATAAGTAATTCTTAACTAAAAGAATACATTCCCACTACATATTGTAGAACTAAAAACAATTAATAAGATAATTTTTGTATATCCATATAAAAAGTGATTATATATTTATATAGATTCGTAATTATAACAAATACCTCGAAACGCTTCATTTCACATCAAGATGTTGATCTTTTAAGGGATGTGTCTCAATGAGCCTTCCACAACCAATCTGGTATGCCTTTCTCACAATTATTGAATCCATATTAAATATGAATTTGTTCAGAAGGCTAATCTGAGGGATTTCAGATCTTATTTTTTGGTTCTTCTGCATTGTCAATGGAGAAAGGGCAGAATTTAGTCCCTTTCAATCCATGATTGCTTTCTAAAGCTCTCCTCAAGTCTGAGGCAGAAAGAACATTATTTTCTTAGTCCAGAAATCTGGCCACATGCATTCGACAGGAACCAGTTTTTCTGTCACAAAGATCTTTTCCTTCCAGATTGTGCTTCCCTGAAGTTGAACTCGTTGATGGTAAAAGGAAAATGGCAGTAATTCTGATTGATAAATGAGATGAGTGGTGTACAGTGGTAGCAACCAGCATTGTCTGCCTTTAAGAAGATCTCTTGAAGGTTTGGAAATTGCTCTGACAGAATTGGAAGAAGGTGTCTAATGATATGAGCAACAGAAAACCAGTCTTGATTTCCATTCTTAAGGATATGGATATAAGTGTTCAAGTCAAGGTGGTCTGCCAAAGTGCTAGCTGTTGTTTCAGAGTCGCTTTACTGAGTAATTTACATATCTGCCAACTAATACCTTTTTTCTGAAGAAATCTGACTGTGTTTCTCTGAGCTGGAGACGAAGGAATTTAATCGCACAATCCATTATAAGAAGCACTTGGTTTAAGTCAAGGTGTTAGTAAGACATCTGATCTTGCAAAGTCTTGATGAAATGTTCTCAGAAGATGAGCCTTCCAGTCCTTGATGGCTTTTGTTGCAAGGCAATTTAATGCTGCAATTTTCCGATCCAATCGTCCTATAGTATTCGAACTGTTTCAGTGGCTTCCATGATGCATTCTGTAAGTTTGTCTGTCAAAATACAATTGGAGCAAGTGTCAGAATGGTCTGAATGGTCTTTTTTCTTTGCCTCCATTCCATATTCATGATCACCAAGTCTTGTAACAACCTTCTGTAATGACTCCATGGTATCCGTTCAAAGGGCTGTGGTGTTGTCAAGTCCATGCATTGCTTTTCTTTTTTATGTTTGACAGGCTTTGAGGATTCTTTATAATGAAGCACGGCTGAAAAATTGGAAATCCGCTTTTTCTCTTGATAGTTTGCAATGATTCTGGCACTCACAGCATTTCTGATGACCTTTTGAATCTGTACCTTTTTCTCCACTTGACCACTGACCAGACCAAAATTGCATGGCACCAAAACCAAGAACTAGGGAAATAGAGGCCATAAACACATCTTTTATAAAGTGTAGCAATTTTGAAACTAGTTTGAGTGTTCGTCCCTTGATGCCTTATCCATGAAAATTTGGTTCAGATAGGCCTTATAGTTTCTTGGCAAATATACCTGCTCCAAAAACTTTAACCTGGTCACTCATCCGAAAAATGTAGGTAAGATTCAGCAACCGAAGCAAGTCCAATAGTGTGTACCTTAAGATGTATCATCCATGAAAGTTTTGTCAACTTAGTACTTACATTTACTTGGAAATGAGATCTGCTTCAAAAACTTTAACCTGGTCACTCATCCGGAAAACGATGATCAGATCCAGCATCCGAAGCAAGTTCAGTAGTTTGCATCTTCGGATGTACCATCCATGCAAGTTTGGTCAACATAGGACTTATAGTTACTTGGAATCGAGATCTGTTCCGAAAACTTAAACCTGGTTGAAAAACAATAACCTGCTCCAAAAACATTAACCTGGTAATTCCTTAGCTGAAATTGCAGCATCTGAAACCTTGACTGGTACAATGAAACACACTAGAAGCATCCTCCATGCACTTCTGATTGATATGGGGCATAGATGTACTTGAAAAGAAATCTGCTTCAAAACCTTTAACCTGGGACGCTGACACCGACTCCGACACCAAAGTCGAGGGTATTACATAAGCTCCCCCAACTTCGTTAAAGATTACATTTGTCAGTGATTGCACAAGTTGCATGTACTAAACTAGCATGGCATTGCATATCATATTACATGCAGCACTTTGGTTTCAGAATTTTTGAGTTTTATAAGAAATGTACAAGTACCTTTCAAATGACAAAAGATTTTTTTGTTATGCGTAATAAAATTATTAAACATATTGTAAAGTCCTTGCTCAATCACAATTTTCCCCCAAAATTTCAATAATTTGAATCTAAAAATTGCTTACATGTATCTGTATGCATAGCTACTACATGCATAGCAAATATTATAATTACCAAGTTTTTCCACAAACTGTACATTGTAAAGAGGAGACACATTCTTCTTATGCTCAATTGAGCACCTCTTGCAAATTTCAATAAGTAATTGAAGTACATTATGTGAAAGTACAAGTACACTGTAATAGAACTTATTTATGGCATAAACACATCATTATCATTGTATTCATTTTCTTTAAATTTCTTAAGCTTAACATATATTGAGTAAATAAACAAATTATATATAGTGATCACCTGTTGTACTTAAACTGTTTTGAGATATAATAATAGTTTTTTTCCTATAGCTTTCTGTGAATGCCTTAAGGTTACAAACAAAATTAAATCCAAATTTCCAATAGTAGGCCCAAATGACCCCCCCCCCCCCTTTCATTTTTTTTTTTTTTAAAGTTATAATGGTTTGTGTAATTTTCAAATAAGACCCTTATAGACAACTGAAATCTCTCTACTTGCATGCAGTGACTGGTTGGCAAATCACTCTCATGTTCTAAAGTTACTCTATGTGTATAAATCTTAACTTAACTTAAAATTTTTAAATTTATTCTACTAGAATAAATATTTCGTTCATATACATAGTTCAATGCAACTTTTTTTATATAACCATTACATTGAAAATTTGATAACTAATTTCATAATAATGAAGACCAACCTGACCGTATTGATAATATTTGTCTTGTATTTTAACAAGAGTTCTTAACACATTGTTGACTGGCTATTCTATCTGCTTTTATTTTTCACTGATGACCAGCTGGATAGGAACAGATTCTCTTACTAGGTCTTTTCCATCGTGCCCCCAACTCTTCACGATGCTTTTGACATATTCTCTTTGAGCTTACGGTATTATCAACCGTTAAATACCCAATTCGATATAATATTGATATCTACTCCAGACAAATGTGAGCATCATATACATGCTTGTCTATTATTTCTGCACTTTGAAGAGTATTTAGATGATTCAATATATCTCTGACATATTCATAAGCATAAAAAGTGTATGCAAAATTCAATCTCCATTAGGAAAGTCATACAAAGTAGGGCGTTTGGTTGGTAGTGTTTGTAAATGAACATCCATTTCCATTTATAAAAATTTCAAATTAATCAGAAGAAATCTTGGAATTCATTTTAATTAAGAAGATCAGACCACATAGAGCAAGTGCATCGAGCTCATTCTGATTTCATGTTTTCAATGTGACCTCTGTTTTGCTTCTCTTCTCTGCCTGGAGGTTGCATTTAAGGGGAGGTAAAATTTATAAATATTTTTTTATAGAATCAAAACTTATCTACAGGATTTAGACAGGAAAGATATTGATCTAACAAGTATGTATGACCAGAAAATATCTTTTTTTAAATTAAATCAAAATTTCAAAAATGTTTAAAGTCTAAATGTCTGAGATAAAAATAAATTCAGGAATAACCTAGAATTTTTTTATTCCATATACTTATGGATCAATGTTTTATCAATTGTGCAGGAAACTTTGAGAGTCCAAAGATGGCTTTTCTTTCAGTTTCCATTTATGTCTTCTACTTTAATAATCATGTGAAATAGACAAGATGCAAGCGTTTACAGGCATATTCATATCTTCATCAATGTTAGCATAATCTTTTACATCTGGCAGTGGTATCGAAATACCAGTTTTCGAAATTCTGCCTTATCTTTATAAACGCAATTCTGTTAATTTAACTTTGTTTTACTGAAAAAATAAGATATAGATAACTTATATATAAATAGAAAGTTTGTAACTATTAATTGTTCTCTTATTCTCATATTTTGAAACTCAAATGAATCGTTTATTGGTATCTTTTTACAATTTTCAAAGGATATTTGGGCGAATATTTAAAGTAGGTCAAAGGTACAAAATGAACAACACAGGGGGGGCAATTGAATTCAAAATTTTTGAATTGCAAGGGAGTTACTTCCAGTTTTATACCAGTTTAAAAATATGTGAGATGTAAGCTTGAGGACCATTTTTGTCATTTTGCATGATTTTCTCGGAGACGCTCACTTAAATTATTCGAAAGGTCACAATTTTTAATTTGTCATTTTAAATACATGTACATGTACTCTGAATACATGTGCAAAATATCATTAGGAAAAATTGGATTTCTGGTGTAAGAAAAATGTATCAAATTGATAAAATGACCATGTCTCCTAAATAGATGTGTTTTTAACAATACTTTGTCTATATTTTTCTTTACTCCAGGCAAATTTAAAATATCATAAGGGGGATATAAATTTTATATCTTAATGAACTTTAACCGTTCATTAATATCCAAATAAAAATGGATATCTGAGACCCCTAGTCATTGCGCAAGTTATATGGTCTTAAATATATTATTATGTAATACAAGACAAGTAAATCAAATGGATATTTTTGAGCTATAAAACGAATTATCGTTTTTCTTCATAAGTAATTTAAGCAATTTTCGAAAAATTGAACCCTTTTTTAGTGAGACCTTGTAAATTTTGAAATACTAGCATTATAAGCTTCACAATACAAAATGTACATATAACAGTTTTATAAATAGCTTGGAGGGAAGCAGGTAGATTTTGGAATTCGAAAATAGGTGTCGAGCCTGTCATTCTAATCAATTTCATGACATTTTTTCCTACGATGAGAGAAACCACCGCAGCCCCATTTATTATCGGATTAAAATACTTTTATTCAGATTTCAGCCAAAGACTGCTATATATACAAACAATTATTGAATTTTTAATGTTTTAATCGAGTTGCAAGGAATTGACAACAGTTGTCAAAAATTGAGTGGAACCGACGTTGTAAACTAACCTTATACTCTTCATAAAGTCCACATTACACATAAAATCATCAATATGTAATTTTTATATAGTGATATGAAAAGTTCAAAATCTAAATATGATGGTGACGAGTTCGATGCATGGACATCAAAGTTTCCATCTGATGGGTGAAGATAACTTCATTATAACATACCATGGACCTGCCGGAGTGTACTTAAGATCCTTGGAACTTAGCCCACTGGGGAAAATACACTCTCTTTCTGTAGTGTAAAAGTACTCCACCACCCGACCCAGTAGATCATTTAACCAAAGTGTCATCCGCAAAGACTTGAAAGTGTGTTTTTCTTTATGCATCCATATGCTTTAATTTATCTGTGACCAGTGTCTTAAAAGACCTTTGATATATGAAGAAGAAAAAGATAATTCGCATATAATTGCTTGCAATGCCGGCTGTTGCCTTTTGCATTGATCCGATTTTGAACGTGAATTCTATAGCAAGAAAGTCCAGTTATATTTTAATTTAAAACACAGTATGAATTGGGGTGGGATCAGGTGCCTAGGATGAGTAAGCATTCCCTGTCGACCGGTTATGAATCGTATTCCTGAAATGAATGATAATTGTTGAACATTAATATGTTACTTGTGATGGCAGAAAGAAAAAAAAAAAACACATCTGAAACTTTTATTCATGCCAACATACTTTGATGAACAGATTAGAATCGGTTAAAATATTTATAAGGTTCAAATTTAAGATGCATGTTTGTTAATGACAACATTGATTATCAATGTCAAGCGTATTATAGAAATAAGCCTGACTGAAGACACATTCTTTTTATAAATGCCCCCATAGGAGGAAAATTAATGGCTCAACACTTAATCTACATGGAAAATACTGGAGGCATGTGGCTCACACATCAAAGAGACTATTTGACTATTTCCTGAAAACGTTTGTATGAATGAAATTTTAAAAAAAATATCAGTATTAAATACTTTGAAATGAGGAACCAAAGATCAGTATTAGAAAAATTGAATTTTCGGTTATCAACTTGATAAATAACCATGTTTGTATAAAAATGTTATTTTGTTATTTTTCAACAAAAGAGAAATTAAAAAATAAATTTAAACTTTGTGCCATTTTTGAGTTGTTTCTTAAACCGATATACAGTATACTACAAAATATTTATTACATTGGAAAAATAGATAGATTATTAACTAGACGCCCTTTTTCTTATCATAATAATGTATACAAAGAAAGAAAGTTACATCCTATTTCAATAATAAGCGTATCAAGATATTTTCCTTTTTGAAGAGTTAAAGTGTCGCTACAATTTAAATATTCTTACTAAAAATGCACAACTGCGAATAGGCGGAATGAATTTAAAAGAACCTTTCGAGAGTATTCAAATTATGAAAATCAATTCTCTGTAAACGTTTTAGCACACACACACACACACACACACAGAGAGAGAGAGAGAGAGAGAGAGAGAGAGAGAGAGAGCCATTCAGCAAAGCACGCGAGTTTGTTTCGGATGAAGTTACTTGAAAATCAAGTGCAGGGCCTTATCACTTCCCCCTTAAATACAGTACATCACACAAAAATTCAACACACCCAAAATTTAAATAAATCTGATATTATCAGAAAGTTTACATACTGTTGTTCATCTCATAAAAAAATCAGTCAAGGTCTCGTGCAAAACATGTCCGAAATGGGAGGGGACATTCAGCCACAGCATGCTTTAATGTGAACATCCAACGAAATACTCCAAAAACTCTAGCTGTAATGGAAAAAAGAAATAACAATTTTTAACTTGCTCACTGGAATCTTTTTTTTAATTCCGTTACAGGTAATTTTACATGTTATTATTATATAATAACAGCCAATAGCCCGTTGACAAGCTTTCTCCACATTTAATCTTAATATTTAATGTCTTGTTCTGATTTAATTTTTAAAGGGTCACATCATTAATATAAAGGAAAGTGTTTGTAAGAAAATATCTGGCTTTTTTATATTTGATATGAAAGTTCTCAATTTACGAAGATACATTTGGCTGAATAGACGTGAATTTTATGTTTTAGTATGTTTAAAAAAAAAAAATGGAATTATTCTACACAATACCAAATACTTTTCTGTTTCACGTTTAAAATATTCATCCCAGTGCTCCTTAAGCATCTTCAATAATTTAAAGCGACACAGACTCTAGCTATTATGTTTAAACAGTACTTCAATGGCAACTATTGGTAAATTTTGTTTTATTTTCAATATATAATTGGAAAAATATAACAGTACTTATTTCTTGTATTTTTATTTTTGCTTCAATTCAAATGTTGATTCAGAAATATTATTGTATATATATTTTATAGTAAAGCAGGTGTTAAAATCTATGTTTAATCCGTAAAACGGTAATCCTATGAATTATTTATCACTTCTGTGATTCAAAATACCACTCTATACTAAATACCAGCATGAATAAATTTTGATTATAATAACCACTCTGTTAAAATTTTGAGTACTTCCAGGGGAAATTAAAAACAAGTAGCAGATGTGCATTGGAAAGATATTTACATCAATGAATAATTGTGCAAGTAATCTTTATCAAGGAAGCGAATACTCCTACTGTCATTTTCCGAAATGTACATGCAGCACCCTAAACATTAACCGCAAGAAAATGTACAAAAAGCAATTGTATTTTAAGTATATTTGTAATGATGTCCGTAAAAAAAGAAAAAAATCAACACTTTTGTGTTACCGGGGTATTTATTATGAAAAAAAAATATATGAGGAAAATCAAAACTTGTTGTTGCATGTTGAATAAAGTTCTTTTTTGCTATTTTAGTTTTATTCTTAAAACATTTATAGCAAAATCTATCTCAACTGACTGTCGATTACCAGGGGTGTTATATCAAGGGACCAAAAACGTAACAGAAACTGGTAGAATATCATATAGTAATATAGCACTTGAACAATACTGCACAGCAAAATAGGAGTTTAACTCAACATACAACGACCGGCATGGTAGCAAAGTGTCAAAGATGGGATGCACAGAGCCCACATTAACACGGCTATGATGTTTGTAGCATTGTACAAGAGACTACTGTAGAAATTTCGACAGAGAAGAGCCATGGTCTTTCACCATTGACTCGGGTGTCTGCTGGGAACTCTGTGGGGTTGATATTTGTGGTCAGTACACTTGCACTAGGAAAATAAAACTGCCAAAAAGTTACTTGAGTTTTATAATATAAGAATCCTTTTTGTATATTTTTTCAGCAATGCCGTATCTAAATATGTATTTCAATGCTTCGATGATAACTGGTCAGTGTGAATATGGTATCCCCAGTGGTAGGGGATTCTGTGGGTAAGTCTTCATTTATGAACAATAGAATAGTAATGGCGTGTCATTTACACGTACACAAAGATACAGATTTTACATTGAGACATATTCTATTCAAACATACTCAGACACAATGAAATAAAATTCTCAGAGATTCTTGAGCTGTAATACTGAAAATATTTTGTTGTAATTCTGTATTTAAAACAAAATTATTCACTTGTGATGAAAGTCAAAAGAGATTCAGGTATGTGTACAGGTTATATCATTTAAGAAAAACAAAAACAAAAAACAAAACAAAACAAATCAAAACAATAAATAAATAGAAAAACATAATAGTGATTTAATTGCATAGTTTAAGAGAAATTCTTCAAAGAATATTGTAATTATCCACTAGAATTTTAAACCTTAATAAAGAAATAAACATTTTCACTATTTCCCAGTTTACTACACAGACTGTTTAAATTAAACAAGCTTTAATCATTGCATTAATTAATGGGTTACATGCATATTTTTTACAGGTATATATATAACTTAGTATCATGTTTGAAGGAGAATATTGGGAATATCACTGAACCCCGATGTCCCCAGATTACATGGAGATCATTTGCTCTGCAAATCCAGGGTACTTTAGAAGAGTTTACCGGAATGCCCATCTCTCAGTGTAAGTTTACAAAAAATTAACTCTTTTTACACTGTATAATTACCAAAATAAATAGAAGACATACCCTAGTAACTATAAACACATGCAATTCCCTCCTAATACTTGGAAACCATATTATCTTATCTTAAAATATATTGTTGATAAATATTCAATACGAAAGTGCGTAGATGTGCCTTCATTCATGTTTTCTTAAAATATATCTTAGATTTAATAATTTTCCTCGTATGATAAGATTTACTTTAATGGGGAACTTTGGGTAAATACATATTTCTTTGTGAATTTAGAAATATTTTTGTGAGCATTTTTAATTACTTATCTACTGATTTTTAACAACCTGAGGATCTGGCAACTTAAAGGGAAACGATATATCTAAATGAAAGTTAAAAGGGAGACCGGTAAATTAAATGATAATAACGGGGTTTTTTTTATTCACAGTACAGTTTTTCAATAATACACTTTAAAGTGATAAAAAATTGTAGAGATTTATAAAGGAGATAGCAGAAGGAGAAATATTTGTTGTTTTTTTTTTAAATTCTACAATTTCCTGAGACATTTAAAGATTTGATATATACAATTTGCATCATTAATAACCAAAATAAGAGTAACTACGTGTATACCAATGTATACATCCATTTTTTTCAGAAAAAATGACAATCTAGCATCATGATGACAAATGACGCAAATAGAAAACATATTTTAATATCTTCAAACGCTCTAATTGATTTTTTTTTTTATTTCAGGCATTCTTTCACCATGTGGTGATCCCAGTGTGATGAGTAATTCTTTTGTGGTGATTAACTTTGCAATCCCTTGTTACGGAAAGGTCTTCAGGAATAAAACAGGAAATGAATCATGCCGGTATTAATTCCAAATACACATTAATGTGACAAAAATGTTAAAACGATTAACATATATAGTGAATTGTTTATGTGTGGTATTCTTCCATTCTAATATCAAAGTTTCCTTATACTAAAGGAGGCTGCAATGGAAATACATATTTATTTCTGTAATAATCTTAAAAGACTTTTTTTAAATCTTCTGAACATTCATAGGACCCCCCCCCCTTTTTTTTTTTGGCTTTATCATGAAGGCTTTTTTTTTTTTTTTTTTTTTTTTTTTTTTTTTTTCAAAATTGTAATTAAAATTATCAGCATTAATATTCAAATGAATATCAAGTGTAATACTTATACACTTCTTGTCATTGTATCCAAATGTAGAGTAAAACAACTTTTTTGGCATTGTGTGATATCAAGGATACAAGAAAATGACGAAACAAACTCCACTTGTCTTGTCAAAGATAAAATTTCCTTGGCAAACAGACTTTTATCTGAAGAGGTTTCTATTCCTCCAGTGACTCAACACAATGCTAATCTTTGTAAGTCTTTTTAAGACAAGAATTTATATTTAGATTTAAAAAAAAAACACAAAAATTTTAATTGATTGATTGATTGATTGAATGTTGTTTTACGTCCCATTCGAGAATTTTTCACTCATATAGAGAAGTCACCATATACCGGTGAAGGGCTTAAAATCGAGACCTTTTTTCAGCACTCAGGGCCATTGAGCAGTGAGGAGTCTTTATTGTGCCGTCTAGCCTGACACGGTGCCTCGGTTTTTAATGTCTCATCTGAACGACCCGCAACTTTCACTTGCTAACTATTTTTTATCGACTTAGGTCAGTCGCGGCAGGGGATCGAACCCACAACCTCCTATCACGGAGCAAGCGCTCTATCTACTGAGCTACCGTGACGGTACAAAACTTAAATTGAAATAAATAGATGAGAAACAGGACTGGTGAAAATTTACTCCCAAGAAAGGTATTTCATGACATTCACTTCTAATGCTGGTCGCTTGATCAAAGAATAGTCAATACGTTTGTTTAATATTTGAAAAAAAAATCGGGTAATGAGAATCGAATCCGCATCATTCATACAAAAATTCAGTAATTTATGTTTCTGCATAAAAAAATAATGAAAAAAATAAATAAATAATAATAATAATAATAACAAAATAAAAAAGAGAAAAAAAAAATAAACTAAACTTAACTTACCAAAGTTGGGGGAGGGGGGGGGGGACTTCCTAAAATTATCCGACAAAATAAAAAAAAAATTCCAAATCCTGGAATTTGCCAATGCTCGACTTTGCAAGCTTAAAATCTTACGTTTTTTCAACTTTATACACAACCATTCCCCACGATAAATTAAAGTCCAGGCTTTTTGATATCATTGACAGCTGCTTTTTCAATAAAAATGGAACTCGTAAATATACTTACCTTGTCATTGGTCATTTGCAAAATTATTTTGTTAAAAAACATTCTGATTGTACACACAAGTACTCTGAAGTTGACATTGAAAAGATGCTTGAGTTTCTGATTGACAATATCTATGTGGTTTTTTGGAGACCAGGTCTTCCAACAATCTATTGGAATTGCTATGGGTACCAATTGCGCCCCGTTATTAGCAGACCTTTTTTTTTGTATTCATATGAAGCAGAATTTGTCCAAAATCTTGTACGTGAAAAGGAGAAAACACTTGCTGTGGCGTTCAACTCGACATTTAGATATATTGTCAATTAACAATGGCTATTTTCATTCTTATGTCGATACGATATATCCTGGTGAACTTGAGATAAAAGATACCACAGAGTCTGACACATCTGTTTCATATTTGGATATTTTACTTGAAAAAGACGTTAATGGTAATCTAACAACCAAGCTTTATGATAAACGTGATGACTTTAACTTTTCAATCGTCAACTTCCCTTACTTATGCAGCAATATACCTTCATCACCTGCATACGGGGTATATATCTCTCAGCTGATTCGATACGCAAGAGCATGTTCTACCTATGAACAATTTCTAAAACGAGGTAAATTACTGATTAACAAGTTGATGAATCAAGGATATCAGCAGTCTCGTTTAAAGTCATCATTTCGTAAGTTCTATGGTCGATACAATGACCTTGTCAGCAAATACAATTTATCATTGAGTCAAATGCTGACTGACGTTTTTCATACTAATTGTTAGACCATTATTTACACACTGAATTGTCGACGGATTTTTCCGTTATTTCCCGATCATGACAAGGAGCACACGGCGGGTGTGACCGGTCGGCAGGGGATGCTCACTCCTCCATGGCACCTGATCCCACCTCTGATGTTTTGAGGTCCGTGTCTGCTCTGCTCCTATTTTGTATTGTTTAATGGACTTTTGAGCTTGAATACTGTTCGTTATCTCCATATATTTCATTCAAACTATTTTTCAAACGTTGTAAATTTATAATGTCAGGGATTTCACAAAACAGCGCTCCTTAATGAAATTCTGAGTTGCTGTCGGAAAACATATGCTTGATAAAGTTGTTTTATTATTTAGATACTAAAAATCCCTTTGGAAGTCGAGAAACAAATCCTGAGTTTTCTCAAACAACAGTTTTTCGTAAGTTGATTCTGATTATCCAATGGGGTTCTTTATTTGACATAAATCTTTCAAGATAAGATTTCTAAACAAAAATAAATTCCTATTCCAAGATACAAAATAAATCACCTAAGGGTTTTTTTAATTCACAATTTTTATAGGAAATGAAGTCTTGCTTATAAAATTTCAAACATTTTAAAACTGTTATATTATATCACAAACTATATTAACTGATTATCATTCTCTCTTTCTGATTTCCTGTAAAAATATTGTTGAAAAATATGAAGAAATTTAAATAACGGAAGGAAAAAAATGACGAATTCATCTCAAAGCCATGTAAAGAATACCATAAATACAATATTATTTATATGTAATCATATTGTTACAATGTACGATTCATGATTCAATTGCAGTGGGATTTTCTGTTTCATTAATATTTGCTGTCAGCTTTGCAATCAGCATATACAAAATAAGGTTTTGTCCTTAAATTTTCGTTCAAAATTTAATTCAACTAAACTTCAAGAAAAGAATATTCATGTTCAGATGTCGCTTTGTGAAGCATGGCTTCACATGAGACTTTTACCCTTCCTACTTCAATTGTTTTGGACTTTCAAATTTGATTTAAAAGCTTTTTCAGCTTACTTGAGCCGAAGGCTTTTCTAATAAAATTTGTCGATTGTCTGTCTTTGTTGTACACTTTTCACATTTTATCTTCTTCTTCACAACCTCTGGACCAGTTTCAACCTAACTTGGTAAACAGCTTCCTTAAATGTAGGGGATTGATTTTTTTCAAATGAAGGACTTTGTCTTTCTTCGAAGGGAAATAATTAAGAATTACTTAAAATTTAATGACATCTTTTAAAATCTTCTTTTCAATAACCACCGAGCCAGAAAAGATGAAACGTAAGTTGGTTCAAATCATGTACCATTGTGATAGTTCGGGGTCACACAAGCAATATAAGTTTTACATAGGAATATAAAAAAAAATCTCCTTCTCAAGAACAGCAAGCTATTATTTATATGAAAGCATCCTCAGGTATATAGCACAGATTCAAGTTTGTTCAAATCTTGACCCCCGGGGATGAGTGGTTCACATTAAAGATTCAGAGTTTTACAAAGAAGTAACACAAAAAAATACCACAAAAAGTGTTACAAATCTTTTTCGTAAGAAAAGCAAAGTCATGATTAGTCATACGGATGTGGAAGCATCTTCAGCTAGTAGAAATTCAAATTTATTCAAATCATGGCTTCTAGGTGTAGGCCGGGGTGACAATAGGAAATCAAAGTTTTACATCGGAATGTTTAGGAAAAAAATCTTTACAAATATTCTTCATGAAAAGAGTAGAGCAGTAATAAGTCATATTAATATAGAAACTTGATCAGGTAGTATAGATTCAAATTTGTTCTAATCATGATCCACTTGGGAAGGTTGGGGCTACAAAACGTACTGAGAAGTTTACATACAAATATATAGAAAAAAAAAAAAAAACTTTACAAATCTCAAAAACAACAAATCCATGATTATTCATACGGAAATGGAAACATCCTCAGACAGAATAGATTCAAATTTATTTTGATTCTGACCCCGTTGGTAGGATGTAATACATTATTGGATGAAGGAACATAGGAATAAATAGGGAAAAATATTCTCAAGAATAGCAAAACCATGATAAGTCATATTTATATTAAAGCATTTTCAGCAAGTGTAGATTTTAGTTTGTTCAAATCATGGCCCCGGAGATAGTATGGGGCTACAATAGGAGACAAAGGCAGTATTAATCATACTGATATGCAAGCATCCTCAGGTAGTTTGCATTCAAGTTTGTTCAGATCAGAGACCTTTGGAATAGACTGAGACAGCAAAATTTTACAAAGTAGCATATACATAGGAAGATTGGCAAGAGTAGCTGAACCACACTAAGTAATATGAATTAGCAAAACATATCTTGTACGTTTTGAGAAATATTTTTTTTTTATTATAAACCCTGGGGTTAGGGTTAAGCCGAAATCAGAAGTTCATACTTTACATAATGCATGAGTACAGAAAAAAATTGACTCCCGAACAGCAGGGCCATGTTGATCATGTGATGTTGAAGAAACCCAATGCTGTTTGGACATAACTTTCATTGAATAAAAGCTTCTAAATGTGTCCACAACATGGAGTCAAAATATTTATAAAACAAAAGGAGGAAATTGAAAAAAAAAAAAAAAAAGATCCTCTGATGAAAAACAGCAAGGCCAAAATGACTCAGGTGAGCGTTCGGGCCCATGAATCTCTTGTTTTCATTTATTGATTATTTTTTTAAAAAATAACCCTATGGTATCTAACCATAAAACACTGCAATTATAACTTATGTTGAGGGCATACTAGTATTTCTCCTTGCATATATTGTTTTTTGAATAGTCATGGAACCAGTTCTATTACATTTTCATTAAACATGATTTTTTTTTTCTGTACGTAAACCTATTTTCAGGCAATAAATATTAATTCTACAAACATATACATTCAGTAGGTACGTTTAATTCTATGAATTTAATATAAGAATAGCAGGAGAAGTTAACATGATTTATTCTGAGCCTATATGTTACTTATGAAAGGGTTACTTTCTAGATCTGATAGACGGACTTATAAACAAACTCCATTTTCAATATTTCGTAACCTTTCTAACTTCTTTGTGGAAAGTTTAATGTTTGCTTTTGTTTGCATGAATTCATACAAGTGCCAAAAAAAAATATACATCACGTTGCCACAATCACAGATTCAGAGTTGTTAGTACAAAGATTGATATATTTCTTTTTGAAATGTTATTCTGGACTTTTTGAAAATAGTGCAATTTTCCTGACGATTGACATTTTTTCCTGGTTAACTTAATAAAGAAAGTATGATATATTCTTAAAGCATATTTTCTCTGCTTTTAATATATGTAAAAATTATTATTATTATTTTAAAATATTTTGTAAAAACAAGAATTTTCTTGCACTTATGTGTTTTTTCTTGTTTTTATTCGTAATATTTAAACAAAGCTCAACTTTATGTGTATTTCTGTACTGAAATAGGGAAAACAAAATAAAGCTGGTAAGAGTAGAGAAAATTTCCTTTTCAACAAGCCTTTACATGTACAATAATGAAGAAAAAAAAAAAAAAAAAAACCCTACATTCCCTAAACGTCTTTACAAAAAAAAAAAAAAAAAAAAAAAAAAAAAAAAAAAAAAACAGATTTAATATTGTTGTACTTATTTATATTCTTAATATGAAATGTAATTAGATCTATACTTACACAATTTTTAAACAACTTTGAAACAAGCACAAAAGCTCGCATTTACACGACTCATCACTGTAAGAGTTTATACGAACTGAGATTACCACGTGTTTCCGCTGTAGCAGTAATACACAACAATATGATGATCTGAACAGTGAACGTCAATTTTCATAATTATTTTACGACAAAGAGCATCACATCAATGCATCAAATAATACGGTCTTTTTTTTCTGGTATTAGAGGTGAGTAAGTATTGACTGAAGAGTTTAAAACTGTCTTTAAAATGCATTGATTCACGTTCAAATGAAAACAAAATGTACACATGTCCGATCACTCTCTACTAGCTCATACATTCACAGGAGTTTGCAATTTTATCAATAAAGTCAATAAAAAATACTCGATTTAGCAAGCCATGAGCTATGCGTTAGCATAGCGAAGTTTGCAATTTTATCAATTTAGTCAATAAAAATCACTCGATTGACCAAGTCATGAGCTATGCGTTAGCTCATGGATTGGTCAATCGAGTGATTTTTATTGACTTTATTGATAAAATTGCGAACTCCTGTGATACATTCACCTCTGTCGTTGGCTCGCGTATATCACAGTGTTAGCACAAGAAATAGTGTGATTGTTTTAATTCATTATATTTAAATTCCTGCACTAATGTTTGTGTTTTAAGGCAGATATCTACTAAGTAGATCTAGAACTATTAGTTTAATTTGAAATAATCCTTTGAATATCATGGTTTTTACCTTATGTCAAAAATCTTGACGCTAGCCTATCGCAGAGGTGTCTGAGAGAGGAACGAACAACAACTCTGCATAGGAGATTGATGTCCGAGATCTTCCCATATAGACGCTACCCTAGCCTGTTTCAGTGTTTGTATCTCGTATTTTAGATTGAAACTGGTTCAGCCAATTTTGTGTTACTTTTGAAGTGTATGCTTTTGACGACACCCTTAAGTACCTCTCAAAGTAAAATCAAGTTGGCATAATAATGGAAAGTTGTTGTCAGTATGTGTGTACATCACTACATGTTACACTATCACATTGAATTTTTAGGGTGCTGGCACCATATGCTTCAGTACTTTCATCAGTGAAGACCCTTTTGCTAACCCCACCACGCACAAGAAAGACCATTATGTGGGGACACAGGTGCTTATTATGACCAATGAACAGGTATTTTTTTGTTTTGGTAGTGAAAATTTCTGTATCTCTAAAAATTCTAAATAAAGTGAAATTTTAATTGCATTCTCTTGATATTGCATTCACACAAGTTTATAAGAATTTAATTTATATTTTGAAAAAAGTGTGTGAAAACATGATATTTATGATTATACATATAAACACACTATTTAAACACACAATAATTATTCGAATTTATGCTCAGAAAGGGAACAAGCTGTCTTTTATAGACTGCTGTGGTATATTCAATCTCGTGAAGTATGTGTGTACAATTTCCATTTTCTCAATTTTTAAGATAATTCTTGTAAGATTTTTTTTTTTTTTTTTTTGAAAATGATGAAATAAGTTCTTAATATATTATTTTTATATGTGTGTCACTAAGTTTGAATTGCAATGGCATCTTACGAATTTTATTTCAGTTCACAAGTTTTAAATGGATTTTTGGAATGGCAACCAAGATATGCAAAATAAAAAAAAATTAATTCATTTTTTAAAATTTCTCTCAAGATTTTTTTACGTCAACTATTAGATAATATATCCATAGTGATTGCAGCATCTCAAAATTGATATACACTTGTAATTTAAGGCAGAATTCTTTACTGATATGACCTTGACTCCCTAAGAAGAGAAGTGTCAAGGTCAATACTTAACTCAATAATGTTCTTTACATTATTTTGGCTCATATCTTACTTACAATATCATGGAATACACAAAAAGTGTCTAGAATGAGCGATAACGTACAATGTATACAGCAAAAAATTGAAAATGTTGTTGCTTAGCAACCACTTAAAGGTCTTTTAAGGTATTCAATGTATAATGAAGGGATATTGAGCAATTTTGAATCATTTTAAACTAGTTAAATATGTATTGCTAGATAATGATGAAAGTAAAATGAACCAAATTCACATGATTGATAACATATTAGAAACCGACCATTTTGCACTGTAAACATTTTCAAAAGTTATCTGCCCTTGATGCAAAGAAGAAAATTTACATTTTGTCAATATATCTGTGGTAGATGACTTATTTTATTTCATATTTTAATAAAAAGAGAGTTTATGCATATTTTCACAAGAGATTTGTATGAAGTTCAAATTACCTTTTAGAATATCTAAACGAAACATTCCCTGCCCATAGACCTCAGTGTAAAATTCAAGGTGCAATTAATTGGACAATAATCAAAATTTTGTAAATTCCTTTGGTGGTGTACTTTTATTTGATAACATCTTCAAAATGCTAACTTGATTAAAAACACTGGACAACTCATTTATTAGGTACAGAATATGGTCATTATACATTGAATACTATAACAAATATTTGAACTAAAATGGTGTATGGATTTTGCAGTTCTGATGCCTTCTTCAGAGTATATTCAGAATTATCTATTTCAGCGCCCATTGTGTAAAATTTTAGCAAGAATATTGAAAAGTGTTGAGAAAGTTGATGAAAATTTTTCACTTATTTGACCTTTGACCTCTTAAAAATAGTTCTAATGAGTTCAAACGTTAAGACAAATTATCTGCTGTACATCCCTTTTAATTTTATGACCTCATATCTGACTTTAAAATGTGCTGGAATGCATAAATGTGTCTAGGATGAGCAAAAAATGAAAATTGCTGCCCAAAAATTGAAAAATACCCCGTTGCTAAGCAACCCATTTAAAGTCATTGTATGCAGAATTGGAAAAAAAGTTTATGTGATTAATGTAGTACAGTATAATGCTCTTTTGTGAGTATATTCCAAATTTTTCCTATTTCAACATACATCATTGTAAATTTTTAGCTTGAAGATTAAAATGTATCGAAAAATTCGATAAAATTTTGCACTTATTTGACCTTTGACCTCCATTCCTACTAATAAGGTCAGTCGTTGGGTATCTGAATAGTCATGAAATATCATCTCGAAAAAATTCCATACAAAATGATATGCATTATGCATTGCTTTCTCCTTGGATAAAAAGGTTAGAAATAATTTGATAATGCTATGTCAAAACGCTCCAAAATCACATAAAATGCGCCGGTAGAGAAAGGGTTAATGAGTTTGTCCATAATTATTTGTAGTCTCTTTGCAAATACGAAGGCTTTTATTTTATAGTCGCAATTTGTTAACTAATAGGGCGATGGTTATCAAGATTTATTAAGCTCCCTTTTTTAAGCATGAGTGATAGAACAGAAGATCTCTGTGTAAATGATAATTCGCCTACCCCGAAAGATCTCAATAGGCTTTCATATAAATAAACTTTTACATATTTTCAAAACATCTTATAAGTCTTCCGTGTTGTGTATATTACATGGTGATTCATTTCCACGAGTTTTGGTTAGATTTGTTTCAGGTAATCGGGGTATTATTTTGTACTTTGTACATTGTTATAACTAAGCTGTTGTTCTCCTTCTTGCTACAAGGAGTTCTGACCCTCTTTCTTATAGAGTATGTCTCTAGAAGCAACTACTGGAAGACAAGTGATGGTTCTTGCAACAGTTAGCTCAACTTTATCTAGTCTTTTAAATTTTTGGTGGGGCTAAGATAGGGGATAAACAATGTATATAATAAATAGGGGGAAACCCATTTAGAAACCCTATGTGTGGTTTGGATTAAGGTTTGTATAAGTCAAACTCTCTTGAAATTAGGTATGGGTCACAAAAGGGGGTCAAAATTAAAATTTGAATATCTAAGGGTAAATTTTGTAGGAAGCAGCAATGACTCCGTTGAGTGTTGCGGCCAGTGAGTCTTTTTTTTTTTCATATGTGTGTTATTTCGTCTGTTTTTGAGGTGACATGATGGTTCGAAAAATGTGAAGAGATATCAATAAAATTTAGATCTTTTAGATTTTTTTTCAGATTTTGAGGTGTACCATTCCCGTCATACATATCCTGGAATTCTGGGAAAAGCTTTTTCCATTTCATGTAGCCTTCTTTTATCAGTAGAATCCATTCATCAGAGGAAATAAAGTGCTTGGATTGGATTGGGGGGGGGGGGAGGGTGAAGGACGATGATGGGCATATGTTATTGTTTAAGGGAATATTATATGTATGCATTTGCTACAACATCAGTTCTGATACATATGTATTTGTAACGGGTTTAAATAAGTTTTTTTTTTCCCCCAAATCTGCTATGTACATAAGTATGAGAGATATTTTAGTTTAACTTACACTATTTGAATGCCCTAAAAGACAACGTGCGCGTTCTTAGTATTAATGCTAAATAGTTTAGTTTTTATTGATCAACGAAATAAAATATTTATGGTTTACACACACTCCATACAACCAAAATTTTGCTCCCTCGTTTCCCCACAGGTACTTGTGGACAGGACCCCCCCTCCCCCCCCCCCCCAATATACCCCACGAGTCAAAAAATATTTTTATGTATTTTTTTCATAAATTACTCTTCTAGTACACATTTACAATGTATTCCATCAGAAAAATCCAAAAAATAACGCAAAATTAACGTTTTACTAAAAAATCATACCCGCGGTATTATAAAATAGAGAAGGTAAGTCACTTCCATTTGTTTACACTGGAGCCCTCTTGGATATCAGGCCCGAAATATCATTTACCTAATACATGTCACCAAAATGTGTCATGATATCTTGTTTCGGTAGATATTTTGGTCTTTAATCGTGCTATCTAATTGTCCAGACATTCCATAATAATCAGAGTATTCATCGTCAAACGCGGAAAATGCTACAAGATTTGGAAATGTAATGCAGTACCCTACAGAGAGCGATCTATTATACAAGATTCGGAAACTGGTATGAAATGAAGACTGACATAATGGAAGATATTGACGTATGTGAATTGACAGCAATCAAAACTGTTCGAGATGAACTAACTGTACATTCTGACAATGTTTTGCTTCGGAACCACCGTATATTGTGCTACCGAAAAGTCTCAAGCAGAAAGCTGTTGATCTGGCACATGAAGGTCACCAGGGTATGGCCAAAACGAAATCATGTTTAGGGTATAAAGTATGTTTTCCTGGTATGGACGGAGCGATCGAGAGAGCAATTAAAAACTATGCATCATGCCAAGATCTAACTTCAGAAACCCGTTCTATGGAACCTTATAAGATGTCTGAATAACCTTCAGCACCTAGGGAAAACATCAGTATATACTTTTGTGGACCCTCACCCTCGGGTGACTACCTCTTTGTCATGGTAGATGAATATTCCTGTTATCCTTTGGTAGAGATAGTGAAATCAGTATCTGCACGATCAACTATTCCAGTGCTTGACAAGGTCATCAGTACTTTTGGACTTCCAAAAACTGTAAAGAGCGATAACGGTAGCCCATTTCAGTCCTGTGAATTTAAGTAGTTTGCAGAAATACATGGGTTTTGTACATTGTCGAATTACTCCTCGGTGGCCCCAGGTTAATGCCCAGGCCGAGAGCTTTAACAAGCCACTTATGAAAACGATACGCTCTGCTCACCTTAATCAACAGAATTGGAAACAGGGGATGTTGAGATTTCTACGGCAGCATCGTGCAACACCACATACCTCAACTGGTCAAACTCCTTACCGATTACTTTTTTATCGAGAACCAAGAACCAAGTTACCACAAATCTTGGAGAAAGCAAAGGAACCAGCACTTGATGAGATGGTGAGGACACGGGACAGTGTAGTGAAACGCATTATAAAACATTATGGTGACCAGAGGAACCATGGCAGGAATTTGGAAATAAAAGTGGGAGATTCTGTTCTGATGAGGAAGGAAACTCTTGTAGACAAACTACAATCTACGTATGAACCAAAGCCAAGAAAAGTATTGTAAAGGAAGGGTGTATGGTAACAATTGACAATGGTGTTACGCGTAACCTGTCAAAATTAAAAAAAAATTGGTGATTCTGCTAATAGCAGTCTAGAGGACAAGGTAATGGTCAGGAATCCAGAGGTGGATATTCATTGGCCGGAAGCAAAATTATCTAAAGCAGCTGAGAGTCCAGTTTCCGTCAGTATCGTAGAGATGTGTCTTTGCGCCAGCGGACCGAAGTGATTCTCCAAGTGCAATTTTAAAGAAACAAACTCCAGTTGTGCGTCGTAGTGGCCGTGAAAGGAAACAACTGGTTAAACTGAATGATTTTGTGTTGAAGTGAGTTAAGTGTAACCTACAGTGATTGGGGCATAATAATCCACAGTAGGTTTATAGAGCTATATAAATTCTTTATAGTGTATCATATTTTGTTTATTGAACATGTCAAGTAACATTTTATGTTTTCATGGCAATCTGACCCTAAAAGAAAATCTGGGTAAAACTGTATCTGTAAGTCTTTGTGATCTCATGTATTCTTCATCTGTGCTAGACATTGAAATCTGTAACCTAAATTTATTGATTTGCAATCTCTTTAAACTTTTATTAATTTTGTTAATACCAATGTAAAAAGGAGAGGGATGTTATTTGTTATATAATCGTAATCCGGAATTACTGCATCGTTCATGATTGGTTTTAATATATAAGGAAAGTAATAAATATGGCAGAACCAAGAGCATGGTGTGTTCTCGGATGTTATTATTAGACATTGTATATATAGTGCCACAGACAACATAACAATGCACACTGGAAGTTACAAACAAGAATTGAATAACTATAAGTAACAAAAAAAAAAAAATAAATAAATAAATAAATAAATAAATAAATGAATAACAAAAAAGAATAACAAACTACAAATAAGTTATAACAACTAAGTTATATGATATATATAAGATTAGAATTAAGTAGTCAGAATTGTACTGAACGTTTAACTACAATTAATCAATCAAAACAACAGTAAAACTAAGACAAAACATATCATTCTGATAATGTAAGTGAGCCGAGCTACAAGTTCTCCATAGCTACGTATACGTTTCACTTAGTTATAACCAGCAACAAAAAAGTCCTAACAAATAATTCACAAGAAATTAATTAAGCATAGCAAATAAGTCATAACAAGTAAGTCAGTGTCCCTCTAGGGCTTCCGTACTCCAGGGCTGTAGCGCTCGGAAACATTCAAACAAAAGCATTTTTTTTTTACCAAATTTTAAGAATTGTTTCATCATACGAGCAATATTCTTATAATACCAATTTTAGCAATCTGAAAATACCCTTTGAAAAGGTACTCTTTGTTCTCTTAAAAAAAAACTAGTACCGAACCTATAGAAGTATTTTTACAGGAGTAAAAAGAAGGACCATATTCGAATACAACCGCTTGGAGATCGACTTTAAACTGGTTAGGTCAGGATCAGTCGTCATTTTGGACCCGTTAAAGAGTAAGTTGTTCTGGTTATTCGGAGAATCAGAATTAAAGCTACAGATATTTTATGAAAAATTTGATAAAAGACTGCTCAAAGAATATTATACTCTAAATTATATCAGTATTGGTCCTACTGATACCCTTATCATAATGAAAGTCAAAAAAGCATGTAAACAAATGCTTTCTGTCTGATAAAACCCTTATGTCAGCGTTATTGTCAATGACACCTTTTGCAAACCTCTTGGCTTTATTGCAGCCAAATTCATAATTCGGCACTTTAGTTTTCATTAAATTATTTCTTATTCATACGTAATCGCTTCTAAACTGCCATGTTTATATACACGCTTACAGCCTGTAATATTGCCAAGGATTGTACACTTGTTTAACTCAGGAGGATTCCTTTGATTGTAAATGGTGCCATAAGGTTGGAAGATGTTCCGATGGCATTGATTGGATAAGACAAGAAGTGCAGGATCAAGGTTGTGACAGAAAGGTAAAGAGTCTGGAGAATATACTTGGAATTTCTTTCCATTCCCTTTTAGGATTCCCATTTGTTTAACATCGAACTTATGTTTTTTTTTTTTAAATTGTTTAATTGAAAGACTACTTAAATCTTTAAAATTACTTTACTTAGTCTTGATAATTGATTGATTGATTGTATGTTGTTTTACGTCCCATTCGAGAATTTTTCACTCAAATAGAGACGTCACCATATACCGGTGAAGGGCTTCAAATTTTGACCTTTACTCGGCACTCAGGGCCATTGAGCAGTGAGGGATCTTTATCGTGCAAACTTCTTGAATGAAATAACAAAGAAGACCATCGCTGGTTAACGTGATAATTGATTGGTCAACATTTCAGCACAATGTGGAGTAATCATACTTATCCATGCCTCACTGCACACAAGATGTACAGTTACTCAAACAATTGAAATACAGCTTTAGCTTGAAAGTGTTCAAAAGCAGTGATGTTTAAACCACCTTTTACCCCACTGTTTTACAGGGTTTGCTTTTAAAATGTCCGTAGTACAATTATTATAAGTACTTTATATACTTGCGAATTTGTTTTTGTCTATTTTAACTAAAATGCAAACTTGTTCGAACTTGCATTGAAATAGCTTTATAGTGTTCTTTTAATTAAACGGTGTATCTACAAATTTTGATCCGATAATAAGCACTAATGCAAATCAAAACAATACTTCAAACGTAAGTACGTCATAACTTGGAGGTATCCAGTACTACCTTAAGAAAGATTTTTTGGGAATGTTTTTTCTAAAAAAAAAAAAAAAAAAAAAAAAAAAAAAAAAAAAATAATAATAAAAAAAAATTAGTTTATGTTTAGAAGTTGATAAATCTGTTTTTGTTGTTGCAAAACAACAAATAATACTTTTTATAGTTTGTGCAATTTTGATGAAATTGGAAATATTAGATGCTTAAACTATATTTTTCGAAAAAAGAAAAACAAAAAACAACATCAGAATATAACGGGGGGGGGGGGGGGGGGCTTTCTTAACCCACCCGGATAACCCCAATTACCCAAACTCATTTGTTTTCCTATCATTCTTGCCCCAACTAACACTCTCTGGAAAATTTCTAGATGACATTTTCGCAACCTCCCGAACTTACATGCACCTTCCAGAATTACAGCTGTGGTACTAGTTATACCATGCTTTTTGATTTTGCACATGGTGTTCGTGTTACTAACATGATGGATTATTATACCAGCTATGTTGTAATGTTAAATAGGAACGAGTATAATGTTTTAAATGATTTAAATGAATTTATGGGCTAGCTGACAAAAGAAGGTTGCTCCCCACCATCATCTCATACATTCACTGTATCTCTGAGAGAGGAATGAACGATAACTCAGCATAGGAGATTGAGCATAGCAGGTAAGTATCTATAAAATGAAAGCTTTTCCCTAAACCAGATATATAACCTTGTGTCATGACACATAAAATGGTATATAGGTCATAACTCCTGGCGGTCATTGCCACCCGCTGAAATTGGAAATGGTCAAATATCTCAAAAACAAATAAGCTTTACTCTTAATCATATATAATCTTAGTCTTTGTGTTTAACACATAAAAAATAATACAGGTCATGACCCCTGGAGGCCACCCCCCCCCCTTCCAAACTGGAAATTGCCAAATATCTGGAAAAACAGTTGAAAGCTTCATCCAAAAGCAATTTCAAATACAATATATATAATCTTGTTTGCATCTCTGTGTTATGACGCTTTTAACAGAAAATAGGTCATGACCCATGGAGATCATCCCTTCCCCCTTAAACTGGTAATGGTCAAATACCTCGAGAACGATTGAAAGCAATAACTTTGGAAGTTATTAGATTTAATCCTTAAAATATTTTTGTAATGTTCATTTAGTCAAATTATTGACTCATTTAATTAATGACCAATGTCACAGAAACAATTTTCTTGATTAATATAATTTACCTGTACTTTTGCTTTATTAAATAGGGAAATTACATTCAAATAAAAATTCCAACTATTTTTAATTTTTAGAATACCCTGGTACTTAAATTAATAAACAAATATTGCCATACACTGTAGACTTGCAGTTTTCACATCAAAGGACAGATCACTCTAACAGCAAAAAGTACCATGGAATTAGAATTCTAGAGAGAGTTCTTAAAAACATGTATTCTTGCATTTTTGTCAGGAACAGTTTAGTTGTATGTAGGTATTGCCTTGGGGTCAGTCCCACCTTTTTTTTTTAAATCTTTATTATAAAAATCCTTGTCTGGTGTATTATTTTTCCCCTTGACCCTACCTGGCCCAAACTTCACACATGGGAAGAAGGTGTGCAGGGACCTTGAACCAATTTTTCCAAGCAAAGGTCAAGGTGAAAAAACCTCTGTGTAAAATCCTTGTTTGGAGCATATTTCCAGCCACTCACTGTCTCTCCTCTTTGCTCAGTTGGGCTCAACTTCATGAAAGAGTGTGCTTGGGTACAGGGTATGTAGTGACTTTGAACCAATTTTCTAGATGAAAAGTCAAGGTAAAAAAACTCTTTGCATGAGAAAACTTTGTTCAGAGTATGTTTTCTCTTCCCATGGCCTCACCTGCCGTAAACTGTACCAATAGAGTACCCGTGGGTAGAGGATGTTCAGGGACCTTGAATAGATGTTTTCAAGCAAAGGTCAAGTTGGAAAACCTCCATGTGTAAAATCCTTGTCCAGTGCATATTTTCTCTCCCCTTGGATCAGTTAAGCTTATACTTCATCCATAGGGTGCCCTTGGGTAGGGGATGTGCAATGACCTTGAAACAATTTTCTAGATGAAAGGTCAAGATCAGAAAATATGTTTGCATAAAAAATACTTGTCCAGAGCATATTTTCTTCACCTTGGCTCAGTGACTCAAATGCCACCTGAAGAGTGCACCTGGCTAGAGGGTATGAAGCGAACTTGAATTAATTTTCTAGATCAAAGGTCAAGGTTGAAAAACCTTTCTGTGTAATATCATTGCCCAAAACATTAATTCTCTCCTCTTGGCTCAGCTGGGCTCATGTTTCACTCATAGAGCATTCATGAGGTGGAGAGTGTGCTGTGACCTTGAACTAATTTTTATAGACCAAAGATCAAGGTCAGAAAACCTCTTTATGTAAAATCCTTGTCCAGGGTATATTTTCTGTACCCTTGGCCCTACCTGGATCAAACTTCAAGTTTCTAGGTTGGTGGCCAAGTTTATAGCAAAGCTCTGTAAATAAATTTCTTGGTCATTTTTTCTCCCATCCAAGTCACAAAGAAACTACAAGTGAGTTCCTGGTTAAAACCATTAAAAAAATACATTACCGTCTTCAAATTTTGAGTATGCAGAAATGAACTAAATTACGTTTGAAAAATACTCACATGGACCCTCACCTGACTTCAGACGGGTAAAAAACCCCTCAGGGTATAATTATCATACATGGGCCAGGACAAGGCAGGATTAAATCATCATTATCTTTATAAAAATAACAAGAAATACACTAGAGGTGTGATAAAATAGAAAAACAGAGAGTCAATTCCTTAAAACATGCTATATTTTGTTTGTTGTTAAACTTTTCCCTTGTATCGATTTGGTCCCTCCGTTTGTTCAGTACCAATTTTCATAGATTTTGGGAAAAGTTTTCCAACATATACTAATCCTATGCACCCAAAATTTTAGGAAGAGCTATGTATTGAGTATCTTGTTGGGCAAGTGCTCCAGGGTCATCCCTAACACCCCCTCTTAGTTTAAGCTCACCTGTGAGCTTAAGGCTCAAGTGAGCTTTTCTGATCATAATCTTCTAATTGCTGGGCCAATTTAAACAAAATTGCCTTAAAGTAGGGAGAGATAAGAATGAGTGAATATTTCAAAAATCTTCTCCTCAAGAACCACTGAGTCAGTAATGTGAAAGCTTCATTCTGTACATAGTGTAGATTCAAGTTTGTTCAAATCATGACCCCTCAGGGATAGGGTGGGACCACAAGAGGCAAGCAAATTTTGACACGGGAACGTATAGGAAGAAATATTTGAAAATCTTCTCAAGAACCACTCTGCAAGAACAGTGGAAACTAATGTGAAAGCTTCATTGCACTCAGCTATATTAAGGACCGAAATGGAAAATGCGATCTTAGTACCCTCTTAATATGTATTATTTTAAAAAATCTTTGTAACAAATTAACTGTATACATGTAGAAAATGTAATATAGATATCCGTAATGCCGTACACAGTACCAGTTATATCGCATGTATCAGCTGTGTGTCGCGTGACTGGTATAATAATAGAATTGTTTAGCTGAATGTAGAAAATGAGGCTATTGCAAGGACATACGCTTGTTTTTGGAGAAAAAAAAATGATACACATTAAGAAAGGTTTACATCGTCTTCCCGAAAAGTGCTGGGAGCTAGTCTGTGCTGTTTGAGTACTGGCAATTTTACCGAAAATGCGTACAATAGCTAAAAATTCCCACTTCGCTAAAATTCTGTTATAAATAAATATAATGTTAATGCAGATAAGAATCAGCTCCCAGCATTTTTTAAAATGTACACTATATGATCAGTTGATATTCCATATTTCAGCTCAAACAGACTAGACTATGCCCTTGCACTTTTGATGTAAATTAGGATTACGCTTATCGTTCTAGCGATATTCTTTATATTCCTTGTCGCTGTGCAGCTCCATAGCGACTAGATAAATTCATAATGTATATAATTGTTTTAAATAAATTATTGTCTTTTAGTTTTAATGATTAGATTTTTAAAAAAAAATGGCGATGGTTTCATATTTATTTAAGCATTTTTGTAATTATTAAATCAGTGAATTTACTCCTCTGGGTCACTTGTACTGCTTCATGTCAAGGCTGGTGAGGTCATTTATAATCTTGTAATTTTACAAAATTTTATTAAAAAAAAAAAAAAAAAAAGAATTGATAAAATAAATGAATTAAGTTGCTACGAGGATAGTGCATAAAGTTCATGGGCAATGACGTTTTAGTCAAAATGAATGGTTCAGATATATTTACATGTATTGTATATCAAAATATTTGTTATGAAAATAGAATAGTTTAGTAACTTAATATTTTTGTAAAATCGCGGTCTTTTTAGGTCGCAGATAGTGCGCATGGCCCAGGGTTAAAAATGCCATTTTTTTAAATAAAGTGCCATTTTTTAAATAAAGTGTTCTGATTAAAATGATTAATTTCTTTATAAAACAAATCAAAGCATTATAAAAATTAAATGTGTCAAAAATAAAGCAACTATCGTCAATTTCTGATATCTCTAGTATCGCCTACTATACAGACCGTGAAATTACTACAATGTAAATAAAAACCGCAAAGAATGTTTCAAAAATAGACAGAAAAAGCGACTTCGGTCATCCGAACGGAACAATGTCTAATCATAAAATGACATTTTAATTTGGTTGAACCTGCGTCAGAGACAAAATGTTAATTCAGTCTACTTGAAATTATTGGAATATATTTAGTTCATTGATTTGAAAATAGTATATACGATTTTTCAACGGTGTATACAATTTTCGGAGACACTACAAGAAGTGTATAACCACTGTTTTTGACGAAAATAGGATGTCCCTATTGATGACGTTGTTATAAATCTAGCGCAATGTCGGACTGGACTGTGCAGCCTGTGTATACGAAGTGTTTATTCTGATGACGCTCGTAAATTATCGAGTATTGTTTTGAATTTTAAAAATTAAATAAATAATGGTCTATACATAAATATTATTGCAAACACTTGGCAGTGTAGAATAATAAAGAAATTGCAGCGTATGTCCAATAACATGTGATAAAAATTCACACCTATAACATTCGTAAAATATTCATTGTTTAATTTTTTATGTATTTACTAAATCATGGTCTATATTATTATATTATCGTACATGTTTGCCAGTGCGGACGTTATTAAGGAAATTATAGCATTTGTCCGCGAACTTTAATTTTATGGACAACCCTCGTATTTACGCAACATCATGTGGTTAAATTGATTTTTGTCGCTTGTTAAATTTTTATGACGTCACAGACTTCCCATGCGGTGCACCACGGATGTGAACCCAAGCCTTCCTTAACACAGCCGAGCATAGTGTAGAATCAAGATTGTTCTTTCAAAACACTACTCCTCCTACAGTTTTGATCCAATATCAATACAACTGCACAAGTAGACTATACTAAGATACACAATTCTGTTTATCTGTTTTTGATTTCCTTGAACAGTGTTGCCATGGTTACTAAAATAAGTAGAGTTAAACCTTGTTATCTCGAACTATATATTAAACTTAGAGATAACCTAGAAATTATGTAGATGAAATTCTGGGAACCAGGTTTTTTTTTGTATAAAAACGCCATTTTTCGACCCCCATTTGACCCCTAGGGTGAAAATGAAAATCCCAAGACCTTATTACACATCTACAGGACACCACCAATTATCTTTCAAAATATGATCAGGCTAATACATAAAATGTAAGAGGAGTTCTGGGGACCAAGTTTTTGTTTGTATAAAAACGTCCTTTTTCGACCCTGATTTAACCCCCAGGGTGAAAATGAAAACTCCGAAACCTTATTGCACTTCTACAGGACACCGCCAATAATCTTCCAAAAGATGATTAGGGTACAACGTATAATGTAAGAGGAGTTCTGGGAACCAGGGGATTTTTGTATAAAATACATTTTTTTGACACCCATTTGACCCCCAGGGTGAAAATGAAAATTCCGAAACCTTATAACATATACATACATACACAGGACACCAAACATCTTCCGAAAGATTATTAGGCTACTACGTAAAATGTAAGAGGAGTTCTGTGAACCAATGCCCCCCCCCCCCCCATGCGAGGAAAATAAATGGACCCAAAAATCAACTTTGAATTGAGGTACCAAATATCATCATTAGAAGAACTGGATTTTTTATGTAAGAAATATTTATCAAATTGATACAAAAAAACATATTTCCTTATTTAAGTGTTATCTTCAACAATAATATGTCTAAATTTTTCCATTCAAGCAAATTTAGAATGTCATAAAAGGGAAATATTTTTTTATATATTTTGAAAAGAGGTAATAAATATTAACATTAGCAGAATTGAAATTTTGGTGTAAGAAATAGTTATCAATTTGATAAATAACCGTGTTACTTTTATAAAATTGCTAGCTTCAAAAATAATTTGTATTTTCCCTTTAGGGCATTCTACAATCTAAGGATACTGAAAATTGTCATGTTACAGAAAGAAGGTTTTTTTTTTTTTTACAAAGAAGGCGGTCGTTTTTCCTAATTTGTAGTTATTAAAATTTATAGCAAAATAACCATAATCATTTAAAAAAGACAACGTAAATGTTCATTACAGGTACCTATACGATCTCAAATATTTCGAAAACTGTTTTACATATATTTTTTGAATAGTATTACAGACTATTCAAAAATAGTTTGACTTGTACTTGCAACTTAAAATATATTAATATATTACATTATTACATAGTCTATTTATAGTCTCTATATAATCTATACAAACGAAAACAGTTCATAACACTACATATTCACTGGTTTTGAAGCCGTATTCACCGGAGGGTCGGTGCGCGTGCAGCGGCATTGTGACGTCACCATCAACACCTCAAACAACGTTGTAAACAATGGTTGCAACGGCCGGAGCCAGCTGTGTGTCTGAGCAGGAAAAACATAAGCCAAGCCTATCGCAGGATTATTTTCTAAACATAACGATGTCTAACATACAGCAAAAGGAAAACACGGAAGTTATAATTTGTAATCTGGACATTTTTTTAATTTTTCTACGACAGAAGTTCGTAAATGGAAGTGGTTTCATCATTCAGCCTTCAATGTCTTACTTATTCAAATCATGACTATATAATAAAACAATTATGGACTCTTTCGGTGGTGAATATGGTTTGTTATTCACCAGAAAAATATCAATATTGACCGAGGCGAAGCCGAGGTCAATATTGATATTTTTCTGGTGAATAACAAACCATATTCACCACCGAAAGAGTCCATAATTGTATAATATATCCTTGATATATATATATATATATATATATATATATATATATATATATATATATATATATATATATATATATATATATATATATATATATATATATATAATTGCATCTATTTCAAATTTCCTAACATTACTTCAGAGTTTATTTTTGTAACACTTCTTTTTTCTTTGTTTTTTCTTCTTTTTTAAGTTTTAGGGTTCATGACATTGGATGTCTCAGAGGTACCAAAGCTCTCTTTAAAATTCTAACAAATCGAATATTACTTTAAAGGTATACCTGAAAAATATAACATTCAGTACTAAAAAAAAATAGATATAGGAAATATTAATAGATCACTAACATGACTCCTCTTTCCTCAATATTATACGTGTATACAAAGAAAGGAAGTGACATCCTGTATTGAGAATGTTCAGCTTATCAATATGTCTTCCTTTTGATGGAGTTTAACTCTAGCTGGAATGGAACAAAACTAAAATGACAATATTTTGCTTGCTCCTTGGAATTTTTTTAAATTCCGTTACAGGTAATTTAACTTGTCAGTATAACAGTCAAAAAATTTATATCCTGTTAATAAAACTTTTTCCAAATGTAATTTGAATGTTAAATGTCTTCTTCTTATTTAATTTTTAAAAGTCAGACCATTAATATTCAGAAAAGGAAATATCTGAGGAATGATATGAAAGTCCTCGATTTACGATAATCAGCACAATTGCCTGAAATAGTTTTGTATTTTATATTTTTTAAAAGTCTTAATATCTAATAATTGTTTGTTTATTCATTTAAAATAATGATGATTATGAATAATAATAATGATGATGATTAATATAATTATTATTGTATGAATGATATCAACTCTTCGTTTGCTTTTGTCGTTTTTTTTTTTCCTTTCTTTTGGTCCTAGATACCTAGGTAAAAGGAAAAAAAAACTTACTGACATTGTATTACAAAAACACTTACCTGTTTTACTTGTGAAAATAATCATCCCCAGGGATTCTTTAAGTATCTGCAATTATTTATGAAATTAAGCGACATAAATACTAGTGTGAGTATAATATGTAGTACTTTGAAGTCAACCGTTGCTATATTTTATTTTTTCCAAATGTAATATGTATTAAAGTGCAGGCCAGTTTTATTTTTATATTGTCTCGGTTTGAGAAATATCAGCATATATATTTTTCATAAAGAGGAGATCATAAAATCTATGCTGAATCATAAAAGAAAGAGAGATTTAAGGAATATTTACATGTATCACCGCGGGATTCAAAATATTGCTTTATACATAGTACAAGCATGAATAAATTTTGATCATAATAACCACTCTGCTGAAAATCAGAGCACAGTGAGGGTAAAATAAAAACAAGTGGCAGAATGCGCATCGGAAAGAGATGTTTATACAATAAATACTTGCGCCAGTATTCTTTATCATACGAGGCTAGGACTCTGTCAATTTTCTGCATGTACATACAGCACTTGAAACCTTAACTGCAAGAAAAACTGTACAAAAAGCAAGTGTAATTTTAGGATATTTGAGGAATATTCGGTAATGTTAAGCAAATATCGACATATTTTTTATTATTCTATTATGAATTTAAAAAAAAAAATTAGACATTAAACGCATAATGTTGTACAATGAACAAAAACGTTTTTTTGCTAAAACAGTTGTATTCTTTAACAATTAAAGCAGAATCTATGTCAACTGACTGTCGATTGCCAGGAGTGTTATATCAAGGCACCAAAAACGTAACAGAAACTGGCAGACCGTGTCAAAGATGGGATGCACAGAGCCCACATGAACACGATTATTATGTTTTTAGCATTGCACAAGAGAATTACTGTAGAAATTTCGACAGAGAAGAGCCATGGTGTTTCACCAATGACTCTGATGTCCGCTGGGAACTCTGTGGGGTGAAAATATGTGGTCAGTAAATTTGTACTAAGATGATAAAACTGCTTTAATGTTACTTGAGTTTTATAGTGTAAGAATATTTTTTTGTATTTTTTTTTCAGGAACACCGTGTCTTAATCAGTCTTTTTATACCAAGGAAATAAGTAGCCAGTGTGTTTCTGGTATCACAAGTGTCAGTGAATACTGTAGGTCAGTGCTTTGTATATAAACAATAAAATAGTGAAGTTGCGTCATTTAAACGTACACAATATATATATATATATATATATATATATATATATATATATATATATATATATATATATATATATATATATATATATATATATATATATATATATATATATATATATATATATATATATATATATATATATATATTGAGGCAAATTCTTCTAATCAAACATTATGAAATAAAAATATCAGAGTAACAGAGCTACAGTAATAATGGCGTTGTAATCTTGTATTTGAAACAAAATCCTTCAATTGTGGTGACAGTCTGTGAGGATTCAGGCTTGATTACGTGTATTGCTAATTTAAAGAAAACAACCACTGCATAATGATTTGAATGTATATGTTCCGAAAAAGTCTTTTAAGAGTACTATAACTCTCCACCAGAATTTTAAATGTGACTATTTTAACACTATTTTTCCTGTTTACTGCATAAACAACCTTTTAACATTGTATTAATGTCATTTCCATATTTTCCAGCAATATATTAAACCTAATTTCGTGTTTGAAGATGAATATTGAAAATCTCACTGGTTCCAGTTGTCCCCAGATTACATGGCGATCTATTGCTCTGCAAATAAAGGGCACTTTGGAAGAGTTAACAGGGAAGTCCATCTCTCAATGTATGTTAACAAAAAAGTTTACCCCCTTTTCTCTGAACGCTAGTTAAAAGAAAAGTCCATCTCTGAATGAGAGTTTAAAGAGAAATTCATTTCTAATGTTAGTTAAAAAGAAGTAAATTTCATATAGGTAAAATGAAAATCTCCAGCCACATATTTTTTTTCTCAAAGTTTTTTTTTAAAAAATGGCCTTTAAATTGAAAAAGGGGTATCGATTTATTAGGGAGATAGTAGAAAGAGAGATATTTGAATATCAAAGGAAGTCTACAATTTCTTGTTATCTTACAGATTGGATATAAACTATATGTATCATTTACAACCAGAATTAGTCTTAAAATTTTTATCAATATATTCATCTAAATTTGACCATGAAAGAAGGACTTCCCATCTTTAAAAATGAGGCTCATGCGGAAAAAACTTAAATATCGTCAAATGATCTATCAAAATAAAATTAAAATGTTATGTTTTGCAGGCATTCTTTCACCATGTCGAGATCCCAGTATGATAGGTGATTCTTTTGTGGTGATTAACTTTGCTATCCCTTGTTACAATCAATTCTTCAGGAATGTAACAGGAGATGAATTATGCCGGTATTTATTCAAAATACATCTTAATATGACAAAATGTACATGTTAAAATGATAAACAGTGTTTATTTTCTTAAGTGTTTGTGTGAAGTTGTTCCATCCGAATATTAAAGTAACATATACTAAGGACACTGCAATAGAAATTAGGGATGTCAACGAATATTCGAGTACTCGACTATCGTTCGATCATACCGACTATCGACTAAAATTTCCTTAGTCGGTTAATCGTTCAAATGTGTTACCCAGAAGAAATTTTAAATTCAAGGTAATAAACTTGGATTCGCCCATTTCAAGTGCGAGCGTTTGATATCCTGCATTTAGATGAAATGTGCAATAAATATCATATTAATTTTGAAATCAAATAAATTGGATAAATATAGATGTACAGTATTTATTGTACTACGTAGATGTTTAAGATTCAGAAATTCGTTGTATAATGGTGATAGCGTAGATTAAACATTGTACCACTTGTGTATAAAAGACAAATAGTGAAAATGACATGAAAAATTAATTTAAATTTCAACGAATATTCGACTATCGTTCGACTAAAGCCTCCGACTATTCGACTAAGCTGTCCGAATAAAATTGACATCCCTAATAGAAATATATGCTGATTTCTGTAACTAATTAAGTTTTTTTTACCATTTGGAAGATTGTCTTCTCTATTTTCAGTCTTATCCTAAAGGCTGATTTAAAAAAAAAAAAGTTTGAAGTTAATTAAAATAATCGGCATTAATATTCAAAAGAATATCAAATTTGAAATTAATCCGCCTAAATATGCCAGTGTTTAAAAGCTTCTTATCCTCTCATTCAAATATAGAATAGAACAGCGTATTGGGCATTGTATGATATCAAGGGTACAGGACAGTGACAAAACAAACTCTACTTGTGTCGTCAAAGATAAAATAAGCATGGTTAACAGGTTTTTGCCTCTTCTTCCTGCACAGATTCAACACAATGTTAGTCTTTGTAAGTATTCTTTAATACAAAGATTCATATTTTTTTCCGATACATCCGATTTAGCTAGAAATTAAAGACAACATGGTGTCTGACACATGTGCTTCATATTTGAATATTTTACTGGAGAAAGGTATTGATGAAAAACTAACAACTAAATTTTATGATCAATGTAATGACGCCATTTCCCTTTTTATGTAGCAATAAACCATTTTCGCCTGCAAACGGGGTTTATGTCTAAAGTTGCTTTAATACCACGAGCATGTTATCCGTAAGAATAATTTCTAAAACGAGACAAGCTACTGACAAACAAGTTGATAGTACAAAGGTATCAACAATCTCATTTAAAGTCAACATTCGGCATTTGCAATGGTTGATACAATGACCTTGTTTGTAAATACAGCTGCAGTCTGTTATTAGAACAAATGTTGACCAACGTCTTTCATACAAATTGTTAGGTCATTACTTTCATACTGAATTGACTATTAATTTCTCAGTTTAGTCGATCATAACAAAGGGCACACTGCAGTATTGATTGGTCTACAGGGGATGCTTACTATTCAATTTTATCAGAGATCCATATTTGCTCTGCTCACAAATTTTATTGTTTCATTGGACATTTGTGTATGTACACTGATTGTATTCTTCGTATTTAAATCTAAAATAGTTCTCTCTTACTTTTGTAGGTATCAAATACTTTTTTTCTGAATTCCCTGTGCCGCTGGAAAATATAACAGGTATCACTTTAATTTATCGTGCATTAATTTTAAATTTATCTTGGATACTTAAAAGAATCGGGTACTCTTTGCAAGATAAAAATAAAATAATGATTAAAATAAAACAAACAAACAAATAAATAAATTAAAAAAGGATAGTAAAACTGTCACATTGATTTTATATTTTACAATCAAAATAAGAGTATTCCAAGATATTTGAGCGAATTACAAATGTTTTAAAAAAAAAACAAAAAAAAAAAAAAACAACAAAAAACAAAAACAAAACACACAAACACACACACACACACCCACACACACACACACACACACACACACACACATTTCTCCTAAAACACGCCAATAAAAAGAGAATAAAAAGACAAAACTGTTAATAATCAATGATCTCTTAATGAAAAATGTGACACGTAAGTGCTTTAATTTTGAGAGAGAGAGAGAGAGAGAGAGAGAGAGAGAGAGAGAGAGAGAGAGAGAGAACCCCATATAGTGGACATTCGGGAGCCTACAGCCTACATGCAGAATGTCTTTGTCATCTACATGATACTTGCGAATCAGTTATTAAAGAGTTCTGTGCTTTGATTCCATAGCAGAGATCTGATATTTGCGCATATGTATGAGTCTTCATTCTTTAAGTTCAATAAAAGCCAAGGTCATAGTTAGTGGTCAATGGTCAAATATCATGACCTTATCTACTGAATCTTTTAATGTTTGGCTTTGAAATTTTTTAAATAACTAAATATCAGAAACCTCATGGTCAATTTTTTATCTCATTTTGGCAGTTCCATTTCAATCAGTCTGTTGATTTTTTGTAACATTTAAATCACACATTTTCTTTAAAGATATCTTCACGTGTAGCATATTTACATGTGAATTATATTTTTACGTGTGCGCCAATATAACCGTATCACTATATTTTACTGAATTTTAGTGATGAATAATAAAGATAACAAATAGTAATCAAGTCCAAACGTTTATTGAAACAATAAAACTGGGAGCAGGGCAAACACGGACCTCTAAAAAATCATTAGAGGTGGGATCAGGTGCCATGAAGGAGTAAGCATACCTTGTCGACCGGCCATACCTTTTCATGGTCGGGCAAACGGAAAAACCCGTAAACAATTCAATGAAAAAATAATGGCCTAACAATTTGTATGAAAAAAGTCAGTCAGCATTCGACTTAACGATCTATTGTATTTGCTTTTAAAGTCATTGTGCCAACCATTTTGCGAAATGCTGACTTTTAAAAAAAAATTCTAACATCTTTGTTTCATCGACTAATTTGTCAATAGCTTGCTTCATGTTAGAAATCGTTATACGTAGAGCATGCTCCAACGTATGGATTCAGCTGGGAGACATAAACTCCATATGCAGGTGATAATAGTATATTACTACAAAAATAAGGGAAGTTGGCGATAGAAAAGTTGACGGTTATCATTAACGTCTTTTTCTAGTAAAATATCCAAATAAGAAACAGATGTGTCAGACTCAGTGGTATCTTTTATTTCGAGTTCAACGGGGTACATCGAATCAAGTAGGAATGAAAAGAATATTGCCAGTTGATAAAATGTCGTCGATATAACAAAAATGTTGCTTTGATTTGATTTTTGATAAACATCATCACACATATTTGTAATATATCCAATTGTAATTCTAAAAAAAAAATGCACATTCTGGATAATGTCGAATGTCTTATTTTGACCTCTTACAACAGGGGTCAGATAGGCTATATTACGAACTGTATGGGCAATTAAATCTTCATATTGCACTAATAGATTTTTTATCATAGAACAAAATATCAATTTTTTAAAAAGTGAATTTTAGGAAAAGATTCTCCCCACCTGTTTTGTACTAGTTTAAATGCAAAGATTTCCAATATGTACTTTCACGTAACAACTGCTGACATTCTGTGTTGTTCTCTGAAAACCTACTGGTATGCTTGATAAAGTTATTTTATTATCTAGATACTAAAATGCCTGCAGGAAGTCCAGAAACAAACTCTGATTTTTCTCAAACAGCGATTTTTCGTAAGTTGACTCTGATTAGTGTATATCGTCTTTCTAACATAAAGCTTCGAGGGTAGGATTTCTAAAAGGAAATAATTTCCTCTTCAAAATGAACAAATGAAATCACACACTTAGTTTTTCATTCTTTAATATTTTGAATTTTCATACAATTTTGAAATTGTATTATTATGTCACAAACTCTACTAATTTTCGTCCTACCCTACATGTTTTGCTTTAAAATATTGATAAAAAGAAAATATGTAAAAGATTAAAACAAATGAAGGAAAGAATGAAGTATTTATCTCAAAGCATTTGTAAAGCATTTCATATTTATCACATTATTTACATGTACGAGGGTTGTTCGGAAAGTTCGTGGACTACCGTCATAACTTTTTTACTTAATATTATATCCAAATTTGGAAGAAATATTTCAACAATAAATTCAAATGATGTGATTTAAATTTTTTTAAGATATCATGGTTTATTTCCAACTTATTTAGACTTAAAAAATGCGAAAATCGGATCACGGAGTAGGTCAAAATTTTGTAAATAACAATCAAGACACTTAATAATGTCTAAAGTCATATCCTCTGTAAAATGAAACAAAAACGGAAAATTCTACATCTTCAAATTTAGAATTGTTTCATCGTTTCTGATTCAAAATTATGACTTATTATTTTGTTTCATTGAAAAGAAATCAGTTTCAGAAGATAGGTAGTCCTCATTGAAAAAGGCAAAAAAGATGACGTCGAAGAACGTCACGGAGCAGGAGTTAACCATACAATATGTGTGTTGTACTCCGGAAAATTCCGGAAAAAACCCCTCTGAAAATGCCGGAGGAAGTAGGAAATATGTCAAAAGTGAGAAATGCATGTGTGTGTACATGGTTCAAGCGGTATTTGAATGATAGACTACTCTGCTTAGACGAGGGTGATCTGTAAAAAAAAAAAAAAAAAAAAAAAAAAAAAAAAAAAAAAAAAAACGGACTATCTGTAAAAATCTTATCAAAACATTGAACAGTTAGTAACGTCATGTTAAGAGTTTGGGGCTTCACAGATGCTGATCTTATGAAAGCACACTTATGCAGTGAAAAAAAAAAATATAACATTGACACACAAAATGATGCTAATGGAACAATTGTTAGCAAAATAGATTTCAAGTGATAGAGAAACGTTTTTCATGAGTGCACTGGTATTTGGCAATACCGTGAGAAATGTATAGGGATAGTATTTTTTAGAACCTCATGTCGGTATGTTTTTGACGTTAGAGTATTGCTGAGTTTGCTCCGTGGTTACAAAACGTGTTAATTTTAAAATTAAATAACATGAATTCTATTAAATCACATGGAATGAAACTTCACACTTAAACAAATAAATATTTTTACATATGATAATGTGCTCATTTTAAATTTCTTGAAGATAGTATAACGAAGATTGGCATTGTCCACGAACTTTTCGAACAACTCTCGTATATGTTACCATATTGTTACGATTCATGTATGTTTCAGTTGCGGTGGGATTTGCTGCTGCATTAATATTTGCTGTAAGCTTTGCAATCACCATATACAAAATAAGGTTTGTGTCCTTTAATTTTCGTTCAAAATTTAATTAAATCAAATTTCAAGAAAAAAAATATACAAGTTCAGATGTCGCATCTTTTAGAATGGCTTCGTCTGAGACTTTTACTCTTCTTCATCATTTTTTTCTTGACTTTCAAATTTTTACTAAAAGCTTGTTTAGCTAACCCGAGCGGAGGCTCGAGTGAACTTTAATAAATTTGTCCGTTGTCTGTCGTCCTTGTTGTTGCAAACTTTTCACATTTCAACTTCTCAAGAACCACTGGACCGATTTCAGCCAAACTTGGCGTGAAGCTTTTTTCGATAAAGAGGATTGCAATTTTTTGACATGAAGGGCAATGTCCTCTTTCAAGGAGAAATAATTAAGAATTACTAAAAATTTAATGGCATCTTTTCAACATCTTCTTCTCAAAAACCAGAGGGTCAGAAAAAAATACGTGAAAGCTTCAATTCCTAGCATAAATTTATGTTCATTATTAGCAAAACATACCTAGTAAGTCTTGTTATATAATGTTTTTATTATAAGACCTGTGCTTAGGGTTGAAGTTCAGTTCAGAATATATCAGAAGTTCATAATTTACACAATGCATGTGTACCTGAAAACAAAATCGTCTCCAGAACAGCAGGAACATTTTGATCATGTGATATTGGAGATAATATGATGTGGATTTAACTTTCAGTGAATCATAGCTCCCTTAAAACTATCTTTTGGTTCACAATATGGAGTAGAAATATTTATGAAAATAAAGGGAAATTTGAAAAAAAAATTCTTATGGAGAACAACAAGGCAAAGTGACTCAGGTGAGCGTTAGGGCCCATTGGACTCTTGTTTTTATATCGTTTTATTTACTCTTTATTTCTTAAAAACACGTGGTATCCAACCACAAAAATGACAATAACTAATATACAAAGTGCATACTAGTGTTCTTCCTTGCATGTATTGTTTACTGAATAGTCATGGAAATCTAAATTTCGATTTAATATGAAATATTTTTCATGTTCAAAGCAATGAAAAAGAAATATTGAAACACATACATTCAGTAGGACATTGTGTATGTTTTTATTTCTATAATTCTAAGAATTGCGAGTGAAGATGACATGATTGATTCTGAGAGTATATGTTACATTTGAAAGTGGAACCTTCTAGAAATGATAGACGGACTTATCACAACTCCATTTTCACAATGTTATTACCTTTCCAACTTTTTTGAAAAGTTTATATTTTCCCTTTTATTTGTATGGATTCATACATGTAGCTATAAAAATGTACAACACATCAACACACGTCTATTAGTTAGTTTATAGTTTTGATATACTCTTTAGAATAATCATTCTGATTTAAACTATTGTTTCTCAATTTATATAAACATTTTTTTTTTCAAAATCATACAGAGCAATAACATTGAGGAAAAGACGGAAAGAATTAATGCGACTCCCAAGTATCCCAAAGTCAAAGGACCCCCAATACGAAATAAAATTAACCTATCAAGATGGTACGTATTCCGACCCCGATTATGAAATCGTAGAGGAACAAGACGAGGGTTATGAACATTTACCCGGGCAAGGAGTAACTCTGCGTCTTACAGATGAGGATGGGCCATATGCAGATCCTATCAATGCAGATGGAGCATATCTAGATGTAGTGCAGAGCGAAAAAGAACCTAATGATTATGTCAACGTTTCTCCTTATATTGATTTAGTAGATGATACATTTGATGATCATTTTAAGTCAGAGGCCGCGGGAATTTTACAATCAGAGACTTCTGAAATGTAATTTACCTGAGAGCATAGATACAGAAAGAAATAAAGGGCTAAACGATGATTTTCCACCATTATATAGAGTGTATATGTATTTTGAATACTGATGGTTTTCGAGGCTGCATGACGAACGTCTGGATGTGAAGAATTAAAATAAAAACTATCCTACGGCTTTCCTATACATATTCGTTTTGTTGTTGTTGTATATTTCATCTGCAAACGTTATTAATAACAAAAACCCCACCGTTTTTAGATCATAATGTCCATAGCCAGATTGCTTCATACGATTAAAACATTGGATATATGTTTCTTATCGAAGAAAAAGGCACCGAAGCAAATAATTTCGGAATATTCATCAACTGAAACTGTATATGTGTTACAGTAAATATGTGAAATCAGGAATTTCATGCATTTCCTAAATCATCCAGTAAATATATGTATTTACTGGCCGTTTTAGGAAATACCTGTAATTACTAAATAACTAGTAAATTCATGTATTTTCTGAAAATTTTAGCCAATTTTACACGTTTTACCTGAACTAAGCTGGATGACTATACATATGCTTTAAAACATTCAGTAAGTATACAAATACCAGTATGCATGCTTTTTAAGCAGCAATTAATAAGAATTGTTTCTACAAAGCTGACGTTATACATTAATTTCCAATTCTGGACAAGACTTGGTGCATTTAAGGAGGAAAGCTTAAGGTATTTCCATCCTCCTGTAATAGCATTAGTTTTTACAGAAACTTTTATTAATATAAATTCATACCCAATAAAAATATCTTTTGGAAGTATGCTTTCCTGGTGTGTTGAAAAATTTTGTTAAGTAAATGAATTTTAAAAAAAATATATTTTCTTCATTTAATCAATTATTCTTTTTAAAAAAATATTGCTAAGGACAATAACTTTTCCTGTATTTCTTTGTAAAATGGATTCCCTGATATTCACATTTCAAATATAGTACAAATCTCTTTTCCTCTTAAACTTTCTGTAAGGCGTAACAATCTCGGCGATACATAATTAGCGTCTCTCAAATAGTGACCTAGATTCTCATTGGTTGCCGGATTAGCTTATCAATACCGAAATTTACACAGCTTTTCAATCACGGGTGAAAATCACAATTCTATTAATAAAGGTCTATTTCAAATATTATTTATTCACATGATATGCTAACCGACATGAACATTGAATATACTGTGCATTTGTTCTTATTTTATTATTCATATTTTTAAGTCATTCTCACAAAACAACAGTCAGTAAATACGTGTAAAAAGTATTGAAAAATTCAGTAAATACGTGTATTACCTAACTGAAAACAGTAAATACATGTATTTCCTAAACAGATTAGGAATTTCATGTATTTCCTAAAATTCAGGAAATACATGGATTTCCTGATTACACATATTTACTGTAACATATGCATAGTCAGTTATTTGTGTTCACTAGTTTATTTTTATTTAGAATGTTTTATTTTTCATCAAGTGATAAAAATCGAAGGTCACCCCAAAGAGTTTGAGAAGTTAGTTGTATCTTCATTGTTTATTTGTGATTATTTCTTCTGTATTCTTCTTTGAAGATATCTTCATAAAAGTTAAAAAGGGAATTCAATAATTCAGGAATTCTTCCCGTTCCTTAATACAGAAGAATCAACGTGAAATAATCAAATCGAATGTTTATAAATCAGGTAAAATGGAATAAAACTACTTAGTGAATATTATTATTTGTATTTGAATTATTTATTATTTGAATAAAACAGAAACCAATGGGCCACTTCAAAATGCACCCGAGTCACTATGGCTCACCTGAAAATTTTAAAAGATATTTTCTTTCGTTATTCGTTTCTTCAATTTAATTATGGGTATTTGACTACCTTCTGCAAAGAATTAAAATATGAGCACAGCCCATGATCCAAAAATTAAAACATGCTTTGTAATCGTCAGAAACAGATCTTTCATTATGTAATTGCATATTTTGGATCAGAGGTTGTGCTCTATATGAAATATTGAAAAAATACCTCAACTTTTGGCCATTTTTAGGGGAATTTACAGGATATGGGGAAAATGACGCATTTTATGACGTCAAAATGCATTGACTAGAGAGAAAATTAAGTCATGTTCATTGGATACACGGTCACCAAGGGTCCAAGTTATAAATACTGCATTTTCATCCAAAACTTAGCAGTTTTAATTTTTCAGAAATTCTTAGGGCCAAAAAAGGCCCTAAGTGGCTCTTGCTCTTTACACACCATGATCAGATCCTCATTGATCATCACATGCTTCGTCTCGGGGTTGTTTTTTAAGCTTTCATAACTTTTCACAAGCATAAATTTTAGGTCAACAGAGCGTCAATTCTGAGGAGAGGTCAACGACCGTATTGTTCTACTTCGTCTATTTGTAGTTGTAGGTCATTATTAGATAATTCGAGCCTTGCGATTTTTTCTTGAAGAGGCTGGACCGCTTTTGCTACTTCTTTACTCACCAGCTCAGCAATTTCACCCTGAATGGATAACTTTACAGCAGTAGCAATACGTGCTATGTCATCTTCTCCAATTACCACTTGGTGTGTTATTTGTGGGTTGGTCATGGAAGGAATGGGTGGAAATTCTTTGGGATCCAATTCTTTCAAAGTGTTGGAGGTGGTTATGTGAGACGGATCAGACACCGACCCATCCCTCTGTTTTTTTAGGTGACCTCATGACATCCGAGAATGATTTCGACATGTCACTTAAGTTTCTCTTGTTGTCTCCTTTCTCTGACATTTTTGTTTACCCAAATGTTTATACACAGTTTATACACAGAACAAAAGAAACAAAAGGAATCTTGTGTAGACAATATTAATCAGTGTTACTGAAAAAGTTTTTCGTTCTACGACTGTTCAGTACTGATGAACATATATATTGATAACTAACACAGATATAGCGCATATAAAATGAACATATATTAAAGTGACTTGGCCAGGAGAGCGTGAGTAATCATCAATAGAAAGAGTGTCAAAGTTTTTTCGAGTTACTCACGTCTATTTGAGTTTTTTTCCTAGCAAAGCATGATCTCTATTAATATATTTGTTTAATATCCCTCCTGTAGTCTTCCAATATCTTTTTTTCACAATTCTCCCTCGACTTATGGATATTTTTTTTTTTTACATATTTTCCCCAGTAGATTTCGAGCCAACCGCCTCTGTCAAGGGGCGCAACTCTCCCTATGGCCCCTAATTATGTAACATGTGATGTGAATATCATGCATGTAATATATACATGTAGTTGAAAATTGTTGAAATAAACATATTTCCTTCAGTAATGAATTACAAAATTTTGATCGAAAAGAGTTATTGCTTAAAGACTTTCGGCCCCTCTCGGTCCCTATTATGAGGAGCCAGCCCCTTTTTCTTCACACCACTTTAAAGCTCTCATGATTTTGAGCACTTTTTATTCAAAAATTGTTCAAAAATTCTTTTTCATTTCAAAGATATTTACAAAAGAAGTATTTAGGGGGCAGCCCTTCAACTCCTTAATGGGGACGTTTAGCAAAAAATGAAAGGTTGAATATTGTTTAGAAAATTATTCTGAACATCTTTTGTTCAGTATTGCTTATCAAAATAATTCCCACTTTTAAGATATGAAGCGCCAAAGATTTTACATTCTGGCCCCTTATAGCCCCTAATTATGTAACATATGATGTGAATATCATAATATATACGAGGGTTGTCCCAAAATTCCATAAACTGAGTTCATATCTATTCAAAATCTAGGTATCTTTATATAATTTTGTGGGTGTATAAAGTGTGTTTTTAGCTGATAAATTACGAAGTTTTAACATCATTACTTGAAAAACGTACATTTAATTGGACTTTTAATTTTACCGCGTCCTATCACCCAGCGCAATCTTCGACGTCAAAAAATACGTAAACGTCACCGGTACGAATTTTTGGGGAAAATGCATCAATTATCAGAATCACATTTTCTACTTTAATTAACATAAAGATTTGTGAAATAAATATGAAATATTATAATCGTTATGATGTACTTAACATTAAAATATACGCCAAAAAGTTTAAACTGTATGCATCTATTAATAATTCATAAAAATCTCCTTATCTCCGAGGAACTTTTTGTTCGTCTTTCCGAATGGGGTTGCACTGTGTAGCTTTGACGACGATTTCTTTGTCTATTTTCTTCGGCTGGTCTCTTTGTTTGCTTCGTTTTCCATATATACCTTGAGAAAAACATACTTGAATATATCTATGTGTTCCAAACATTTGTTTCTTCTGATGCACCTCTTTTAAAGTTCCGATCTACATTTTATCATATTCCATTGCGCCGCCTATGTCAATGCTGCGTCATTTTTTTTAAACAGTCAAGAGTCTAACCAGTGCAAATAAACATTATAACATTCTTATTAATGAAGGCATATGCGTTAAAATTGGAATAAAGATAGTTGTTTATGTAATTTGAGAAACTATTATTTTTATCCCACGAAATTTTGACAAGAAATTTATTTTTTGCGAGATTTTACATTTTATATACCGATTTTTAATAGCAAATTTTGAGGTTGCGCCGCCTCTTTACATCAGACATTGAATTATTTCATTTAAATAGGATAAATCTGTGTAATTATGTGTTTGGGAACATATTGTTTTTACTCTGTTTCTTATTATTATTATATATTAGGTCTTTCCACCTTTCTGTGGAAAGACCTCTTGAAATGCTTATGTTTATTATTAGGTCTTTCCACCTTTCTGTGGAAAGACCTATTGATTTTCTTCTGTTTCTTATTTTTATTAGGTCTTTCCACCTTTCTGTGGAAAGACCTATTGAAATTGTTCTGTTTATTATTATTATTTTTCCGCCAAGTATGTTTTTGAGTTTAAAGATTTATCTAAAAGATTTATAGTCCATGAGAATGTACTCCATGAAAGATTTTTGCAGTTGACCCTGTGTATATGATCTTTGACCCCTCCAAGAGTTATTGCCCCTTTCTCAATAAAAGCTTGTTATCTCTACTCCTCAAAAACCGTAAACCATAGAGATACTAATCCATCACCAATATCTTCGACTAAGTCAGTAGGCGCTCTGACCTTTTGAGTGCGGAAGGATTCATCAACCCCTTTAAGTAGTTATTGCCCCTGAAAATTTTTGAAATTTACAAATTATGGAAAATTTTCGTAACGATAAGTCGCAGAGTCATGAAACGAACTGCATTAGATTCCTTGACCTTGGACATTGAAGTTTATGTCAAGGTCAAAGGTCAAAGTCATTCCAAATTTGAGAAATTAAGCTCTTGTTATAGCTCTTTTATCTTTCAACATATACTGTATATCTTTGCATCTTTTAGATGTGCTCTTAAAACTATTTCAAATATTTCAATCTTATCACCTAAGCTTAATCCCTTTGAAAATTATTGCCCCTTGTGCGAAAAACCTTGTTATCACTACTCCTCAGACACCGTAAACCGTAGAAACACAAAACCTTCACTTATGTCTTCAGGGTCTTTAGACACTACTTCAATCTTTTCAATGCAAAATGATCTGATCGGAGAATGTACTCCGTAAAAGATATTTGCAGTTGACCCTGCGTATATGAACTTTGACCCCTCAAAGAGTTATTATCCCTTTCTCAATAAAAGCTTGTTATCGCTACTCCTTCGGAACCGAAAACCGTAGAGGTACGGAACCTTCACCAATGTCTTCGACTAATTGAGGGGGCTCTTCAATCTTTTCATTGCGAAAGTATTCGTGGACCCCTTTTATGAGTTATTGCCCCTGAAAGTTTTTGTTGTTTACAAATAATTAAAAATTTTCAAAACGATAAGTCGTAGAGACTTGGGACCAACTGCATAAGATTAATTGACCTTTGACCTTAAAATATATGCATAGGTCAAAGGTCAAGGTCATTCCAAAAATGAGAAATTAAGCTCTTTTTATATCTTTGTTCTCTTTCAATATATACTACTTATCTTTGCATCTTTAATATGTACTCTAAAACTAATTCAAAAATTTCATACTTGTCCCCAAAGTTTGAGCCCTTGAAAAGTTATTGCCCTTTTCATTAAAAACCTTGTTATCGCTACTCCTCCGAAACCGTAGATCGTAAAGACATCAAACCTTCACTAATGTCTTTAGGGTCTTTAGACACAACTTCAATCTATTCAGTGCGAAAGGATCCGATGACCCCTTCTATGAGTTATTGCCCTTTAATGTCTTTGCACTTACTATTAAACTTTCTAACTTTAAAACTAAAAGTCGTAGAAGCATGGGGTCAAATGCAATGTGACCCTTGACCTTTGACCTTGAATATTTGTTCAAGGTCAAAGGTCAAGGTCATTTCGAAATTTTTAAAATTTTCATTTTTTCCATCACTCAAGCCATTTCTGGTTTCTTTTGTATAAAAATAAACAGTAGAGAGTTAAATATAAAGAATATATGAAATTTAAAGAAGGTGGTAAGACCTCTAAGTGTTCGAGAACAATTAGTCTACTAGTTATTATTATTCTTCTTTTTTTTCTACTTTCTTCTCCGGTACTTTTTTGTCAGGGAGTGTTCTCATAGAACTGCTCATCCGATTGACATGAAACCTTTTTAGGGTTAATAGGCATGTTGTGTAGGTGTTCGGAACGAAGGTCATTTTGCGCGCACAGGCGTGCAATGAGTGAAATGACTGATATGCATGATGAAGCCGTAACTTTTACATTTCTTGATGAATTGCTTTGACACTCAAAAGGTGCGCTCTTCTCTGATTTGCTGATACAAAAATCTCAATAATTTCTTTGTTTTTTGACAAAATACTTTAAAAGTTAGAATATAAGTATATATTATAAGGTGCTACAACATGTTATATAGGAAATTTCTTGAAAACACGCGCATGCAGGTGTGCTGCAATCTGATTGGTTGAAACTTTAAATGTCTATAACTCCCTAGGTTTTCAACAAAACAGGATGAAATTTACGACATGGATAGGCACATAGAGCTCCTACATTATGATACTATCAAAATTGAATGCAATGCCATGCTTGCGCGTATGCTGAATTTTGATTGGCTAATACTTATAGGGTTACATCTCTCTTATTTTTCAATGAGATTCTTTAATATTTAACACAAATGTATGTATTGTGAGACACTATAAGAAAATTAATGTGAAAAATGTAGAAAACATGTGCAAGCACATGCGCTGAAATTTTATTGGCTTATACCCATATGGCTATATCGGAGTAGTTTTTCAATGAAATACCCTTAAAAATAAAGTGTCCATCTATATTACAAAAGTTTTGTGTAATTTATTGAAGCTTGTAGGGAATGGGGCATCATAAAGGATTGGGGAGCCGTTTGGGGAACATCTGTAACGGTTCCCGTTACAATTAGCACTAGTTACGCAATGCTTTACACTAAAAATATTAGTTGTTAGTAGTCTTAGTTATTTTGAAAGTTTCGTTAATTTATGATACTGGGTTACTACAAATCGACGCTTGTCTACGGAATTTTGGGACAACCCTCGTAGTTGTAAATTGTAGACATAAACATTTTTGCTTCAGTAATTCATACCAAAATATTGATCATTAAAGAGTTATTGATTAATGACTTTCGGCTCCTCTCGGCCCCTATTTTGAAAGGCCAGCCCCTTTTTCTTCATAGCACTTTAGAGATCTCATGATTTTAAACACTTTTTGTTCAACAACTAAACAGAAATTCTTTTCGTTTCAGAGATATTTACAAAAAAAGTATTTAGGAGCCGGCCCTTCAACTCCTTAGTATGAAAGGTTACATATTGTTCAGAACACAATTCTGAACATCTTTTTTTAGTATTGCTTATCAAAATATTTCCCACTTTTGAGATATAAAGCGTCAAAGATTTAGCATTCTGGCCCCTTTTCGTCCCTAATTATTTAACATGAAATATATGGAGATAACGAACAGTATTCAAGCTCAAAAGTCCATTAATCAATACAAAATAGGAGCAGAGCAAACATATGATGAAATATGTGGAGATAACGAACAGTATTCGAGCTCAAAAGTGCATTAAACAATACAAATTTTGGAGCAGAGCAAACACGGCCAGCCTCTTTTTCTTCACACCACTTTAGAGCTCTCATGATTTTAAACATTTTTTGTGCAACAGCTATTCAAAAAAAATTTCGTTTCCGAGATATTTGCAAAAGAAGTACTTACAGGCCGCCCCTTCAACTCTTTAATGCGGAAGATGAGCAATCATTGAAAGGGTGCATATTGTTCAGGACATAATTTTGAACATATTTATTCAATATACATGTAACTATTCGAAATATTTTCTAGTTTCGAGATATAAAGCGTATGAAATGTATGGAGACAACGAACAGTATTCAAGCTCAAAAGTCCATTACGCAATACAAGTTTTGGAGTAGAGCAAACACAAACCTCTAAAACATCAGAGGTAGGATCAGGTGCCATGGAGGAGTTTAAACGTAACCCTTCTCCTGAAATCTTCACGCTCTTAACTAAATTATAAGTAGCTTTTGCTCCACAAAGGAACAAAATTGTATGTTTACTTTTGGCAACACATGCCCAACAATGACAATTACTTTGGTCCTCTGTCATCCTGCTCATCGGTCCAATGTTCATCAAACAATTGCAAGCTGGTTCGACGTTGGGCATTCGATGGTTCGTTATTTGGCATTGGTTGAATTCCTGTAATCTTTTTATTTCCATAAATACAACTCAATTAATTGACTGAATCTTGGTAAATTTAATTGTTTCTCAAACAAATGTTTATTATTTTTTGTAACTTTAACGGAATGAAATAAACCGAAGGAAAACCAAGATAGTTTAATGTTTTCTCAATATCACTATTAACATTATCTGATATTCTTCTAGGATAAGAGTTCTGAGTTCAAATTTTTAAAACGTTTGTTCTTCATTCCATCTTACGTATAAATCATTCACTTCTTTTCCTGTTCATGTGAATGTTGTTTCTTTGTTTATAAAATGCATACCTTTACACAGATGAATCAGTACCTTAAATTCCAAACATCTGTAGTCTTATGACTCAAATTAAGGGTTTTCTCCCCACAAGATGCTATAAACAATAGACAACTATATCAAATTAAACCATTCAAAAACGATTTTTTTTATTATTAGAATAACTTGACAAGACGTCTAGTAAATATACATGCAGATTTTGCAACAAATGTTATTTTTGAATAACTTGTTCAATTTTTTTTTAAAAGAAAATACATGCTCGAGTAAAAACTTTCATATATCAATCACACATGTAACAACTATACTTAAATTTCAAGGGTTAAAACAATCCATTTGTACTTACTGCTTTTCAAAACAGGATATGTATGCTTTGTTCAAGTGTCCTTATTGATAAGATTGCCCACTCAGAGCTGATTAGGATGCCCGTTTCCTGCACTTTCCTCTGACCTAATTATTTAGAGCTCAAAAATACAGGACTTTAACATTTTTAAGTTCTATGATGTTAAACATAGAGTCTACAAAATTATATGCTGTACAGAATGAAGCCTCGACATGCATTCGCAATCTTTCGGATATTAATTACAAATATTTGTAATAATTTGAAATTTTTCTTTTTTATAGATAGACTAGGTTCTATAATAATTTTTCGCTCTTATTAAAGCACACACTGTAAACTTTAAATAAATCACAGAAAGAAACAAGAACTTTCAGTTAAATCTGAAAGGCGGCTTTCAGTAACTTTTCGGTGACCATTCAGTCACTAAATGACAGGTACAGTTACCTTTCAGCCACAATTCAGGTATGTTAGCTGAGTCTCCAGTTAAAAAGTTTTGGTTCAAATCATTGTATCAGCGTTAAGATGAAATACTTGACATGAAGAAGTGCCAATGGCAATAAATGCGATTTCCGCGAAAGTGTGTACGTTTACAATAATCATGCAATATCAATGGTTTCTAAATGAATCATATATTGATTTTTGTTAAGCAGAAAATAATCAATATATATGTAATCGGAATCAATCAAAATTAATTTCTGCAGTAAATGTGTGGAATATATGCATCTGTCTTTGAATTCTGTCCCACATGTTTTATCCCATGTTTTATCCTCGTAGTACATTTTACTTGGAATTAGTTTGTTTATCCGTTTTTTATTTTAATACCTGTTTTCTTTTTTGCTCAAATTGCTTTTTTATATTTTATAATCAATCTTTGTTTCTTCGGGAATTGTCTTTTTCCTCTTTTCTGATGTCTTAGCCTCTATTCTCTGAGAAAAACATGAACAGCTGTATATATTTCAGAATAAGAATACTTTTACGAAGAAAACCCCGTGAAGTAGTTCAGTTCTTGTGTTTGTGTCATCAACTTTAAAAAGACAGCTTTTCTTGTTTTGTTTGTGTAGGCCAAGGCCAAAGCATTATTTCTTCTTTACTAAGCAATGTTTGTCAATAAAAAACAAACAACTTATTCATTATTGCTATATTTTTTTCATAACGAGAGGAAGAATGTGGTAACTTCAGGGGTCTACGTCTACCGTAACTTTACAATGATACTTTGTACAAAATATTAAAGAGATAATTCTCCTTTAGAGTTAATCTGCAAGAAAACAATGCAATACTGTCCAAATCGGAAGTTACCATATCCTGATGAAAATCGTTGGGTAATAAGACCATAAGATATGTACAGGAAAAAAGACAAATATTTTCCACTTCATCCAACATAGCCGCCATAAGAACGAAGCGCCACCTACATTATGTACATTTTAGAACAGTATCCCGAAAATAATTAAAGTAAAATGGTAAATATCACATTTGATTTATTTTACTTAAAAGTAATTTTTTTTTTTTTTTTTTTTTTTTTTTTTTTTTTTTTTTTTTTTTTTGAGGTATTTTATAATAATCAATGACAATGTTCTTTTAAAACTAAAATTTATTATATTCAAATATGCAACATATCAAATGGCAGACAAATGATAAAATTTGGTATCATGCCAATTTTGAAGAATTGAAAAATAATATGTTCATATTGAATGGGCAAAATTTCCAAGATCAGGCAACAAAATTAATATTTTCGACATTAATATCATTATATTAAACATTATCTTTGTAAAATATCGAGCTTGAGCTTTGACACTTTACTGAGATACAGAGATTTATACATTGACAATTTTTGGGAAAAAATCCTCTAAATTAAATCAAAATTTGTTCATTTCTCAGATGGATTATCGAGTAATATACATGTACATATCTTGAAATTATCCATATTTTTGGTTCTATATACAGACCCTGAAACGTGCTACTACCCCACACGCACGCTGCACGAACGGTACACGCTCTCTACACGGTTTGCACGAAACGCTGCACGGTTTACACGAAACGCTACACGGTTTGCACGAAACGCTACACGATTTACACGAAACGTTTTGCACGAAAGGCTGCACGGTTTACACGAAAGCCTGCACGAAACGCTTTGTACACGATTCTCGCACGCTTTGGCCTCGATCTGGATTTTCTATTCGGAATCTCTCGGACTTTATTTCAATTATTACGGATAAATCAACGAGTAGTAAAATTACAATCATTCAGATTAAGTTAAGATTAAAACTCGCTACACTAGTACTATATTAACAGATAAAATACTCAATGTTCAGTTGTAATTAATTAATAGTTGTCATTCAGTATGTGACCCGCCCGGTCAAGTGCATCGTCAAACTTTTTTCACTAGACTCTAAATTACGCACTGAAAAAAATAATTATATTTGTAATTCATAATCTTTTACAGCATTTAATGTTTTTACAATTATAGTTTGATATGAAAAAGTCGTTTCATTACGGACTTTATTACTGACAAATAAACTCAGTTTCACAGTTATATCTGAAAAAAAAAAACAAAACAAAAAAAAAACATTTTGATTAAATTGCGTATGATTTCTGTAAAGATTGATTTTCTTCTCCATTATTTTTATTATTGATTGATTTATACATTTTTTTTTTTTTTTTTTTTTTTTTTTTTGATTTAATAAAGAAAATAATTTCATTTGATTAAATTAGGCTCTGTTTATAATTTGCAAATGTAATATGTACTCTGCATCAAACAGGAACATTGTGCAGGAAAGGGGGGGGGGAGAGAGATTACCGAGATCTTACTGTTCTTCAAATCTGTACATGGCTAAATATAACGGGCACTTGTTTCAGTAAGTAAAAAATCGGGAAAAATTATTATAGAAACAAGTGCCCGTTCTAATAAGAAAAGATATTCATGTCTCCAGAGGACCCGATACATGTAATTCATTAATATGCACTTTATTCAGAATGGTAAATATATCGTTTCATTACAGAGTTAAATTTTAATTTATCATTAAAATCTTATATGGCAGAGAAACCGGAGAATATGTATTGTAATTCTTTCGTTCTCTCTTCCGGTATTGTGTTTATCAAATATCAATATACCCACCACCTTTTAAAATCCTTGATTTCAAACCCCGTCTAGAAAAAAAAAATCAATAATTATGTAATCAATAGTCAAGGCTCTTAAAGCGACAGTACGGCTGCAAAATGTGTGCTATTTCATCCAAATTTACCCAATATGTCATTAAGGATTAAGGTATAAAGTTGATGTAAGCAGTTTGAGAAACAGAAATATTCTCTGCTCAAACAAAATTAACGTAATTAGAATCTGCCGGAAAATCAAGGGTCGTACGAACTGGAGCAATCTTAGATCTGTTTATTTGTACCACGTGAATTCTAAAACGGCACGTGCCTACACTGTAGAGTTTACAGTTATAATGAATATTAGGTGAAAGCAATTTTCAAAAACACAAATTATCATAACTTTCTGATAAAATAATCTAAAATTATAATAATCGTAAAGATTTTAGTCTGCATTCAGGCGAATTTAACAGAATTAAAAGTACAAATGTTTACGTTTTGTGTATTTGGGTCCGAGAAAGGGAAAACCAACTAATCATACGTTATCGCGGCAAACGTCAAACAAAATATTTTTCTGCACAGATAAAAAAAATTAGCATTTCAAATGCCAACAATGTTTTTAAGTCAAAGATGTATTTTTAATGTTGAGTTTACACTATTTTTTTTCTTTGAAAGTGACGGAAAAATGAGAAATGATAACAAGTATCAACAAACCTGTCGAATAGAACCTTCGAGAGCCCTGCGTGAGTGTCGCCGAGTTCCCGTTTCTTCCTTATCCAGCGATTTTATTAATCCCCAAACTAAATTTTAGTCATGAAAGTTGCTTTTTCAAGTTCTATTTTCAGTTTCTTTTTCTTTTTGGTCGACTTGGTCAATGTAGCAGGCCTACCGGGATTCCCTCTCTAACCATGCTGTTTTGTTAATGAAAACTACGCATGCGTGCATAGCATGGAATGTGGAACCCCGAACACGTTGCGATGTATATATTTACGTCCCATAAATAACTATTAATTTTAATGAAATAATCCAAATTATTTAATTGTAAAAGTTGTAATTTTCTGAAAGTTTATACATTTATGAGTAGTAAAAAAATTCCAAATCTTGTCGGAAAATTTTATCTAGTCAGTTTTTTTTATGAGATGCGCTGTACTGTCACTTTAACAATACATTCAATATATATATACGTATACATGTCATATGTCCTAAAAACTAAAATAATATGCTCAGAACTGCGTGATTAATAAAAACAATTAATATATAATTATATAGGATTTGTTTCTTTATATTATTTTATTCACGAATACACTGGCAAATTAATTCACTGTTTACAGACAATCGGATAAATTTAAGAAATAAAATCAACGGGTATTACCTTTTAATTAATCGATCGTTATTGTCAGATGTCATCTTAGCTATGATTGACAAGAGAGTTTTCAGTCCCGGCACGCGGAGTCCGTGATCGCTGTTGTAAATGACCATGATCACAGTCGTAAGAAGAGTGTTGAAAGTGTAAAGAAGATTCCAATATATTTTTAAGGGTGCATCGGGCGCACCCCATCGAAAAAGCAATAAATTTCTTACAAAAGAAAATTATCAATAAAACACTTGTTTACAACAACAACTCAGTTTGTGTTTTCATTTGATCACCCCCCCCCCCCGAAATATTTAACCTTGTATTTGCCGATGCATGTGAATTATAATTCATTTATATGACTTTTATTTATCAACCGATTTTATGCATAGAAAGATAATAAATGAATCATCGTTTTCAAAATTATTTGTATCACAAAATCTTGTAATATAAGAAAAATATGTTCGTTTATAAAGAAAATCAGTTAACTGTTCTCCCCGGCCTAGAATTCCTATACTTCACATTTATAGCAACGCACTAAATTTTGCATTTTATTTTTCACGGCTGCCATACATGTATCTGTCTATTATTTTGTATTAATCACCGATATGTTCTTTTAATCTCTATATCCAATGTACAATGGTGAAGATTTTCAAATAAATGAATGAAAAGGACCAGACCGGATTCCTAATGAATTTTCTTTTTAAAAAATATTTAGTATTGCTCCCTATAAAAAATGTATTGAATCAAATACCTTAAAATTGATGTGCATATACATGTAATTAATTACTTTTAACACATTTTCTGTCCATCTTTATTTAAAGCTTTAAGAAAATAAAACAAATATGTAATATATTACCGAATAATTTTATTTTGTTGTTTCCGTATTTTTTTTTTCACTCTTAAAATACCACCGGTATGATATATCCGAATAATATTAGTTACAAACAACACAGAATGACATGTTAATCCAACAATAATCATATTAAAAATAAGAGGACTTCCGAATGAATCCTACACGTTTCTCACACGATTCTTGCACGAAAGTCGCACGTTTCTCACACGGTTCTTACACGAAAGTCGCACGTTTTCACACGCTTCTCGCACGCTCGCTACACGGTTTGCACGAAACGCTTTGGAGCTTACACGAAACGCTGCACGGTTTACACGAAACGCTGCACGATTTACACGAAACGCTACACGGTTTGCACGAAACGAAAAGCGCACGAAAGTCACACGCTTTTTGGGGGTAGTAGCACGTTTCAGGGTCTGTAAAATGACTACCATGTATTTGATCACGTTTATAGAAGTTATTCAAATTGCATAATTTATTAAAATTGAAAATTCAATTAAAATTTTAACTTTTAACCTTAATACTAGGATTGACATTTTGCACACAGTTTTTTTTTTTTTTTTTTTTTATTAGTATGAATTATATTTGACTGACTTTCACATTTTCAACAATCATGTAAAATGAACCTTTTTTTTTTTTTCTTTTTTGTAGGACAGTTCCTTATTTATTATTTTTTTTTTAATCTAAGCAATTGAGAGGGACTCTGGTACATCACTATTCATTTAAATTAAGAGACAAGAAAACAGCCTTTAATAAGTACTTTGCATACTGCAAAATTTTAAATTGGCCTTCTCCGAAAAAATAAAATTTCTTAGTTTTAAAAATATCAAACTCTAAGAGGTTTCAAAGCAGTTTCTTTAAAAGTTTCACTGTATTATAGATCTTTTCATAAACACATATCTATTCATTTGAGAATGTAGGTTTTACATGTCGCCAAAGAAATGAAAATATGGTAAACATTATGATATATGGTTGTTTTTGTTTTTTGTTTTTTGTTGTTTTTTTTTTTTTTATTTTTTTTTTTGGTTTTGTTTTCTTTTTTTTTTTCTTTTCTTTTTTTTTTAAATTGAGCTCGTTATTATCGAGATTTTTTTAAATTATCATAGAATTTTTTTTTCTTCCCTTATTAAAATGAATTTTGTAGATTCTTATAACCAAGACTTCCATTTTTATGCTATAAGTAAGCCAGTTATTTCACATACCAATATTTTCAAAATTCGATTAATTATTTACCAGGTAAATTTGTTTGAATAATGCTACTTAAGCTGGGTCATAAAATCTTTCAAAAATCTGATTTGTTTTATTGAAAATTGGTGTTTTTAATGCAGTTTTAGAGGGTTTTTTTTTCTTTGGAACTTAGGAAACTTAAAAAAAATTTGAAAAAGCTCATATTCTGAGAAGTATTTATTATCTTTGTCGAAATGTTTTAAACAATAATCGTTTCTCATCATTTGCAGATCAGATTTGTAGTATTGTTGTAAAAATTTGATTTTGTCCCTGTTCCATCACATTCAACGTACAAAGTATATGCTGTATGAGAACTCTTTTACTTTGGCACTATGTCACTTAAGAATATTGGTCTTGGTTGTCTTCAGGGCCCATTCTTCTAATATTTACCATTACATCTGGAATATTCTTTCCAAACTTAAATTCTGACCAACTATCATGTATTTCAAGGGATTTTCCAAACTAAGATTTTTAAATGTGCAAGGAATTTCAGATACAGGTATATTTTGTTCGAAATTATATCTTTCGAATATATAGACATATTGTATTTGAGATACTAATTGTGAATTCTATGAATTATATATTCAAGTTATATCAACTATAGAAAATACTTTTCACTGACCGAGAAGCTATCGAAGATTTAGATAATACTCCCCACTTTTTTATGGTGCTATCAGGAAGTTATGTTCTTTTTTTTCATGTGTATCCTCAATCAATTTTCAGTTTTCAAGTTTTCCTACCATAAAACATCAAACTTTTGTTCAAGAACATTAAGATGACATTATACAATTTTCTAATCGGATTTATGTTTGTTTCTACAACAGATAAAGCAGCTTTTATCATATTAACTAGTGGTCTGGGGGTTTAATCAATCCTGTGATATAAGCCGCGCTTCAATTTCTAGGACACGTTCAGATGTAACTTAACCTTTCAGGAGAAAAAAAATAATCTAACATGCCAAACCTTTTTGCACTACGATGGTTGTCTTCAGACTTCATTTTCAATTGCTTAAGTTCTTTTGAAAAATATTGTATATTAAGTTGTCAGTACATTAAAGATGGATGCTCTTTGATTGTACCATCAGATGCGTTTATGCCGCAAATAAGCTTTACATTTTTGAATCCCCAATTCCTGACTTTTTGAAAATGGAATTGATGTTAAAGAATATTATCTTTTGAAATATCTGTCACAAAAAATTGCACATTTTTTCAATCTTGATTATGTGCAACATTTATTCGATGTAGTTTAATTTTAAGTCTATTGTTTATTTCGGAAATCTAACTGTTCATTCAAACATTAAATACTTCTGTGAACTTGACATATATCCCATACGATAATACGATAACTGAAACAGCTTGAAATTAAATCTGGAGATAGCAAATAATATTCAAACTCAAAGTCCATTTAAGCAATACATATCGGGAGCAAAGCAAACACGGACCTACAAAAACATCGGAAGCGGGAACAGGTGTTATGGAAGAGTAAACATCCCCTGCCGACTGGTCACACCCGATGTGTGCTCCTCATCATGATCGGGCAAACGGAAAAATCCGGAGACAATTCGATGTGTAGATATTGCCTTACAAAATTTTTTTTTTTTTTTTTTTTTTTGGTCAAGAATATCCCGTATATACAGTATATTATGAGAATGACGCGCCAATTAAATGAAATGCTAATGGGCCAACTTAAGAATTACACAAATTAGGGATTTTTTTAAATAAAACTTCAGTTTAAGCTTCATTAGTTCTAAAACAACTCTCTGAATTTTAAATTATGATTTTGCATTGGCGGTTTGCCGAAAATGTTATATTTGTGTTTCTGATTTTAAGACTGAATTGTTTCGGACGTTTGGTTAGTTCATCTGCTGCTTGTCTGTTGACAGTGAGGGTAAACGTATAGATGTATACAAAAGCTTTCCTGTTTATATGACAAAGATGCCTTTATTGCAACTTTGTTAATGCATACATACATCGGCCGCTAAGATCTAGATTGCATAACAATTTTCGAATCACTAAAATCAGTTAATAATTTTTAATAACTTTCATATGTCAAAATAACTTGTCAGTTTTTTTTAACTTTGTGCTACTGTATAATCGTTGACAAATTCCATCCCCATCACTTACCTCCCACCTCCACCATCTACCCCCACCCATTCCAGACCATACAATTTTTTAATGTTCTTCAAACTGTTTTATACAATAAATAGTTTGTTATTACTTGTTGGTTAAATGAAATGAATATTCACAGGTTATTTAATTTTGCCCAATTTTAAAATCTCAATCTTTTTTTTTTAAATTTGCTTTAACAATTATTGAAATAATAAATAATTATTTATGTTAGGTTTTTTTTCATTGGAAGGTGGTCATATCTCAACTCACACTGAATGTAAGTTTTTTTTTTTTTTTTTTTTTTTTTTTTTTTTTTTTTTTACATTTATTATGATATGCATCCTATCAACTTTGATACTCTTGTATAAAAGTGATTGCACAGACAATGAGATCAATTTTTCTTGGGCAAAATTTAAATTTCACGAACTAGCAAAACTCTGTTTCTTTCAATAATTTCACAGAAATAACACTTAAGAGAGACAAAAAACTTCTGATTTCTACGAACTGGAAAATAAGAATTATTAAAAAAGCATTGTGAATCAAAGTCAGTACATTAAAGTTTTGTTAACATGAATAAAAAAAATGTATTTAGCGGAGAAAAACTTTCTTAAAGCATATTTCATAAAATTCTAATACGAAAAAAGCATTGCAAAGTCAAAAGTTGTATATGTATGTATTCAGGAAGGGGGAGGGGCTTTCAACTTTTCTAAATTTTTAAAGACATAATCAAGCAATTTTATAAATCTATCAGAAGCAAGATATGAGTTTAATCTTCTATATTACTATATTGTACACAAATTTAAGCTGTGCACTTATTGCACATGCTCTTAGAGAAGAGCATCCGCCATGAAAAACGCCTATGTTATGAATGGAAAAAATGTGTTATTCTTTTTCTCCGTTTCTTGGATTTATAGTAGTAATCTGCAATCAAGGTACAGAGAAATATGGCCAAAAATATTGAGTTTCTGGTCAAGAAGTCCCAGAGAGCAGTCCCTGGGACTGCTCTGGAACTGCTTTGGGGCTGTTCTAGGAAGCAGACTAGCAGTCCCAGTAGTCCCAGTAGACTGCTTTCTTGGACTGCTTTGTTAACTCATGCGTGAAAAAGGATCTTATTGACATTATAGCTCCACCCCTTGTGTTTTACAAATTTGCAGGTTCCTTGTTGTAGTTGTTTGTACTTTCAGCAGACAGGTTGTTAAAATAAATATTAAAAAGACAGGGATTTCTTGTAAAATTTTAATTGGTAGATATAAATGTAGTAACCGAAGAAAGGTAGGATATTTATGTCCATGTGTAAACCGCCGACCTTGGACGCACAAAGAACACTAAAGGTTCCCAGAGGATGTAAATTCATCTTGTTTATTTGCAAAATTTATAAATTTATACGTATAGATAAGAAAAAAAAGAACTGTATGACATGTACTTCGTCGATTTATTAAAAGTCATACATGTTGTACAAACTTGGGGTTTCAATCGCCTCTGGGCATGATTAACACAAAGTCTACGCATGTTATTTGGTCAGGTGCGGATCCTGGAATTTTTTTTTTAGGATAAGTTCACCTAAATCAAAAAAAATCCAACCCAGAAATTTCTTGACAAGCAGAAAAAGAAAAAAAATAATAACAAAAAATAAATAAAAAAAAAAAAAAAGAGAGAAAAAAACGTAAAATCCATTTCCCAAAGGTGAAAAAAGTGAAAAGTCCTATTTCCTTTTGGTTGTGGGGTCCACGGTTTCTAGGGGGTGGGTCCAAAGTCATTTTTATTCGCTTCAGTATATACTTTTAATAGCTCTGCAAATTCCAGGGGGTCCGCCCCCGAAACATCCCCTCCTCTAGATCTGCGCATGTTGGTTATCAGTGTTACACATCTCTGACCTTGCTGGTTAACAATAGCAATAATTTTGATCTTTGTACTGCAAACATTCTTGTTTCAATAAATACGATTATAAACATTATTCATGGATTATCTAACTTTGAATATCTGAAGTATTCACTCGCATTTATTTGCACTTGAACGTTTTAGAATAAAACACTTAAAACTAATTAAATTGTTTTCTGTTACATAAAGAATCCTACAATTATTAAATTGGCAAGTCGGTGAAAGTAATCATGACCAATCTCCAACACCAATTTAAATTGTAATCAGAGTGATATGGGGCTCGGCCTTGCTCTATGATCGTAAGATCTGTTTTTAGCTAATTCTGCCGGGAAAATGAGCCATTCAATTTTATTTTTTTTTTCTTATTTAAAAAAAAAATACAGAAACGAAAATCAATCAAAGGAAGTAAACAAATCGGTTTAATGTAGTGTAAAATTACTAAATCATATGATTTTTTTTCCTGTAGGAAAAAGGGCAAATTGCTAAAATACATGAAAATGAAAATTTAAAAAAAAAAAAAATCAGGGATTAACTGGTACAGTAATTAACATGAATTTTCCTAAAATAGAAATCAATTACAGTGTAATGAAGTTCATCATTTCATAGCGTATTTTAACAAAACTTACAATTTTGAGATAGAAGTGTTAAAACACTATTTACCCTACAGTAATGACTAAAGTTTGAATGTAAAAATAAATTAAAAGCAACGTCAAGCGGATTGATAGGATTTTTTATGTTAGTCATATTGTGACGTATGGAGCATATACGAAACAAATAAACAACCATTTTCAACCAATCAAATGGCGCGTTGCATGTACAACCAGAAATTATATTTAAAAAAATACTTTACCCGCAGAAACGTTCTTTGTTTGAATTTGTTATTGATTGATTGCAGAAAGTATATATATATATATATATATATATATATATATATATATATATATATATATATATATATATATATATATATATATATATATATATATATATATATATATATATATATATATATATATATATACCAGCGATTATTTTAAAAAAATTATAAAAAAAAAAAATATATATATTATCTTTCAGTTTGTGTACCAAAGCTTTTGAAGTGCTTTCAGAAAACAACTCTTAATTCTTCATGAGATAGATTAGTTGTTTTATGCTCAGAATATTAATCGTTGCCAAATGTACAAATGTTTACAAAATGCTTGTACAAAACTTGTACAAAAAACTTTTACAAAACACTTATTACATTGAAAAAATTGCTTAATCACAGTTTCACACAAAGTTTGAAGAATCTTTAAAACCGCAATTGAACGTGCTAAAAAGATCCCTCTGTAATTTGTTTCTAAGAGGAATTTGCTGTTGCCATGGAGATAAGAAATTGAACAATATTCCTTAGTTTGCAGAGAAGTGTAATATATTTTTGCTTATTATACAGACCCTAAAACGTGCTACTACACCACTTGCACGGTTCGGTTCGTTTCGTTTTGTGTACGGTACGGTACGCTTCTTGCACGGAACGGTACGCTTTGTGAACGGTACGGTTCGCTTAGTGCACGGTACGGTACGCTTCTTGCACGGTACGGTTCGTTTTGTGTACGGTACGGTTCGCTTTGTGCACGGTACGGTACGCTTCTTGCACGGAACGGTTCGTTTTGTGAACGGTACGCTTTGGTGAACGGTATGTAAATTAAGTGGGCGGAGCCTGTACGCTTTAGATTATGATTGGCTACTTCATAAAGTCGTTTATTTCTTTATTATAATCTCTTTATTTGATATAAATGGAAGGACGGTGTCGCAAGCATTTTTTAATAAGTTGTTTTTAAGTTAAAACTTTTATAAATATTTCCTTTTTACAGCTGTATTTTTGTTATTAAATGTAACTAGTCGTCTTAATAACTGTATCTTTTTTTTATTTACTTTCTGTATGAACTACTTTCAATTTTTAAAATAAATAATTATAGTTGTCTATTTTTTATCTTATTTTGTACAACATCGCCTTATGGTTCATTTAAACTTGGAAAGAAATCGAACATATCAACAAACACTGTATAAGAAGGATGAAAAAAATATTTTGGTTGCGTTGCCATAAAAGGCCTTCCTGTATTTTTTTTAACGAATAAGCGTACATATGTTTTTTTTTTCCTTTAAGTTTTCCTAATTGAATACAATTATTATTTTAAATATTCACTTATCACACTTTTAAGTAAATGAGATTGATTTTATAAATCGCTCATGCTTTCATTTCGTCTACCATTCTTTTTACGTTCTTGTCACTGCTGCTTCCTTAAAAAAACACAAACAAACAAACAAACAAACAAATTTCTCTTGACCGAATGATCAAACAAGTTATTAGTTTTATTTGCGAGGAATTATATTTTTTTTTTACATTGATTTCTTAGGTGTTTGGATCACTAGGAAAAATACATTGAAAAGTAATCGGTAGAAGTGCACACAATAAGTGCAAAATATTACTTATTTTTTGTGCGCGTAATTGTTTTCCTTTTAACATAAATTTTCCATCAATGTGTAAAAACGTTTTTTGAAGGGAAGTTACAATCAAGAAAACGGTTAAGACAGCGACAATTCCATCTTCAATGTATAAATGTGTATAATATAAATTGACGGCAAGACAGATTTCCGAAATAACTAATGTCAAAATGTTAGAAATAAATAGTCCGTTTTCAATTACTCTCCCCCCCCCTTCTTTGTTTCCTTGTCAAACTCGCTTTTTTATTGAAGATCTAGAAGAAAAACTGACTGCACATGAAATTCTGTTTAAATCTGCTGATTAAAACTGATTCGTTGTTGTAGACTTACTGTTAAAGACAGCAAACTGTTGATACACGTGTGAATGTAAGCATATCTGGACTAACGGGATTAGATACGGTTCAATATACACAGCTCAAGTTTTTACCTGTGCACGTGTGAAGACAATACTTGATCGAAATTTTCAAATGTTTTAGAGTAAATAACGAAAGTATAGAAAGACGTCAGTCTAGATAACGAGACCATGGCAAGAAATGTACAGTATTTCTTTTAAAAAAATCTTGGATGAACACGCATGCACGGACTAAGTATTTTTTTTTTTAATTAAACTGGGCTTTTTGTGTAAATTCCAGGTTACATATTTTACCTGCAGATTTCAGTGAATAAAGCAAATGAAATGGGAAAATGTTTTAAATAAAAATTAATTCTGACATATATCCAGATTTTTTTTTTTTTTTTTTTTTTTTTTTTTTTTTTTTGATTACGTGTATTAAACTGAAAATTCCATGCGAAAATGTGGCGATCGAACTTTTTGACAGTATGTTATATTGGCGATAACATCTTGAGTTGGTCAGAAGAGTGTAAACCGACACATATTATTTATATATATACATCGCTTTTATTTATTTTTTCTGGTGATTGAGAGGCGTTTACATTTTAACATGTTCGCTTTCAAATTCGGGTTATATACAGTCAAATTTAACGATTTATTAAATATATGATTTCAAAATTTTACATATTTTCTTTCTTATTATTTTTTTTTTTTTCAACTTTGTTGTTAGACAAGGGACGTAATATTATTAAAAACAATATACCTCTCTGCATTTGAGATTCCGAAAGAGAAATTCCCTTTCTCTCGTGTAAAATACAAATGATGTCTGTATTTCGTCATCATTTGAATAAAAAGACTTTGAATTGTTCAAAATCGAGGAAAATACTGAGTCAGCAATAAATGAAAAATATGTACATATATTCCCATGTCATATATTCAAATATAATTTATATGTTTTGCATTTGGAAAACTCTGAAGATGCTTATCTTAAGAAAAACAGCAAATATAAAGAATTTCTTTTACCGTTTACATTTAATTCATCGCCTGAAACATAAGAGTCTTTTCATCCATCAAAGTTGAAAATTAGCTTGTTGCCAGGGAATTTTTTTCTTTACCAGTGTTCCCATGGTTACCATGAACCAAAACATTTTTTTTTTCGTTTTCATTTTGCATACATGGTACATGTAAAAGCGAAAACTATTGCGCCGATGTAATTTATGTCTTCCATAAAAGCACTCGTCACTATGTGCTTTACATCTTTATTTTTTAAGTCAAAATAATACAACAAGTCAATAAAACTCTACTCTAATACTAAAAACTCTAAAAAGCACATATCTCATCTCTTTTCCCCAAACTGCTCCACCTTCTAAAGAAAACCAATCAAATGGTATAAAACTGAAATTGCAACATCAAAAGAAAGATGGTTGACAGTTGACGTTAATTAAGGCAGAATTCTCAATACAGAAATGATTAATCTTTAATCTCTACGCTGAATGTAAAATTATATACTGTCATTGATACTGTGGAACAGAATGGGAAGAGATGTCAAATTGATAAATATAACACAAAAGAAAAATACATAAATTCACTCCTTGACACTATGTGTGGAAATCATCAAACTTTCTTTTTTTTTCCTTTTGCATAATTTTTAGACAGACAGGTACTAACATTATTAAATATGGATATTTATTTATTCTTAGATACAGTGAAAATACTCAGTAATTGTCTATTCATTGTTGATTATTCAAATGATAACTTTGTTTAAAAAAGCTGCCTTAATTTAAAACATCGGGGGCCCATTTTACAAAAGAACTTACGACTAAGACCAAAAACTTTAGTTGATTTTAAAATTTTGCAAAATTATTTATCATGTTTGAAATTGCTAGCATAAAAATATCTTGCTAAATTCTTTTTTTTTTAATCAAAACCATTTTCAAGTCAATGTAAATTAGAAAGCAATAAGCAGAATTAAATTTTGGACTTAGTCGTAAGTTCTTTTCTAAAACGGGCCCCGGGTTCCTAGAAAACTAAGTTTGTCTACAGCTCTCTGGACAACCCACGGATTAAAATCTCCATAATTGAATGCATTATTCATCACACCGCAAAAACATAATTTGTAACCACAAGAATAATGCACTTACATTGATATGGTATGGTTGTTTTCATTATAATTATCATAATATTCTGAATAGTAAGCATATATTTTGAGTTCATTTGCTTTTGTTTTTATATTAAGATTATCACAATAAAATTATATCATATATTTGAATTTGTTCATGAATAATGATGTCATTATTTGCATTTGAACTGTTTATTAATAATGTATCTTATGATCGTTTTTTATTAGCATTTTTAGAGCAAAACAAAAATATGAGGTTTAAAGTCGATGACATTTTACATTGTTTTATCTTTTTCGTATATACATTAATATGATACGATTGTTACACACATGGTGTTTTTATTTAGCAATGCTCGTTTGGTGAGATGAGACAATTGCTGCACAATATGAAGACATACTATAAAAAAGGAATATATAAAATACTAAGACTTTTAAATGACTATTTTTTCAGCTCAAAATCTCTTGTTTACTTACATGTATTTCATAAGAATAAGGGTTATTAGTGTCCTTAACAAAGAAACAAAAAAGTGTTAAACAAATACAAAAATAGTCTTTCATGGAAAATTAAATAGTGCTAGTGAATCTTTTTCATTTCTATTTCCCTTTTCTATAATTTAAGTACTAACCCTGTGGATTGCTTTTATTCAACGAAAGAGACTTCGTGTTACATTTCTCACCAGTATCACCTTGCACAAAATAGGAAGCCGTTTTAGGGTGTCATGTTTTATCATTTTTTTTATATTATTATTGCAGGAAGAGAAAAAGAAAATTTAGTCAAATCACAGATGCTGCTAGCAACGTTCAAGACATGGTTTTAGGCTTATATAGGCAGGAAAAGTTCCAGTCAAGTTTGTCCACTCCATTTGCACTTTCCTTCATGAAAAGGGATATTCAAACAGAAGGAAAGACGGAATATAAAACAAAGGTCTTTGTTTCTCAGAATGGAATGGCCAACTGCACACATCTTGACGTGGATAAATACGATACATATAGTGCACCTTGTACGAGAGGAAAACAAGAAGAAAGTTGGCGATGCCATCAATTAAAATCGGGATAAATACAAGATATATTCCAGTTTAATAAAAGAAACAAAAGATGTTTTATCTTTTTCCTTTAGAAAAAAAAAACATGTAATTCTCTACAATTTATTTATTTATTTATTTTTCTTTTGTTCTTTTTCAGTCTTTTTTTTTATCAAATTAAACTACAGTAGTCGTACATTTCTCAACGCTGGACATATTTAACCCAACTCTGCAGTCACAAAAAATCTGTAAAGTCGCGAGTAGACATCATCAAAAGTCAATAATTGTATAAAGCTTAAAATACATAAATATGTAAAATAATATAATTGTTATACAATATGTGGCAATTATGTTGTAAAGTATATTAATATTTGAAAATCAACCTTGTAAAAGTTGACATTAGATCAACTTTACAGATCATTATTATATATTATTATACTTTCATGCTAAATACTAAAATCTGATTGGTTTAGATGCATTCAACAATCTGTAATGTTACCCTCAGCGTTAGCAACACACTTGACAACGGGTAACATTACGAAAACGCCTCATGCGTTCAAATCATGCGCGTACGGTACACCGTAGAATTCTGAAAACGTCAGTTGTGCGTTTGAAAGAAGCCGAATAAAGGACGTCAATAAAAGTTGCGTTCGATGTAGCTTACTTTTAAACAACAGACAGACGAAACATCCTTGCGAGTGCAAACTTTAGATGATAAAGGACTTTTTGTGTAGCAAACAAACAATGATGAGGTTGGTAATTCTTTTCCGAAGCTTTCTTTCTGAGAAAAATAGAAGCGGGGAGTTTGAAAGCTTGTTAAGCGTGAACTTAACGACGATCTCCGATCTCCGACATCCGATATCAATAAGACATTGAGTATAATAAAATAAATAGTGCACGTGTTTGAGGGTAACAGTTGAAATTGACACCCCTCGGAAAACCATTGTCAACCTCCGCTGACGCGTCGGTTGTTAATGGTTTTCCTTGGGGTATCAATTTCAACTGTTACCCCCCAAAACGTGCACTATTCATATAATATAAGAGCATAATGGATAATAACATACATTTTTTTTTCAAAAAAGTAAATCACTAGGCGCAATAGAACAGGTGAAGGTAATGGGTACTACATAGAAACTCATTGAGGGTGGCTAAAAGAGGGCGATTCCTCTTCTTAGGTGTGTGTCGATCTTAAATCTAATATTTCAGATAACGTTTACTAATGATTAATTATGAACGCAAAAAAGTCATCGGTTTTGAAGAAAAAGAATAGGCTAAAAGACATAGCACAAGATCACTTCACATTATATTTAATTTGAAGAAGATGAGAGAACGAGGCGGGCGAAGTTCCTATAGTGAAACAAAGATGAAGTGAAAAATAAAATCTTAATTATATCAGAATTTTCTTTGATATTTCATCTAACATGAAAGTATACTTTATGTAAAATCTCTACAATTTACAAAAATCTCACAAAGACTGAAATTATTTGCCTACAAAATAGCATACCCACACTAAAGGGGACAAAAAGGATCATTTTTTCTCTTACTTAAACAAAATTTTTCAATATGAGTGGGTCTTCGCTCCATTTTTTGAAAGTTAATTCTAAAAATTTGCATACAACTATACATTTTTATGGAGTAAAGACCCACTATACCTGAAAAGTACACTTTTATGACAAAACATTCGCATCTTTCCAAGAAATACTTGAAGTCCATTTAGTCAAGAGTCATATCACAAACATGATGTAAATGCCACTTTTCATTAGGAGCTGTGTAGCGTAGTGGCTAGCTTGGTAGTCTCAAAGCAATGTGATACTCGGGATTTTTCTCATAAGGGGTTCGAACCCCCACGAATACCATTTTCTTTTTTATAATGAAAAATAATTTTTTTTTCGAGATTTTTTTTTCCTCAGAAAAGTTTTATTAATCATAATTTCATAAATTTCAATAATGCGAACTTTACTTAAATATTTCATTCACAAATTAAATATGATTTTTTGAATATCTGAAGCTATAGGCATTCTGCACGCCATGCTCACCCATCTTCTTTCTGTATAAATAAAATAATATGTACTTTAAAAGGACATGTATATATGAGCCAGTGTATGAGAAAAGGGGTCTTATGACATAACATCATAATGCACAAAAAACGTCATAAACGTCAGAATATTGCGCGACGTCTTCATTTTCAAAGACGCTCCATTTCAAAGTGGAAATAGATTACTTATGCATTTGAACGTTATCAATTAATCATAATAGTCATCACCATCATGTGATCATGGATGAGGTCAGGTGAATTTCAGGTATTTATTAAAGATAATTTTACACATGTATGTACAATTTAGTCAACAATCATTAAGACCAATTATGTAACCTACCGACGCTAAGTACAGCTATAAAGATATAAATTGACTGTATTTAACAATAAGACATTGTAGCTGCTATAGATGCCAGGTATTACAAGTTGTATGAAACATCAATATATTAATTTAATAACAAGGAAAAAAATATAAGATTAAATCAGAAATGAATTGCAAAAACATTAATCAACATGAGCATGAGAGTCTTCTTTTTTCGGTCAGAAAAAAGCAGCTATGATGCGTTGAAGTAATTTTTGATACAACAGGCTCAAAATTGTGTACCGGTAAGAACTATTGGTTTAATTTTTTTTTAAATCTGGCATTTGCTCATCCAAAGATTGCAAAACAGAATTAAAGGCACTATTGAATACTTGCATCTTCACTTGTTATCAATTAAGACAGACCACTAACTGACCTCTAAAATTAAGGCGCCAGCACTCGTTTCTAATGAAAAAAAAATCAACAATGCAAATTTAAGTCGCCAGGCTTTTCTTATGCTCAAATTAAAAAAAAATGATGAAATATGAAGATAACGAACAGTATTTAATCTCGAAAGTCCAATGAAACGATGCAAAGAGTTTTGGAGCAGAGCAAACACGGACCTCAAAATTTAAAGGTGGAATCAGGTGCCATGGAGGAGTGAGCATCCCCTGCCGACCGGTCACACCCGCAATGTGCTCCTTGTCATGATCGGGAAACAAAAACAGGAAAAATCCGTAGACAGTTCAGTGTATAAATAATGGCCTAATAATCAGTATGAAAAAGTCAACCAGCATTTGACTCAATGATAGGTTGCATGTGCTGACAAACGAGACTGTTGATATCCTTGTTTCGTCAACTTGTTGGTAAATAGCTTGTTTCGTTTTAGAAATTGTTTGTACGTAGAGCATGCTCTTGCGTATCGAATCAACTGAGAGACATAAACCCCATATGCAGGTGATAATGGTATATTGCTACATAAGTACGGGAAGTTGACGATTGAAAAGTTGAAGTCATCATGTTTATCATAAAGCTTTGTTGTTATTTTATCATTAACGTCTTTTTCTAGTAAAATGATATGAGTTAATATAGGGAACGATGGGGGAAGACATGGGAGTTGCCTAAAGTGCGAGTACTTCCCCTTTTTCTAGTCGCAATAGTAAAGTAGGGGATAAAGTAAGTAGGAAATGTTTAAAGTAGAATTGTAAAAAGACCGTTTTTGCTTTGCAAATATTTTATACTTGACTGAACCCCCCCCCCCCCCCCCCAATCTTTTCACTGTCCACATGCAAATAAAATAAATAGATTTTTGTTTTCGATCTAAAAAAAAATCAGGCCTAACATGAAATTTAAGCCACTGGAATGCTTACAGATTTGAACTTAAGCATGCTTATAATATCCCCCCCCCCCCCAAAAAAAAAAAATTGATTGTTTCTTTTTAAGAAATGTTGATCTAATGAAATATTCTTTATAACTATAATAATATAGAGGAATGTTTACATGATTAACATTTTCTGCTCGTCCGTACAAATACGACCTAAACATGTGTAGACGATAGTTCTAATGACAACGAATTTCATTGCCAATCAATAAACCATATGACCCGTCCTATTTACTGCATTTCACACTTGTCCAAAAATTCCAAGGAACTTTTGGAAAATTTGAAATTACAAGATTTTACCAAAATCAACAGCTTAAAAACTTACGACTTTCAACTTTATACACAACCATTTCCCACGATAAATTAAAATCCAGGCTTTCCGATATCATTGACAGCTGCTTTTCCAATAAACATGGAACTCGTCAATTTACTTACCTTGTCATTGGTCATTTGCAAAATTATTTTGTTAAAAAACATTCTGATTGTACACACAAGTACTCTGAAGTTGACATTGAAAAGATGCTCGAGTTTCTGATAGACAATATCTTTGTGGTTTTTGGAGACCAGGTCTTCCAACAATCTACTGGAATTCCCATGGGTACCAATTGCGCCCTGTTATTAGCAGACCATTTTTATGTATTGATATGAAACAGAATTTCTCCAAAATCTTATACGTGAAAAGAAGAAAACACTTGCTGTGGCCTTCAGCTCGACATTTAGATATATCGACGACATATTGTCAATTAACAATGGTTATATCCATTCTTATGTCGATACGATATAACCCGGTGAGCTTGAGATAAAAGATGCTACAGAGTCTCACATGTACACATCTGTTTCATATTTGGATATTTTACTTGAAAAAGACGTTAATGGTAATCTAACTACCAAGCTTTATGATAAACGTAATGACGTGATAACTTTTCAATCGTCAACTTCCCTTACTTATGCAGCAGTATACCTTCATATCCTACATATGAGGTTTATATCTCTCAGTTGATTAGATATGCAAGAGCCTGCTCTACGTATGTACAATTTTTAAAACGAGGTAAATTCTTGACAAACAAGTTGATGATACAAGAATATCAGCAGTCTCGTTTAAAGTCATCATTTCGTAGGTTCTATGGTCGAAACAATGACCTTGTCAGCAAATACAATTTATCATTGAGTCAAATTCTGACTGACGTTTTTCATACTAATTGTTAGGCCATTATTTACACACTGAATTGTCGACGGATTTTTCCGTTATTTCCCGATCATGACAAGGAGCACACGGCGGGTGTGACCAGTCGGCAGGGGATGCTCACTTCACCATGGCACCTGATCCAACCTCTGATGTTTTTGGGGTCCGTGTTTGCTCAGCACCTATTTTGTAATGTTTAATGCTTTTTTCAGCTTGGATACTGTTTGTTTTCCCCATATATTTCATTTGGAATCAGGAATTGCCAGGGGCAGCTTTCTTATTGGCCGCCAGGAAGCGGGTGATTATATGTTATGCTTTTCAGAAAGAGACATGATTTACTTTCAATATGAAATAACTTTATTTTCTATTTTATCAAAATATACTAGAAACATGCATTTAATCATAAGTTTGATAAATGCAATTTATTTAAATGTATACTGTATTATATATAAAATAATATAAATATATATATATATATATATATATATATATATATATATATATATATATATATATATATATATATATATATATATATATATATATATATATATATATATATATATATATATATATATATAATTCGTGATCGCGGCATCTATCTCAAATTCGTTAATACGCAATTTCATTAAAGCGATCAAATGATATCTTTTCTATCATTCGCATCTTTTCGAGACTTTCTGACAAGCTCGGACAAACATCTCGAATGTATTTACTTTACCGTATGATATATTTTAGATTTATTTATATCTCATATTATATGAATTTAAATTCTAAGCTCTATAGATAAGAGGCTTATCTATATTCATATCAATTTTCGTGAAAACGCGGGATTGTTAAGGCTACACCCAGAGATATCATAATTGCCTTTACAATATGATGTCATAGTAAGCTGTATGACGTGAACTTTAGAAATAATGATTTCTTAATATCTATATTTAAAGTTTAATTTCAGGTCAAAGAAATGAATGGAATCATTCAAAACATAATATAAACTAAATCTTGTCGTTTTTGGGTGGTATAATTAGCTAAGTATTTAGCACCGGGGTTAAATACCAAACCCATAACTATTGATCAAATATTTGCCGAGTGAAGTTAAACGTGACAAGAATTCATGTAAACAAATAGATGAAATGGGAGTTTTAAAGCATAAACCGTGAATGTTATGTGTGTTTCATAAGGAATTGAAGATTAAGAATCAGGTACGCTGATATTTTCTTATCATGTTTTCTTCAAATGAACACAGGCAGTGTTTTGAAATCCCGATCAGCCTTTCCTTTGTCGTTCTATAACAACAAAGATGCAAAAGTTCAACACTTCGCCGCACACTTTGAATCAAACTTTTTGTTTGTATCGAAAGCTTGTATTCTATAGTACTTGGAAAGTGCTGCTAGATTCGTGTGGTTAACATGAATTGATGAATTGATAACAATTCCTTGACCGTATGTATAAAATGTAAAAATTTTGGTAAGGTTTCATGTGAAACTTTGTAATATTTTTTCTTGTGTCGGGAGAGTAGGATTCTAGCAGCAGTTTTCTTGTTTTTACATAATTATTTTCACTTAAAGAAATGAATAAGCTCCGGGGTAGTGTTGAACTTTTCACATTTTCACTCAGGCAATTTTTCTATTTATAGACGTCACGTGATGACGTCGTAGTGGAGTGCTTCTTTTAGCCCAAGACTCAATGACGTCTATACAAGGGATAATAATAGTAAATGTTTTATGTATGACTTTTGCGATTTATCAATGTTACATTTTACGAAAAAAGTCTAAATTCGCCGAAATATGACCCTGGTACTGCCTTAACATACCTGCGAAGGGAAGTTGTTATGGACGTCTACGTAATACATTCGTCTGTCGGAAAAGACTGAGAAGTCAGGATTGCTTACTTTTAGACGAGCAATGAAATATATGGAGACAACGAACAGTATTCAAGCTCAAAAGTTCATTAATCAATACAAAATAGGAGCAGAGCAAACACGGACCTCCAAACATCAGAGGTAGGATCAGGTGCCATGGAGTGAGCATCCCCTGCCGACTGGTCACACCCACCGTGTGCTCCTTGTCATGATCGGGAAATAACGGAAAAATCCGTCGACAATTCAGTGTGTAAATAATGGCCTAACAATTAGTGTGAAAAACGTCAGTCAGCATTTGACTCAATGATAAATTGTATTTGCTGACAAGGTCATTGTATCGCCCATAGAACCTACGAAATGATGACTTTAAACGAGACAGCTGATATTCTTGTTTCATCAACTTATTAGTTGATAATCTACCTCGTCTCAGAAATTATACATACGTAGAGCAGGCTCTTGCGTATCTAATCAACTGAGAGATATATACCCCGTATGCAGGTGATGAAGGTATACTGCTGCATAGGTAAGGGAAGTTGACGATTGAAAAGTTAAAGTCATCACGCTTATCATAAAGCTTGGTTGTTAGATTACCATTAACGTCTTTTTCAAATAAAATATCCAAATATGAAACAGATGTGTCAGACTCTGTGGAATCTTTTATCTCAAGTTCAAAAGGATATATCGTAACGACATAAGAATGGAAATAGCCATTGTTAATTGACAATACGTTGTCGATATATCTAAATGTCGAGTTGAGGGCCACAGCAAGTGTTTTCTTCTTTTCACGTATAAGATTTTGGACAAATTCTGTTTCATATGAATACAAAAAAAGCTTTGCTAATAACGGGGCGCAATTGGTACCCATGGGAATTCCAATAGATTGTTGGAAGACCTGGTTTCCAAAAACCACATAGATATTGTCAATCAGAAACTCAAGCATCTTTTTAATGTCAACTTCAGAGTACTTGTGTGAACAATCAGAATGTTTTTTAACAAAATAATTTTGCAAATGACCAATGACAAAGCAAGTATATTTACTTGCTTTTTCGGAATTTGTTTTTCATTCTACAAAAAATAAATAAATAAATAAATAAATCTGGGTATTTCTCTGCCTTAAAAGACAAAATTACTCTCACAAAACTCAATGGAAAAATACATTATGGACCTTTCAATAATATTTTTTTTTTAATTCAATACAACGGATTCTTGAATTAGTTATAACAAATTTATTTCGTTATTACAGATTTTTCAAGTTGCTACAAAATAATTTCAACTTGAAAATTGACGGAAATTATTTCCACAGTTTCTAAAATGTGTTACATAAATCAGATGGAGTTTAATTAAACAAATTTCAAAGCTCATCAATTGTGTTCAATTCACTAAATTGAATTCATCATAACTAATTATGATGAAGAAAATGAAAACAGTTTTCAGTTTTCTATCAACCCGATTATGATAAAAGAAGTACAAGATAGAATAGAAAATTATTTGAAAAGGAATAACGTTGTACAACAGCCTCAAAAGAACTGTCTGTTTTAATTTCTTTTCAAAGATCGCTATGCACTATGCTGGTATTTGCTCATCCAATGACTGCAAAAGAAAATTAAAGGCATACTTGAATATTTCCATTTTCACTTGTTATGAATTAAGGAAAACCTCTAAGTGAACTCTCAAGTGCTGGCTCTCAATGCAAATATATATATATATATATATATATATATATATATATATATATATATATATATATATATATATATATATATATATATATATATATATATATATATATATATATATATATATATATATATATATATATATATATATATATATATCGCCTTTGCAAATTTATATTCGCCAGGAAAACTTTTCCAAATTTAAAAACTGATGTGAGGCAATATAGGGACCGATGGAGGTAGACATGGTAGGAGTTGCTTATTGTGCGAGTACCTCCCCAATCTTTTCACTGTCCACATGAAATTAGTGCATTCCACCAAAAAAAAAATATTTTACTTAAATCTGAAAAAAGGCTTACATAAAATAGCCAGTTAAATGACAAGAAGTTTTAATTTAAGGATGCTTGTAAGCTCTAATATTCAAAAAAGGAATCGATCGTTTCTTTTACAGAAATTTTAATCTAATGAAACATTCTTTATAACAATAATAATATGGGAGATTGTTTGCATGATTAACATTTTCTGTTTGAAGCAGAATTGTAAAAGGACCGTTTTTGCTTTGTAAATATTTTATATTTGACTAACCCCCCCCCCCCCAATCTTTTCAATGTCCACATGCAATCAATGTATTCGCCAAAAAATAGATAGATTTTTTTTAATCTAAAAATAATTTAGGGCTAACATGAAATATAAGCCACTTGAATGCTTACAGATTTGAAGTTAAGCATGATTATAAACTCTAATATTCAAATTAAAAAAAAAAACTGTTTTTTTCAAAGAAATGTTGATCTTATGAAATATTCTTCATAACTATAATGCTATCGAGAAATGTTTACATGATTAACATTTTCTGCTCTTCCGTACAATTACGACCTAAACGATAGACGATATTTCTAATGAAAAATAATTTAATTGCCAATCAATTGACTATATCACTCGTCCAAAGAACTTCATTTCACTCTTGTCCATTATCTGAAATCAGTAATTGCCAGAGGCAGCTTTGTTATCGGCCGCAAGGAGGCGGACGATTATATATTATGCTTTTCGAAAAGTGACATGATTTACTGTTAATATGAAATAACTTTATTTTCCATTTTATCAAAATATACTAGAAAATGCATTTAATCATGAGTTTGATAAATGAAATTTCTTTAAATGTATTCTGTTTTATCTAAAATTCGTAATCGCGGCATCTATCTCAAATACGTTAATACGCATTTTCATTAAAACGATCAAATAATATCTTTTCTATCATTCGTATCTTCTCGAGCCTTTCTGACAAGCTTGGAAAAACATCACGAATGTATTTACTACACTGTATGATATATTTTAGATTTATTTATGTCTTATATTATATGAATTTAACCTCTAAACTCTATAGATAAGAGATTTCTCTACATTCATATCAATTTTCATGAAGAGGGAAGTAGTTATGGACGCCTACGTACATGTATTACCTCCGTCTATCGAAAAGGACTGAGAAGTGGCGATTGCTTATTTTTAGATGAGTAAACCTATTGTGTAATGGTTTATTCCCACCTAGCCAACATTTTGAATTCCTTTTTCCCATCTTGCCGGGATTGGAATTTTTAAAACCTGGATTTCACCTGTGTATAATCTGTTTAAGGCTTATTACCTTAATTTTCACCTGTGTTGTATAAGTTCATTCTCAAAATATTAATATTTCTTTTATTAATATTAGTTAATCAAGTTCTACATATTAATTCTTTTAAAATGCATACATATCTGTATGTATCAATACCATTTTCATAAAGAAATGAAATAATTTTAATTAATTTTCATTTTTGAATGGAAAATCGAAAGTGAATAGAGAATGTTTAAAATAATTTCGGCAAATGAATAACTAAATTAAAGAATAATTAATTGAATTAATTCATCAACATACAGATAAATATTTTTTTTGACGATAAACAACTGAATATGTTGGATTATCTCTTAACTAATACAATTAAGAGATAAAAAAAATAAGAAAAAGAATTTAATTTATTTTGCAGAAATACTACTAATAAGGACTATTATGAGTGCATGATATGAAAAGAGACAGTGGTTGAGATTGTATACTTATAAGTACATGTAAGGTATTTTTCATCACCTGTATGAGATCTAGTCTTTTATGATACATTTTTATATCTGATAAGAATTGAATACATCTTATCGACAAAAAGTCGAAAGGATAAGAAACAACTTAGAATATCTTCTGTTAATCCAACATTTTGAAAAATTTTCATAATTTAATTTAATATATATTCTCTACCGGGAAAACATTAGTAGTTATTTATCAGATGCACATGCATGTATAATGAACAAATTTGTAAATGATAAAACATTCTTCGTTAGAGAATGTAATGTTGTTGTATATTTTCAAAAAAAAAAAAATGTGATATAAAAATAATGTATTGAGTATATTTATTTGAAAATGAATACTTTTGTATACATATTATTGTTATCAGTCATCATATTCTATCTCTTTACGGTATTTTTTTAATACGGAATAGAGATTAAAGATTTCAAAAGCATTAGTATCAGTACCTTACTTTTACTTCACATATATTTTTGAATTCTTACACGCGTACATTTACTTTGTGCAAACCTGAGGTTTCAATCGCCTCTGGGCATGATTGACAGAAAGACAATACATGTTATTTGCGTATCAGTGTTACATATCGCTGGTCAACAGTGACACTAATTTCGATCTTCGTACTGCAAATATTCTTGTTTCAATAAATTCGGTTATGAATTTTATTTCTAGATTTATCTATATAATTTGGAATATAATCTGCGGTATTCGCTTGCGTTAATTTGCACGTGCATGTTTATAGAATAAAACACTTAAAAATAATATTAGGGAATAATACGATAATTAAATCGGCATGTTGATGAAAATAATCATGACCAAGCTCCAACGCCAACACGAATTGCGTGCAGAGTAATAAGGGGCTTGGCCTTGCTCCATAATCAAAAGATCTATTTTTAACTAATTCTGGCAGAAAAATAAGCCATTCAATTTATACGGAAACAAAAATCAATCGCAGGAAATAAACAAATCGATTTAATATGGATTTAAAATTACCATTACACATGATTTTTTTTTCTGTATGAAATAGTTCTATTTGCTAAAAATAATAGAAATATAATATTTTATATTTCAAAATTGCACATCTTTATTCTTCTCATTTACCAAAATCAATCAGGTTGCTAGACAAGAGATGGGATATTTAAAAAAGCCCTTCAGAATTGAGATTCCGAAAGAAAAATTCCTTTTCTTTCATGTTAAATACAAATGATATTTGTGTTGGGTCAGCATTTGAATGAAAAGACTTTGAATTGTTCCAAAATCAAGGAAAATACTGGGTCAGCAATAAACGGAAAATATGTACATGTATTTCCATGTATATCATAGACATATATTCAAATATAGGTTCAATGTCTTGCATTTGGAAACCACTGAAGATTCTAATCTGAAGAATAGCAGCTGATGAAATAATTTTTCTTTTTACCGTTAACATGTAATTCAAGGCCTGAAAGATAAGAGATTTTTATCCACCCAATTTAAAAATTTGCTGGTTGCCAGGGAAATGTCTGTACCAGTGTTTCCATGGTTTCAATGAACCAAAGCATTTTTTTTTATTTCGCATACAATGTTCATGTGCAAGAGAAAACTATGTGTGGAAAATCATCAAAATCTGAGAACTTTCATTTATCACCTTTTTCATGGTTTATACAAAGACATGTACTAGAGTTATTAAATACCGATTTTTCAGTGATTCTTAGATACACTGCAGCCTTTTCACTTCAGACATTGAATTTGAATATGTCTTTTATAACAACTAGTTCTTCGGTGAAAATACCCAATAATTGTCTATTAGGTATTGATTGTTTAAAAGAAAAATTAATTTACAAAGGTGCATTAATTTAAAATACCGGGTTCCTAGTCAACTAAGTTTGTCTACAATTCTTTGGACAACCCACGGAATAAAATCTCCTTAATTTAATGCATTATTCATTGCACCACAAAAACATAATTTGTAACCACAAGAATGATGCGCTCCCTTTTTCATCCCTATATATAAGAATCTGGCAGTATGGTTTAAATACAAATCAAAATTTGCAGAACTTGTTAAATTGTGGGAATTGCACACTGACAAGGTATGGTTGTTTTCATCATTAATAACATTATCATATTAACCTTGATAGTAAGCATATTTTTGTGTCAATTTCCTTTTGTTTTTATATTAAGATTATCACAGTTATATTATATCATTTATCTGAGTTTTTTCATGAATAATGATGTCATTATCTGCATTTGAACTGATTATTAATAATGTAACCTTCAATCGGTTTTTCCTCTTTATAAGCATTTTATAGGGCAACACAAAAATATGAGGTTTAAAGTCGATGATATTTTTACATTGTTTGATTATTAATATGACAAGATTGTTACACGCATCATGTTTTATGGAACAATTCTTGTGTGGTGATATATGTCTCTCTTAAATAGATATAAATCCTGATTACACAACTCAGGTTAAAATAAAATAAAAAAGACTTTTAAATGACTATTTTCTCAGCTCAAAATCTTTCGTTTACTTACAAGTATTTAACAAGAATAGGTTTTTGTATTGTCCTTAGCAAAAAAAAAAAAAAAATTAACAAATACAAAAATAGTTCCTACACGGAATATAAAATAGTGCTAGTGACTCTTTGTTAATTTCTATTTCTTTCTTGCAGAATTTACGTACTCACCTGTTTACTGCTTTTTTTCAACGAAAGAGACTTCGTGTTACATTTTCACCAACATCACCTTGCACAAAAAGGAAGCCGTTTTTATTAAGAATATAATATTAACCTTTGATTTGAAAGGGAACCTTCGATTGGAAAAGAGGGTGTAATTTTTTAACATTTTTATATTATTATTGCAGGAAGACAAAATGAGTTTTAGTCAAATCACAGATGCTGATAGCAACGTTCAAGAAATGGTTTTGGGCTTATACAGGCAGGGAAAGTTCCAGTCAAACTTGTCCACTCCATTTGCCCTTTCCTTCAAGAAAAGAGATATTCCAACAGACGGAAAGACGGAATATAGAATAAAGGTCCTTGTTTCTCAGAATGGAATGGCCAACTGCACACATCTTGACGTTGATAAATACGATACATATAGTGCCCTTCTGCGAGAGGAAAGCAACAAGAAAGTTGGTGATATCATCAATTAAAATCGGGCTAAAGGCTAGACTTATTCCAGTTTGATCAAAGAACCTTTTTTCTATATTCGCAAAAAATATATTTTATCTTTTTCCTTGCAATAAAAAAATTCCGACCATTTTTTTTTTCTTTTTTATTCATTTTTTTTTTTTATAAAATTGAGTTCCAATTGTCATTTTCCCACGCTGGACATATTTAATCCAACTCTGCGGTCACAAAAACCGCAAAGTTACGAGTAGACATCATCAGAAGTCAATAATATTATAAAGTATTACAATACAAATTGTAGAATAATGTAATTATTTTACAATATGTAGCAGTTATGTTGTATAGTATATAAACATTTGAAAATAAGACTTGTACATATTGACATTAGATTAACATCACAGATCAGCATTATGTAATATAAGAACATAATGGATAATAACATACTATGTTTCCTAAAAAGTAAATTAGTAGGCGCAATAGAACAGGTGAAGGTAATGAGTACTATATAGAAACTCATTGAGGGTTGCTGAAAAAGGGCGATCCCCCTCCTTAGGTGTGTCGATCTTAAATCTCAAACTTCATAAAGTTTACTAATAATTAGTTAGAAGGCAAAAATAGTAATTTTTACACACTGAATTGTCGACGGATTTTTTCATTATTTCCCGATCATGACAAGGAGCACACTGCAAGTGTGACCGGTCTGCATGAGATGCTCACTCCTCCATGGCACCTGTTCCCACCTCTGACTTCTTAGAGGACCGTGTTTGCTCTGCTCCTGTTTTGTAATGTTTAATGGACTTTTGAGCTCGAATACTGTTTATATCCGTATTTCAAACAACAAATAAACTTCCCATCCTTCCCATCCTTTTAGCGTTCTCTTTCGTCTTAATAGGTGTAAGAATAACGCAGCCTTGCAAAATACACAGATCAGGAAAGAACAATTTACGTTTCACAAGTTGACAAATAACAAGTCTAAAATTACAAGCGGACATGTGCATTAACTTGCATTAAATTTTTATTTATATTGGATAGATCTAAATAACATAGTGTGGTAGATCAGTTGATAATTTGTGATTTACACTTTATGGTTTACATGTGTACAATTTTAGAATTACAGAGTTTGGATTTTGAACCCTTTGGATTTTTATATCATTGTAGCTCATATTTCTGTAAACTGCACGAAATTTGTTTTTCATTCTATAAAAATACATAAATAAATAAATAAATCTGGGTATTTCTCTGCCTTAAAAATCAAAATTAATCCCACAAAGCTCAATGAAAAAAATCATTATGGACCTTTCAATAATATATTTTTTTTAATTCAATACAACGGATTCTTGAATTTTAAAACAAATTTATTTCGATATTACAGATTTTTCAAGTTGCTACAAAATAATTTCACCTTGAAAATTGACGGAAATTATTTCCACAATTTCTAAAATGTGTTACATTAATCAGATGAAGTTTAATTAAACACATTTCAAAGTTCATCAATTGTGTTCAATTGCGTTCAATTCACTAAATTAAATTCATCATAACTAATTATATCGAAGAAAATGAAAACAGTTTTCAGTTCTTTATAAACCCGATTATGATAAAAGAAGTACAAGATAGAATAGAAAATTATTTGAACAGGAATTAAGTGGTACAACAGCTTCAAAATTTTGTACCTTAAGAACTGTCTGTTTTAACTTTTTTTCAAAGATCGACACACATATGCACTATGCTGGTATTTGCTCATCCAATGGTTGCGAAACAAAATTAAAGGCATACTTGAATACTTGCATTTTCATTTGTTATGAATTAAGGAAAACCTCTAAGTGACCTCTAAAATTAAGGCTCCAGCGCTGGCTCTAAATGCAAATATATATATATATATATATATATATATATATATATATATATATATATATATATATATATATATATATATATATATATATATATATATATATATATATATATATATATATATATATATATATATATATATATATATATATATATATGTATGTATGTATATGTATATGTATATATATATATATATATATATATCGCCTATACAAATTTATAGACGCCAGGAAAACTTTTCTTATGCTCCAAATTTAAAAACTGAATGTGAGTCAATATAGGGACCGATGGGGGCAGACATTGGAGGGGTTGCTTATACTACGAGTATCTCCCCAATCTTTTCACTGTCCACATGAAATCAATGCATTCCACATAAAAAATATTTTATTTAAATCTGAAAAGAATAGGCCTAATATAAAATAAAAGCCAGTTAAATGCAAAAAGGCTTTAATTTAAGGATGCTTGTATGCTCTAATATTAAAAAAATCGGTCGTTTCTTTTTTCAGAAATTTTAATCTTATAAAACATTCTTTATAACTATAATAATATCGAGGATTGTTTGTATGATTTCTGTTTAAAGCAAAATTGTAAAAGGACCGTTTTTGCTTTGCAAATATTTTATACTTGACTGACCTCCCCCCCCCCCCCCCCCCCCCCAATCTTTTCACTGTCCACATGCAATCAATGTATTCGCCAAAAAATATATAGATTTTTTTTTTGTCTAAAAGAAGAACAAGTCTCACTAAGGTTTACCTGTTGTCCCCGGTTACTCGTCAAATTTCGAACATTTGTTAAAAGTTTTAAAAATTAAATTTTATTGTTAACTAATGTCTTTATTATTTGAAATCATCTAAAAATGTCAAACAATAAGATATAGGCAGTATACGAAGCTGAGTGTTGAAGGTAGTGTCCTTTGATTTTCATGAATATCAAAAGAAATCAGTGACAGGTTCACACTTCAAAGCTTTCGTAAACACCGAGCACAGGTTTGTTCAGAGTCGAGTTTGAAATATAATGTGTATATTATATGTGTAAAGGTTGAATGAAAATATCTTTGTTGAACAACCTTGTGCTCTATGTTTTCTAATTAAAAGTATTGTGATTTTGAATCTCTTCGCTGACTTCATTTACGTGCGATTTACCTCTTTATGAACTGATTGGAATCATAACTAGCCACGTGGATTTGTATCGTAACGGGTAAATGCCCTCGATAAACGTGGTAGTTATCAGTTGAAACGTACTCAGTTTTATATGGATCAGCATGGACTTGATTGGTTCATCTTGTTATAGCTTTTATTGCCAAAGTTTTGTAAATAGAAAATTGTATTTGTAGTTGTTTGTGAATCTTGAACATATTATTCGTCTTTGAAAGAAAAATATCATACCAAGATCTTCTTTTTATAGTATCTAATCTAAAATCTCCGCCCATTTCTATGTAATACAGAAACCGTAGTCTGATCGGGGGAAAATGTTCAGGCAATTTTAGTGCGATAGGTGTTCAAAATAGGCTTGTATTTTTTAATACGTTTAATTATTCATTATAAATCCACAATGTTTTAATTAGAAATACTTCGTTATACACAATGAAAACAAACAAAATACCGGATGCTTATATTTACCCGATAAACCAAGGGTATAAAAAGGGACCACGCTACTATACTTTAGTAAAATACTCCTTTAATTACCAATCAATTGACTATATCACCCGTTCAATGTACTGCATTTCACACTTGTCCAATATCTGGAATCAGTAATTGCCAGGGGCAGCTTTGTTATCGGCCGCCAGGAGACGGACGATTATATGTTATTCTTTTCGAAAAGTGACATGATTTACTGTTAATATGAAATAACTTTATTTTCTATTTTATCAAAATATACTAGAAACATACATTTAATCATGAGTTTGATAAATGCAATTTATTTAAATGTATTCTGTATTATATAAAATTCATGATAGCGGCATCTATCTCAAATACGTTAATACGCAATTTCATTAAAACGATCAAATAATTGCTTTTCTATCATTCGCAACTTCTCGAGCCTTTCTGACAAGCTTGGAAAAACATCTCGAATGTATTTACTTCACCGTATGGTATATTTTAGATTTATTTATATCTTATATTATATGAATTTAAACTCTAAACTCTATAGATAAGAGATTTCTCTACATTCATATCAATTTTCATGAAAAGGGAAGTTGTTATGGACGCCTACGTACATGTATTACCTCCATGTATCGAAATGGACTGAGAAGTGGCGATTGCTTATTTTTAGATGAGTAAACCTATTGTGTAATGGTTTATTCCAACCTAGCCAAAATTTTGAATATCTTTTTCCCATCTAGGCGAAATTAGAATTTTTAAAACCTGGATTTCACCTGTGTATAATCTGTTTTAGGCTTATTACCTTAATTTTCACCTGCGTTGTATAAGTTCATTGTCAAAATATTAATATTTCTTTTATTAATATTAATAAATCAAGTTCTACATATTAATTCTTTCAAAATACATACATATATGTATGTATCAATAGCATTTTTAAAAAGAAATAAAATATTTTTTATTTAATTTACATTTTTGAATGGAAAAGTGAAAGTAAATAGAGAATGTTAAAAATTATTTCGACAAATGAATAACTAGATTAATGAATAATTTATTAAATTAATTCATCAACATAGAGATGAATACTTTTTTTGGACGATAAACAACTGAATATGTTGGATTATTTCTTAACAAATACAATTAGGCAAGGGAAAAACAGAATTTAATTTACAGTACCCGCATCGTTATTCTTTACAGTATACACGATACGATAGGATAAACGCACGATAGGATAAACTCAAAACACGATAAACGCAAAACACGACAAACGCAAAATACGATTAACGCAAAACACGATAGACCTGATAAACGATCTTTACGATAGGATAAACGCAAAACCTGATAGGATTGTTTCAAAATGCGAAACGTATTTTGACAAGACGAATTGTTTCCCTTTTAGATATACTGTAGCATGATGATTTTAGTTACTTACAAAGCCGAAAATCTAAATGTTTAAATATATTAAATGTATCATGATTAAACATTTGAGGTAACTATGCTTTGTACAAGAAACATGTTTATTTTTTGTCAATAATGGATAGTCACCAAATTCAAACTGTAATTATTTTAGATAAATTGCACTCTATGGTGGAAATTATGCGAATGTTTGTATAAATATTGAAATGTCGAAATTCCCTCAAATCGTTAAACTTGAATTTTAGTCGCTAAATAACAGAAATTTAATGATGGTGGCTCAAAAATTCCGTAGACAATCAAAGTTTTACAACCAGGTGCAACAATTCATGAAACGCTATAAATATATTCAGTATTTTAACAAATAAAACCTTATAAATTTATTATCTAATATTGAGTATATACCCGGAAGAAGTCTTTGTAATAAATGAAATATTTGGATTCAATATCTTCAGCTAGAAATCTGTGATGTATCCAAAATCGCATTAATTTTAATAATCTGTATTTAATAATTCAAATCTTACGTAATAATTTACTAGTCAGTTTAGGGGAAATAATATATATATAAATATATACATATTACATTTTAAAGTTAACGCTTTCTCCTTAAAGGTTTTATGAATTTGCTTTAATTCATTTTATTTATTTATTTATTTATTTATTTATTTATTTATTTTTTGGACGTTTTAAACACGTTACTTGCTGAAATATGCTATTTGCGTTGACACAGACTGTGCACTGGACTGTGATTATATAATCTCTCCTAAATAAATATACATGTATATGTCACAAATATATATCCGATCCGGTAAACATAGAAAATTAATCATTTACATATTCCAAGTACATATACATTGTATATGTATATATGAAGAAGGATAACGGCCGAAAGAAATCGAATTTAACAAAATTAATAAACATCATTAGGTCATCTAGTATCCGAAAATATCGCATTTCCATTCTTTTGTATTTCGTGTACCTAAAAATGTTACAGTGTACCAACATGTGTAGTATAGAGTAAAAATATAATGCTCATATAATATCGCCCATCAAAAATAATGGCTTTAGTCTCTTTTGTTTACTTGTCAAAACATTTCTATTTAGACCCCCCCCCCCCCCGCCCCTATAGAAATGAAAATTCTTTCTACACAAACCTCGCCCACCTGTTTTTCCGCGAATTTATTTTTGCAACCTGTCTGCTTTTCCGCGACTACCCCATACTGCTTTTCCGCGATTGAATTTTACTATAAGTTTTCTCCTTTTTTCGATACTTCCTTTCCGCGATTTTTAAATTGTCACGGTAAGTACTTTACATCAAACTGTTGCCGATATTTACCCGGATTATCATGTATCTCCCAGTAAAGTTCTACTCGATAGTACCACATTGTGATAAAAAATTGAATGAATCACATATTACACTGGTCGGTGATGTTTTAGATGCCAAGGAAATTGTTCATTACGAACCAAATCATCAGTTAAGAAGAAGAAAACAAAAACAAAAAATAAAGCCGGTTGATAGCAGTGGGAAAGAGTTTTTACCTGACTAACGGAAGTGATAAGTGCTAAAATAAATCGCAAGAAAGCAAAAAAATATAATCGCGGAAAAGCAGTATAATTTGTCGCGGAAAATCAGGATTCTTTTCGCAGAAAAGCTGGTTATAAATATTCACATTGACAGAATTTATATCTACCATAGCTACGCGTATGCTAAGCTTATTCACACACAAATAAATAATAATGTCAAATAAATTTCCACAGTATGACAAGAAGATTTTCGGACTGAATAATTGTAAATCAATTCTATTACACTTTGTATTAATTGTAACTAAACTTATCTTATATATAACTATATCGGCAAAATAAAACAAAACTTCGTAAATTATGAAAGTCTTAATCCCACGTGAGGCACAGTAAGCGCAGGGGGGGGGGGGGGGGGGGGCACTAATCATGCACTCAAATAAGAAAAAGATCCGATTCAAAAAGCAAAAAAAAAAATTAAAAAAATGAAAATATAGTCAAGTAAAATATGTAATCGATAAACACTAATAAAATTAAATTCAAGGCATTTGCACGTCTTGTGTATCGAAGCAAAACCGGGCGATTTCATTAAAATTTTTACATATATCTTTTGAGGAGCCTTTAATAGCGAAAAAAAAAAATCATACGAGGCAAAGTTCGTATTTTTCTATTAGAGTAATTTACCATATTCTTCGATTAATATTTTATTTTAAATTTGATCAGATCAATCATGTTTAAGGGTGTAAACCAATAAGAAGTATATAAAAGTAAAAAAATGAATTAAATCAATGGAGTGTTGGGACAAATCTCGCATATATTTCATTTGATTCATTTATTTAGTTTTTAATTAGTAACTGAAGTGTACATTTTCTTAGTACAGTGTACAAAATAAGTGTTGTTCATAAAAATTATGAACATTATCCAGAAAATGAGTTTATGCATTATATTGATACCCAGCAGGGTTCAAGGTAAATACTTGACTCCAGGTGAGAGAGAGCAGTTCAGGTATGTTGATGTTGAATACACATGGGTCAAGGTAGTGGTAGGGGGTTAGGTCTTGACCTGACAGGGAGACAGTGTACTTATTAGGCAGGTACATATAGGTGTCAGTTCTCTTGGTACTGGAGCGCTTCCGTCTGTCAGTTACAGTATATACTCAGTTTATTTCCTTGCCGAAATAGGTAAGATGTATACTGATTTTTCCCCCATTTTCTAAAAGCAGCAGTAAGTTAAAATGGCTAAACATCTACATTATCATATATAATTATCATAATTATGATGAATTAAAAAGAGCATGCTCATGCATTATAAATTTTTATTCATTTTTTAGTTAGACACATCAGATAAACAAATAAATAAAAAAAAATAAATAAATAGGAACTACATACTTGAACGTACAGACAAAATTTGTAAATGTTATCAAGATCATGAATTACATTGAATATGCCTTTATGAATCATTTGGAAACAATAATTTAAATAATTGATTGTGCATCCATTTAGACTATAGGCATAAAAATATAACTACATGTATGTTACCGGACGATGCTTTTCAAATATTAATAAAAAAGTGCTTCTACTAGTATTTCTGAATAACTTGTTATTAATTAATTATTGATTAAAAACAAAAAGCCTTATATAGATGCTGATATTTTTTTTTCAATTTATTTATTTTTGCACACATACCTACTGTTTCATGTTTCTATAATTGTCAAAAGAAAGTTAATAAAGGTCTACCTTTTTGTGACTCTTTAAAGAAATTATAATATATATATATATATATATATATATATATATATATATATATATATATATATATATATATATATATATATATATATATATATATATATATATATATATATATATATATATATATATATATATATATATATATAATTTTGACAAAAAACATTTTTTACAAATCGACAATTTGAATTAAAAAAAAAAAAAAAAAAAAAAAAAAAAAAAAAAAAAAAAACACGAATGACTAGTAGACCGATAATTTCATGTGCTAAATAGGATTTAACTTTCGATTTACGCTCTCTGCTTGGTCACGGCCGATACTTGACTTTTTTTTTATTATTTATTTATGTATTCATTTATTTATTAAGTAATTTATTTATTTTCTTAAATTTACATACCAGAAAATCAGATAAGTTATCAATTTCTCTCTTTCTGTTCACAATTAAATGAATCGTAAATAAAATAACAAAACGAAAAATGAACTCGGGATATCTCGGGTGTTTCTTCTCAAGGTAAAGATAAAAAGCGAGGGTTTCCGAATGCACACGATAAACGCGAAACACGATACACGATAGAAGCTGATAAACGATCTTCACGATAAACGCAAAACCTGATAAACGGAAAACACGATAGAAAACGCAAAACCTGATAAACGGAAAACACGATACGATAGGATACGATAGGATACACGTACGATACGACAGGATACACGCACGATACGTTAGGATAAACGCACGATAGGACACGATAGAATTGTAAAGAATAACGATGAGGTTACTGTATTTTGCAGAAATACTACTAATAAGGACTATTATGAGTGCATGATATGGAAAGAGAAAGTGGTTGAGATTGTATACTTATAAGTACATGTATTTATCAGTTATTTTTCATCACTTGTATTAGATCTAGTCTTTTATGAATGCATTTTTATATCTGATAAGAATTGAATACATCTTATTGACAAAAAAGTCGAAAGGATTAGAAGCAACTTAGAATATCTTCTGTTAATGCAACATTTTGTAAAATTATCATAATATAATTTGATATATATTCTCTACCGGGAAAATGTAAGTAGTTACAGAAGCTTAAATTTTTGATATACAAAATATATTTTTTCTTAAAAACTAGGACTATTAGAAAGATGTACATATATATTTAGAAAAGCTTGTCAATAATCTTTTTTTTTAAAAAAATCAGCATACGCATCAGAAGAGGAATTATTTCCATTGCATCAGATGCACATGTATAATGAACAAATTTGTAAATGATAAAACATTCTCCGTCAGAGAATGTAATGCTACTGCAAATTTTCAAAAGAAAAATGTGATATAAAAATAATGTATTGAGTATATTTATTTGAAAATGAATACTTTGTATACATATTATTGTTATCAGTCATCCTATTCCATTCTCTTTACGATATCTTTTTTTCATCACGGAACAGAGATTAAAGATTTCAAAAGCATTAGTATTAGTACCTTACTTTTACTTCGCATATATTTTTGAATTCATACACGCCTACATGTAAATTGTGCAAACCTGAGGTTTCAATCGTCTCTGGGCATGATTAACAGAAAGACTATGCATGTTATTTGCGTATCAGTGTTACATATCGCTGATCAACAGTGACACTAATTTCGATCTTCGTACTGCAAATATTCTTGTTTCAATAAATTCGGTTATGAATTTTATTTCTGGATTTATCTATATAATTTGGAATATAATCTGCGGTATTCGCTTGCGTTAATTTGCACGTGCATGTTTATAGAATAAAACACTTAAAACTAATATTAGGGAATAATACGATAATTAAATCGGCATGTTGGTGAAAATGATCATGACCAAGCTCCAACGCCAACACGAATTGCATGCAGAGTAATAAGGGGCTTGGCCTTGCTCCATAATCGAAAGATCTATTTTTAGCTAATTCTGGCAGAAAAATAAGCCATTCAATTTATACGGAAACAAAAATCAATCGAAGAAAATAAACAAGTCGATTTAATTTGGTTTTAAAATTATTATTCTACATGATTTTTTTCTGTATGAAAAAGGGCTAATTGTTAAAAATCAGAGAAATGTAATATTTTATATTTCAAAATTTTACATCTTTTCTCTCCTCATTTACTAAAATCAATCTGGTTGCTAGACAAGGGATGGAATATTAAAAAAAAAAACCCTTCAGAATTGAGATCCCGAAAGAAAAATTCCTTTTCTTTCATGTTAAATACAAATAATATCTGTATTGGGTCAGCATCTAAATGAAAAAACTTTGAATTGTTCCAAAATCAAGAAAAATACTGGGTCAGCAATTTACGAAAAATATGTACATGTATTTATATGTATATCATAGACATATATTCAAAAATAAGGTTCAATGTCTTGCATTTGGAAACCTCTGAAGATGCTTATCTGAAGAATAGCAACAAATAAAATATGTTCTTTTACCGTTAACATGTAAATCAAGGACTGAAAGATAAGCGTTTTTTATCCACCCAATTAAAATATTTCCTGGTTCTTAGGGAAATTCTGTACCAGTGTTGCCATGGTTTCGATGAACCAAAGCATTTTTTTTTTATTTTGCATACATGATTCATGTGCTAGAGAAAACTATATGTGGAAAATCATCAATTTCTGAGAACTTTCATTTATCAACTTTTTCATGATTTATAAAAAAACATGTACTAGAGTTATTAAATACAGATTTTCCAGTGATTCTTAGATACACTGCAGCCTTTTCACTTCAGACATTGAATTTATATATGTCTTTTATAACAACTAGTCCTTCGGTGAAAATACCCAATTATTGTCTATTAGGTATTGATTGTTTAAAAGAAAAATTAATTTACAAAGGTGCATTAATTTAAAATACCGGGTTCCTAGTCAACTAAGTTTGTCTACAATTCTTTGGACAACCCACGGAATAAAATCTCCTTAATTTAATGCATTATTCATTGCACCACAAAAACATAATTTGTAACCACAAGAATGATGCGCTCCCTTTTTCATCCCTATATATAAGAATCTGGCAGTATAGTTTAAATACAAATCAAAATTTGCAGAACTTGTTAAATTATGGGAATTGCACACTAACGAGGTATAGTTGTTTAATAACATTATCATATTACCCTTGACAGTAAGCATATTTTTGTATCCATTTCCTTTTTTTTATTTTAAGATTATCACAGTTATATTATATCATTCATCTGAGTTTTTTCATGAACAATGATGTCATTATCTGCATTTGAACTGATTATTTATAATGTAAATTTCAGTCGTTTTTTCCTCTTTATAAGCATTTTATAGGGCAACACAAAAATATGAGGTTTAAAGTCGATGATATTTTTACATTGTTTGATTATTAATATGACAAGATTGTTACACACATCATGTTTTATGGAACAATACTTGTGTGGTGATATATGTCTCTCTTAAATAGATATAAATCCTGGTTACACAACTCAGGTTTTATGATTTGAAACTATACCTTATCAGTGAGATACGAAAGAACAAAAATATTAAAATCTATAAACATATACGGATGCTTTACCTGCCTGGAAGAATAGTAGATATTTTAGTTGTTGGAAAATCTTTTTTTACAAATAGTAGTACGGACTCCTTTATATCTCCAAAAGTTTCATATGCTGTGCTATTTAAGGCTTCAATTCTTAATTACGGACAGAACGAGAGACAAACACAGGGCATCAAAATTTCATAAACACACTACAGAGAGCAAAATTTCTAGGTCGAGCTCTTTTGAAAAATCCCTAATTTCTAATTAAAAACTTGCTGCACAATATGAAGACACTATATAGTTACTAGTATAAAGGAATATATGAAATAAAAAGACTTTTAAATGACTATTTTCTCAGCTCAAAATCTTTCGTTTACTTACAAGTATTTAACAAGAATAGGTTTTTGTATTGTCCTTAGCAAAAAAATATTTAACAAATACAAAAATAGTTCCTACACGGAATATAAAATAGTGCTAGTGACTCTTTGTTAATTTCTATTACTTTGTTCCATAATTTACGTACTTACCCTGTGGATTGCTTTTTTTTCAACGAAAGAGACTTCGTGTTACATTTTCACCAACATCACCTTGCACAAAATAAGAAGCCGTTTTTATTAAGAATATAATATTAACCTTTGATTTGAAAGAGAAACTTTGATTTGAAAAGAGGGTGTAATTTTTTAACATTTTTATATTATTATTGCAGGAAGACAAAATGAGTTTTAGTCAAATCACAGATGCTGATAGCAACGTTCAAGAAATGGTTTTGGGCTTATACAGGCAGGGAAAGTTCCAGTCAAACTTGCCCACTCCATTTGCACTTTCCTTCAAGAAGAGAGATATTCCAACAGAAGGAAAGACGGAATATAGAATAAAGGTCCTTGTTTCTCAGAATGGAAAGGCCAACTGCACACATCTTGTCGTGGATAAATACGATACATATAGTACCCTTATGCGAGAGGAAATTAAAAGCAACAAGAAAGTTGGCGATGTCATCAATTAAAATCGGGCTAAAGGCTAGACTTATTCCAGTTTGATCAAAGAATTCATTTTCTATATTCGGGAAAAATATATTCTATCTTTTTTCTTGAAATAAAAAATTCTGTCCATTTTTTCTTTTTCTTTTTTTTTAAATCTTTTTTTTTATGAAATTGAGTAACACTGTAACAGTAGTCATTTTCCCTCGCTAGACATATTTAATCCAATTCTGGGGTCACAAAAAACCGCATAGTTACGAGTAGACATAATCAAAAGTCAATAATTTTAGAAAGTAGTACAATACAAATTGTAGAATAATGTAATTATTTTACAATATGTAGCAGTTATGTTGTATAGTATATAAATATTTGAAAATAAACCTTGTACATATTGACATTAGATTAACATTACAGATCAGCATTGTGTAATATAAGAACATAATGGATAAAACATACAATGTTTTCTAAAAAGTAAATCAGTAGGCGCAGAGAACAGGTGAAGGTAATGAGTACTATATAGAAACTCATTGAGGGCGGCTGAGAGAGGGCGATCCCCATTCTTAGGTGTATCGATCTTAAATTTCATACTTCATAATGTTTACTAATAATTAATTAGAAACGCAAAAATAGTCATTTTTACACACTGAATTGTCGACGGATTTTCCGTTATTTGCCGATGATGACAAGGAGCACAGTACGGATGTGACCGGTCAGCATGAAACGCTCACTCCTCCATGGTACCTGCTCCCATCTCTGATTTCTTAGAGGACCGTGTTTGCTCTGCTCTGTTTTGTAATGTTTAATGGACTTTTGAGCTCGAATACTGTTTGTTATCTCCATATTTCAAGCAACAAATAAACTTCCCACCCTTCCCACCCTTTTAGCGTTCTCTTTCGTCTTAATAGGTGTAATAATAACGCAGCCTTGCAAGATGTACAGATCAGGAAAGAACAATTTACATTTCACAAGTTGACAAATTACAAGTCTAAAATTACAAGCGAACATGTGTATTAACTTGCATTAAATTTTTACACTTGTCAGAATATATTGGATAGTTTTAATTAACATACTGTGATAGAACAGTTGACAAATTGTGATTTACACTTTACAAATTAAGGTTAACATGTGTACAATTTTAGAATTACAGAGTTGGAACTTTGAACCTTTTGGATTTCCATATCATTGTAGCTTTTGTTTCTGTAAACTGCACGGAATTTATTTTTCATTCTACCAAAAAAAAAAAAATATATGAATAAAAATAAAAAAAAAAAAAATAAATGAATAAATCTGGGTATTTCTCTGCCTTAAAAGTCAAACTTACTCCCACAAAACGCAATGAAGAAAGTCTTTATGTCCACAGTTTCTAAAATGTGTTACATAAATCAGATGAAGTTTAATTAAACAAATTTCAAAGTTCATAAATTGTGTTCAATTCACTAAATTAAATTCATCATAACTAATTATGACGAAGAAAATAAAAACAGTTTTCAGTTCCTTATCAACCCGATTATGATAAAAGAAGTACAAGATAGGATAGAAAATTATTTGAAAAGGAATTAAGTGGTACAGCAGCCTCAAAATTTTGTACCGGTAAGAAGTGTCTGTTTTAATTATTTTTAAAGATCGACACACATATGCACTATGCTGATATTTGCTCATCCAACGATTGGGAAACAAAATTAAAGGCATACTTTAATAATACTTGGATTTTCACTTGTTATAAATTAAGGAAAACCTTTAAGTGACCTCTAAAGTTTAGGTTCAAGCGCTGGCTCTTAATGCAAATATATATATATATATATATATATATATATATATATATATATATATATATATATATATATATATATATATATATATATATATATATATATATATATATATATATATATTAGGGATGTCAAATCGGTCAATTTTTGATAATCGGTTACTTGGACGTTTTTCCGATCGAATACCCGGGTACTCGGTAAAAATGTAAATACAAGTGTATTAATTTTCTTGAGCTCCGTTAAACCCCAAAGCTGTTTTATCACGTTTATTAATGTATATAAACACTGATTCCAACGTGAATGATTTTTGGTACTAAATTTATTTACCAAATAAACACAAAAGACATAGTTATTACATCAAAAATTACAAATGGTTAACAGTTCTTTTTAGAATCTATTTCATCAAAAGGAGGACAATTTGTTACGCAGGTTTGTGATGATTAGACTAGCGAAAGAGAAGGAACGAACGTTATTGGGATCGCTAGTCTAATAGTAACTAGTATTATAGTAAGTTTAGTCTAATATTATACACATGTAGTAAGTTGAGTGTTTACGGGGAAACAATTTCATATATTGTTTCCCCCGTATACACTAAACTTACTACGCAAACTGACTTTCAACATTTTTTTTTAGATATTTAGTTATTTCTAAATATTTCTTCACTTTTGAAGTGGGTAGCGGCATTTCTATGCATGTCCAATTTCGCTGCCGTATATTAACTAATTTCAAAATGATTTGAAGATAATAGAACATTGATATTCACTGAAAACAATCATTGAAGCCATCCAAAACTCAAGGACTACAATAGGTGAGAACGGCTGGGTGATTGGTCATTAATTACTGTATATACACAGCCAAAGGCGATAATGGATGTTTTACAGGAGTAGAAGACAACACGCTTTAATTACCGAATACATATTTAATCTAGTTTTTGATAAAAATAAGTACTTTGAATTAAGAAAAAAAATACACATCCGAGTAACCGACTACCATTTTTAGTATTCGATACTCGGACGTTCGATCGAGTACCCGGTTAACAGGGTACTCGTTGACATCCCTAATATATATATATATATATATATATATATATATATATATATATATATATATATATATATATATATATATATATATATATATATATATATATATATATATATATATATATATATATATATATATATATATATATATATATTATTTATTTATTTATTTATTTATATCGCCTATGCAAATTTATAGTCGCCAGGAAAACTTTTCTTATGCTCCAAATTTAAAAACTGATGTGAGTCAATATAGGGACCGATGGGGGTAGACATGGTAGGAGTTGCTTATAGTGAGAATCTCCCCAGTCTTTTCACTGTCCACATGAAATCAGTGCATTCCACAAAAAAATAAATATTTTACCTAAATCTGAAAAAAAAATAGGCCTAATATAAAATAAAAGCCAGTTAAATGCCAAAATGTTTTAATTTAAGGATGCTTGTAAGCTCTAATATTAACAAAAAAATCGATCGTTTCTTTTTCAGAAATTTCAATCTAATGAAACATTATTTATATCAATAATAATATCGAGGATTGTTTGCACGATTAACATTTTCTGTTTAAAGCAAAACTGTAAAAGGACCGTTTTTGCTTTGCAAATATTTTATACTTTACTGACACCCCCCCCCCCCCCACACACACACACACACACACACAAATCTTTTCACTGTCCACATACATTCAATGTATTTGCCAAAAAATAAATAATTTTTTTTTAAGCTAAAAAAAAAATTAGCCTTAACATGAAATGTAAGCCGCTTGAATGCTTACAGATCTGAAGTTAAGCATGATTGTAAACTCTAATATTCTTAAAAAAAAAAAAATAAAAAATAAAAAAAATAAAAAATTGCTTTTTTTAAAAGAAATGTTGATTTAATGAAATATTCTTTATAACTATAATAATATCGAGGAATGTTTACATTATGAAAATTTTCTGCTCGTCCGTACAATTACGACCTAAAATGTGTAGACGATATTTCTAATGAAAAAGAATTTAATTGCCAATGAATTGACTGTATCACTCGTCCAATGTATTGCATTTCACACTTGTCCATTATCTGAAATCAGTAATTGCCAGAGGCAGCTTTGTTATCGGCCGCCAGGAGACGGACGATTATATGTTATTCTTTTCGAAAAGTGACATGATTTACTGTTAATATGAAATAACTTTATTTTCCATTTTATCAAAATATACTAGAAACATGCATTTAATCATGAGTTTGATAAATACAATTTATTTAAATGTATTCTGTATTATCTAAAATTCGTGATCGCGGCATCTATCTCAAATACGTTAATACGCATTTTCATTAAAACGATCAAATAATATCTTTTCTATCATTCGCATCTTCTCGAGAATTTCTGACAAGCTTGGACAAACATCTCGAATTTATTTACTTTACCGTATGGTATATTTTAGATTTATTTATATCTTATATTATATGAATTTAAACTCTAAACTCTATAGATAAGAGAGTTCTCTACATTCAAATCAATTTTCATGAAAAAGGAATTTGTTATTGACGCCTACGTACATGTATTACCTCCGTCTATCGAAAAGGACTGAGAAGTGGCGATTGCTTATTTTTAGATGAGTAAACCTATTGTGTAATGGTTTATTCCAATCTAGCCAAAATTTTTAATTCCTTTTTCCCATCTTGCCGGGATTGGAATTTTCAAAACCTGGATTTCACCTGTGTATAATCTGTTTAGGGTTATTACCTTAATTCTCACCTGTGTTGTATAAGTTCATTCTCAAGATATTAATATTCCTTTTATTAATATTAATAAATCAAGTTCTACATATTAATTCTTTTAAAATACATACATATATGTATGTATTAATACAATTTTTAAAAAGAAATGGAATAATTTTAATTAATTTCATTTATGAATGGAAAATCGAAAGTGAATAGAAAATGGTAAAAATTATTTCGGTAAATGCATAACTAAATTAAAGAAAAATTAATTGAATTAATTCATCAACATACAGATAAATCCTTTTTTTACGATGAACAACTGAATGTGTTTTAGTATCTCTTAACTTATACAATTAAGAGATTAAAAAAAACTACAAAAAAAAGAATTTAATTTATTTTGCGGATATACTACCAATAAGGACTATTATGAGTGCATGATATGAAAAGAGAAAGTGGTTGAGATTGTATACTTATAAGTAAACATAATTTGATATATATTCTCTACCGGGAAAACATTAGTAGTTACAGAAGCTTAAATTTTTAATATACAAAATATAATTCTTCTTAAAAACTAGGTTTATTAGAAAGATGTCCATATATATTTAGAATAGCTTGTCAATAATCTTAAAAAAAATCAGCATACGCATCAGAAGAGGAATTATTTCCATTGCATCAGATGCACATGCATAATGAACAAATTTGTAAATGATAATACATTCTTCGTTAGAGAATGTAATGCTGTTGCATATTTTCCACACAAAAAAAAATTATGTGATATAAAAATAATATATTGAGTATATTTATTTGAAAATGAATACTTTGTATACATATCATTGTTATCAGTCATCTTATTCCATTCTCTTTACGATATTTTTTTTATCACGGAACAGAGATTAAAGGTTTCAAAAGCATTAGAATCAGTACCTTACTTTTACTTCACATATATTTTAGAATCCATACACGCGTACATGTACGTTGTACAAACCTGAGGTTTCAATCGCATCTGGGCATGATTAACAGAAAGATTATGCATGTTATTTGCGTATCAGTGTTACATATCGCTGATCAACAGTGACACTAATTTCATCTTCGTACTGCAAATATTCTTGTTTCAATAAATTCGGTTACATGTGTATGAATTTTATTTCTGGATTTATCTATATAATTTGGAATATAATCTGCGGTATTCGCTCGCGTTAATTTGCAGGTGCATGTTTATGAAATAAAACACTTAAAAGTAATGTTAGGGAATAATACGATAATTAAATCGGCATGTTGGTGAAAATAATCATGACCAAGCTCCAACGCCAACACGAATTGCATGCAGAGTAATAAGGGGCTTGGCCTTGCTCTATAATCGAAAGATCTATTTTTAGCTAATTCTGGCAGAAAAATAAGCCATTCAATTTATACGGAAACAAAAATCAATCGCAGGAAATAAACAAGTCGATTTAATTTGGTTTTAAAATTATCATTCCACATGATTTTGTTTTCTGTTTGAAAAAGACTAATTGCTAAAAATCAGAGACATATAATATTTTATATTTCAAAATTGTACATCTTTTCTCTTCTCATTGATCAAAATCAATCTGGTTGCTAGACTAGGGATGGAATATTTAAGAAAAAAACCTTCGGATTTGAGGAGCAAAATTCCTTTCCTTTCATGTTAAATACAAATGATATCTGTATTGGGTCAGCATTTGAATAAAAAGACTTTGAATTGTTCCAAAATCAAGGAAAATACTGAGTCAGCAATAAACGGAAAATATGCACATATATTTTCATGTATATCATAAACATATATTCAAATATAAGTTCAATGTCTTGCATTTGGAAACCTCTGAAGATGCTTATATGAAGAGTAACAGGTAATAATTTAATTTTAGTTGTAACAAGTCATTTGGTTGGATAAAAGATTTTGTTTATATCGTATAAAATACGTTGCATACGTTACATTGAGGTACGTCAAAAAAGTATTACTCCGCTTTACGTTACTTTTAAAATATGCTCAATTTGAAGCCATCCTTGGAGGAAAAATTGTCTTATTGTTTACACTGAAATTAAATTATGATGAATGAAGCTTATTTTAACCTATTTTATACGATATAACATAACATGGGACACTTTACGCATTTTTTTCGCGGTTTATAAAGTATAAAATAAGCTCCATTCCTTAAATGAAATTTTCTTTTCCCGTTAACATGTAATTCAAGGCCTGAAAGATAAGAGTTTTTTATCCACCCAAGTTAAAAATTGTGTGGTTGCCAGGGAAATGTCTGTACCAGTGTTTCCATGATTTCGATGAAACAAAGCATTTTTTTTTATTTTGCATAGATGGTTCATGTGCAAGAGAAAACTATGTGTGGAACTTTCATTTATCACCTTTTCCATGTTTTATACACAAACCTGTACTAAAATTATTAAATACCGATTTTTCAGTGATTCTAAGATACAGTGCAGCGTTTTAGCCTCAGGTATTCAATTCAAATATGTCTTTTATAACAAATAGTTCTTCGTTTAAAATACCCAATAATTGAATGCTTAAAAGAAAAATTAATTTACAAAGGCGCATTAATTTACAACACCGAGTTCCTAGAAAACTAAGTTTGTCTACAATTCTTTGGAAAACCCACGGAATAAAATCTCCTTAATTTAATGCATTATTCATTGCACAGCAAAAACATAATTTGTAACCACAAGAATGAAGCGCTCCCTTTTTCGTCCCTATATATAAGAATCTGACAGTACAGTTTAAATACAAATCAAAATTTGCAGAACTTGTTAAATTGTGGGAATTGCACACTGACAAGATATGGTTGTTTTCATCATTAATAACACTATCATTATGATATTATTCTTGATATTAAGCATATTTTTGTTTATTATTTGCTTTTGTTTTTATATTAAGATTATCACAGTTATATCATATCATTCACTTGAGTTTTGTTCATAAATATTGACGTCATTATCTGCATTTGGACTGATTATAAATAATGTAACTTTTGATCGTTTTTTCCTCTTTATAAGCATTTAATGGGCAAAAAAAAAAGAGGTTTAAAGTCGATGATATTTTTACATTGTTTTTTTATTAGTATGACATGATTGTTACACACATCATGTTTTTATTTAGCAATTCTTGTGTGGTGATACATGTCTGTCTTAAATAGATATAAAACATGATTAGACAACTCAAGTTTAATAATTTGAAACCATACATTATCAGTGAAACACGAAATGCCAAAAAATATTAAAATTTATCAACGTGTACGGATGCTTTACCTTCCTAGAAGAATAGTAGATATTTTAGTTGATGGAAAATCTCTTTTTACAGATGGTAGTACAGACTCCTTTATATCTCCAAAGCTTTCATATGGCGTGCTATTTAAGGATTCAATTCTTAATTACGGACAGAACGAAAGACAAACACAGGGCATCAAAATTTCATAAACACACTACAAAGAGCAAAATTTTGCGAAATCTTTTGAAAAATCCATAATTTCTAATTAAAAAAATTGCTGCACAATATGAGGACACTATATAATTACTAGTATAAAGGAATATATAAAATAAAAAGACTTTTAAATGACTATTTTTCTCAGCTCAAAATCTTTCGTTTACTTACATGCATTTAATAAGAATAGGTTTTGTATTGTCCGTAACAAAAAGAAAAAAGAAAAAAAATGTTTAACAAACACAAAAATAGTCTTCCACGGAATATAAAATAGTGTTAGTGACTCTGTTCATTTTTATTTCTCTGTTCTATTATTTACGTACTTACCCTATGGATTGCTTTTTTTTTAACGAAAGAGACTTCTTGTTACATTTTCACCAGTATCACCTTGCACAAAATATGAAACCGTTTTTATTAAGAATATTATATTAACCTCTGATTTGAAAGAGAACCTTTGATTTGAAAATAGGATGTAATTTTTTAACATTTTCATATTATTATTGCAGGAAGACATAATGAGTTTTAGTCAAATCACAGATGCCGATAGTGACGTTCAAGAAATGGTTTTGGGCTTATATAAGCAGGAAAATTTCCCGTCAAACTTGTCCACTCCATTTGCACTTTCCTTCATGAAAAGAGATATTCCAACAGAAGGAAAGACGGAATATAGAATAAAGGTCCTTGTTTCTCAGAATGGAAAGGCCAAGTGCACACATCTTGACGTTGATAAATACGATACATATAGTGCCCTTGTGCGAGAAGAAAGCAACAAGAAAGTTGGCGATGTCATCAATTAAAATCGGGCTAAAGGTTAAGCTTATTCCAGTTTGATCAAAGAACCTTTTTTATATTCGGAAAAATATATATATTTTGTCTTTTTCCTTGCAATAAAAAAATTCTGCTTATTTCCTTTTTTTTTCCTTTTTTTCAATCTTTTTTTTATGAAAATGAGTTACAGTAGTCATTTTCCCACGCTGGACATATTTAATCCAACTCTGCGGTCACAAAAAACCGCATAGTTAAGGGTAGACGTCATCAAAAGTCAATAATTTTAGAAAGTAGTACAATACAAATTGTAGAATAATATAGTTATTTTACAATATGCAACAGTTATAATTTATAGTATGTAAACATTTGAAAATAAACCTTGTACATATCGACATTAGATTAGCTTCACAGATCAGCATTATGTAATATAAGAACATAATGGATAATAATATACTATGTTTTCTAAAAGGTAAATCAGTAGGCGCAATAGAACAGATGAAGGTAATGAGTATTATATAAAAACTCATTGAGGGTGGCTGAAAGAGAGCGACCCCCCTTCTTAGGTGTGTCGATCTTAAATCTCATACTTCATAACGTTTACTAATTATTAATTAGGAACGCAAAAGTATGCATATGTTTAGAAGAATGAATATTGTTTCTAGATAAGCTGTTTTCTTTCAAATATTTATGACAGTTCTTACTTAATTCCCGAAAGAGTTGGGGGATTTAAATTTTTTCTTCATATCCGGTAGTCCCAGAGGGTCCAGACCACACAACCCCCTTTCGGCTTATTCTGCCATTAACACTGTAGAAAAGGGTATTGATAAGTATCCTAAATTGAAAATATGACAAGATTGTTGGGACTTTCTTTTTTATTCCATTATATCCCATCCATGCAATGACTATGCATTAACATAAAGTTCTATTATTTACAAACAGTCTAAAGGACAAATATGAAAATTTATAAACTTTTGTTATCCTTTCTTAGTGTATATATATATATATATATATATATATATATATATATATATATATATATATATATATATATATATATATATATATATATATATATATATATATATATATAATCAATATTGGCGGAAGGACGAATTGGGGAGGTTTATTGTTAATTGTTAATTGTTTTTGGAAACTAGGTCTTCCAACAATCTATTGAAATACCCATGGATACCAATTGCTCCCTGTTATTAGCAGACCTATTTTTGTATTCATAAGGAACAGAATTTCTTCAATATCGTTTACGTAAAAAGAAGAAAACACTTGCTGTGGCCTTCAACTCGACATTTTGATATATCGACGGTGTATTGTAAATAAACACTGGTTATTTCCATTCTTATGTCGACACGATATATCCCGGTGAGCTTGAGATAAAGGATGCCACAGAGTCTGACACATCTCTTTCATATTTGGATATTTTATTAGAAAAAGACGTTAATGGTAATCTAACAATAAAGCGTTATGATAAACGTGATGACGTTAACTTTTCAATCGTCAACTTCCCTTACATATGCAGCAATATACCCTTATCACCTACATACGGGGTTTATATCTCTCAGTTGATTCGATACATCTGAGCATGTTCCACGTATGAACAATTTCTAAAACGATTTAAGTTATTGACAAACAAGTTGATGAAGCAAGAATATCAGCAGTCTCGTTTGAAGTCATCATTTCGTAAGTTTTATGGTCGATACAATGACCTTATCAGCAAATACAATCTTTCATTAAGTCAAATGCTGACTGACTTTTTTCAAACTAATTGTTAGTTCATTTTTTACACATTGAATTTGCGACGGATTTTTCCATTATTTCCCAATCATGACTAATAGCACAGTACGGGTGTGACTGGTCAGCATGAGATGCTCACTCCTTCATGGCACCTGATCCCACCTCTGATTTCTTAGAGGTCCGTTTTAGCTCTGCTCCTGTTTTGTAATATTTAATGGACTTTTGAGCTCGAATACTGTTTGTTTTCTCCACATATTTCAGGCAACAAATAAACTTCCCATCCTTCCCACCTTTTTAGCGAACCTTATGGAAAGGTTTTAGTTTCAGTATGCTTGTAAGCTCAAATATTAAAAAAAATCGATTGTTTCTTTCTCAGAAATTTTAATCCAATGAAACATTTTTATAACTATAATAATATCGAGGATTGTTTGCATGATTAACATTTTCTGCTTGTCCGTACAATTACGACCTTTAAATAATGTGTAGACGATATTTCTAATGAATGAGAATTTAACTGCGAAACAACTGACTACATCACCCGTCCAATGAACTGCATTTCACACTTGTCCATTATAAGGAATCAATAAATGCCCAGGCAGTTTTGTTTTGTTATAGGCCGCCAGGAAGCGGGCGATTATATGTTATGCTTTTCGAAAAGTGACATGATTTACTGCGAGGGGATATTTAAAGCAATATGAGCTGCAACATTGATATCGGGATTTTTGCAGTAATATTGTAATTTACTATTTCAATGACAGAAACAAAATAGCTTTATAAGCTTTGTTTTTTTTATATTTGCGATGGAAGAACTAATTTTAAGCTTTGGTTGACGCAAAATAATATTTTTGTCATCCTGTGCAATATTGATTTCTTATATACTGCTCTACATTCCATTGTACAGAAATCTTTCTTCTGAAACAATTTAATACTTTTTTTAGTCTAATTGATCAAGAAGATTTAAGTTACATATAAATTTCTCATAAAATGACATTTTTACAGCAAAACAACATTCTAAAAAATGCATCTCATATTGCTTTAATATAAAATTGTTTCATACAAAGATTCCTTTAATTTCTATTTTATCAAAATAACAGTAGAAAGATACATTTTATCACGATTTTGATAAATGCAATTTATTTAACTGTATTCTGTATTACACGTATAAAGAAGTCGCGATCGCGGCATCTATATGGAATTCGTTAATTCGGGCTTTCATTAAAGATCCAAAATAATATATTTTCTTTCATTCGAATCTTCTCGAGCCTTTTTGACAAGTTTGCAAAACAATCTCAAATGTATTTACTTCACTGTATGTTAAAATCTTATGCAAAAATTGAATCGCCTCTTATTTATTAAAAAAAAATGATAGGCAGAGCTGATTTCCCTTTTTGGTATATTTTACATTTTTTTTCATTATATGAAGTTAAACTCCAAACTCTACAGATAAAAGGTCTCGACACAAAAGGTCTCGACACATATTATATCAATTTTAATGAAAAGCGGGGTTTTCATGAACGCCTAAGTAATACTTCCTCTTGTCGGAAAGAACCGAGAAGTTGCGATCCCTTTTTTTAGATGAGCAAGTACATGTTAACCTATTGTGTAATGAAATATTCCCACGTAGCCAAAATTTTGAATTTTTTTATTCCCATCTAGCCAAAATTGGGATTCTCAAACCTGGGTGTCGCCTGTGTACAGTCTGTTTTAGGCATATTACCTGTAATTTTTATCTGTGTTGTATAAGTTCATTATCAAAATACCTATCATTACTATTTCTTTTGTTAAATATTTATTAATCAGGTTCTACATATTATTTTAAAATACATATATATCAATACCATTTTTAAAAAAGAAATGAAATAATTTTAATTAATTAACATTTTCGGATCACAAGTTTGATGAAAATAGAATAGACATTGTTAAAAATGATTTTTGCAAATGATTAATAAATTAATGAATAAATAATTAGATTAATTCATCAACATAGAGATAAATAATTTTTTGACAATCAACTATTGAGTATGTTAAGATTATTATTTTTCTGATACAATCAAGAGATGGAAACAATAAAAAAGAATTTAATCTATTTTGCAGAGAACTACCAATAAAAAGTAACGAAAGTGCATGATATAAAAATAGAATGTGGTTGTGATTGTATATTTACATGTACATACATTTATAAGTAATTTCTCCACACATGTATTAGATCTTGTTCTTTTACAATGCATTTTTATGTCTGATAAGAATTGGACTTTTTTTTAACCAAAAAAGTCAAAACGATTAGAAACAACTTAGAAAATTTTCTGTTGATACAACATTTTGTCAAATTCTTATAATATAATTTGATTTACATAGTCTATTGGGAAAACATTAGTAGTGTCAAAAACTTAAATTCTTAATATACACCTTCAATATAATTACGCAAAAACGTTTAGATACCGAACGGAACCATGGAAGTGAACTCATGGTATTGAACATAAGTCTACCATAGGAATACAGAAAAGAAAGAAAGAACACAGAAAAGGCATCAATACAGTAAATCAGATGATGATTATTAACAGTAAAAAAGTTCCACGGGAAAACACGTTGACTACCGTGATGTTTAGGAGATATTGCAAAACGCAGGGATGTTTTAATTATTTAAGAGCCTTGAAATATAGTATTCACTGTTTGCTAGACACACACTTCTCCTGTGATATCGAAAATGAAGTTAGAAATTTGTGGGGATACCAGTGCTTTTTTAGCTCATATACTACAAACTCCATGGGAGTTGCAGTTCTGATAATTGATAACTTTGATTTAAAACCCCTTGCAGAAAAGGATGATGTTGATGGAAACCATATTTTACTTAAAGCATGCATGTAGGGACATGAAGTATTGATATGCACGATTTATGGTCCTAATAATGACATACCACTCTTCTATGAAAACATACAAACTCAGCTTGAGGATAATTATGCACTGTAGTAATGTTATCTGGTGTGGTGATTTTAATTTAGTTTTAAACACAGAATTAGATTAAATTATAATTATTAATCTGTTTTAATAATCCAAAGGCAAGAGACAAGGTGTTGGAAATAATAGTAAATAATTGTTATATAGACTCTTTTCGACAATTACATGAAACTGTTCATAGATACTCTTGGAGAAGAAAAACTCCTTTGAAACAAAGTCGTTCAGATATTTTTTTTTTTAATATCATAGTCCCTTTTGTCAGCTTTAGAATAAATGCACTATAGAATCTACATGTAGCTATAGATCAGACCACTCCATAATATCATTGTCTATAGCTTTTAACGACTCTGAAATCAGGAGTTTATTGAAGTTTAAAAACTCTTTACTTCATGATGAGTCAAAATACCAAGACTGGAGGATAATAATGGAAAATGACGAATCAGAAATTCTGAGGGAAGCCAAATCATTTTATGAACAGTTATATACAAAAAGTACAGTAAATACAAATATTGATTTATTCAGTGAGTTAAGCAATAAAGAAATATCAAAGCTTTCATGCAAAGAATCAGAATCTATAGAAGTCGAAATTACTATAGAAGATGCCTCTTCTACACTTCACACACAAAATGAAATCAAATAAATCCCTCAATGGGATGGGTTTTCTCCTGAATTCTTCAAGATGTTTTGGAAATATATTGGCTTTTTTGTAGTTAGATCTGTTAATTAGGATATAAGAACAACAGTTTGTCTATTACACAGACATGGAATCATTATAACGAAAAGGTGACAAGCCAAGACAATACTTAAAGAATTGGCGACCTATTACTTTGTTAAATACTTTCTATAAAATTGCATCTGGATCTATTACATTGTACTAACAGAGTAAAATGTTATTTAAATAAAATAATTAACCAAGAGCAAACAGGCTTAATTTCCAACTGTTATATAGGAGAAAACACAAAGCTGATTCATGACATAATGCATTATACTGAGGAAGAAAATATACCTGGACTATTACAACCTATTGATTTGAAAAAGCCTTTGATACTCTGTCATGGAGCTTTATACAAGGCGCACTTAATTTATTGTAACTTTGATCCCTCAATTAAGAAGTGGGTATCTCTTTTTAATACAGACATTACATCTGCAATAAACCAAGGTGATAATATCTCTGATAGCATTCAGAGGGGTTGCAGACAGGGAGATCCTTTGTCGCCATATATATTTATTATATGTGCTGAAATTTTAGCAATCCAAATTAGATTAAAGAAAAACATTAAATGTTTTTCTGTTAACAATACTGAAAAAAAGATTCCCAGTTAGCTGATGATGCATCAAATATTCTTGATGGTAGTAAAGAGTCCCTAACAGAAACATTGCAAACACTAAAGAAATTTTCAGAAATGTCTGGATTACATATTAATTATGCCAAAACTCATAAAGTATTGATAGGTTTAAAAAAAAGTTTAGTAATGAAATGATACTGCCAAATTACAAATTTAACTGGGGAACTACCAGATTTACTCTTATAGGAATACGTTTTGATGTAGAATTGGGTAAGGTGCTATACTTACATTATGAACCAAAATTAGTACATATTAAGTCCATTCAATATTTAAACAATGGGAAAAAAGGTATTTAACTCAAATAGGGAAAATTACAGTCATTAAAACACTAGTTTTACCTTTATTATATCACATTCTAATGTCAATCCCCAATCCTTCTGAACTGTATTGTAAGGAACTGGAAAAAACCTTCTCGTTTATAGGGAATAATTCAACTCATAGAGTAAAACAAGAAGTAATTGTAAAAAAAAAATATGAAGATGGGGATTTGAAAATGTTACATCTGATGTCTTTTATATCTCCCTTGAAATTATTCTGGATAAAGCGTCTCATTTTTACAAATAGGGGAGGGGGGGGGGGGGGAACACCCCATTCAAAAATTCAATGCTATCATGAAATCCTTAATCAAAATTTTTCACTTGCAGTAGGTAAAGCACATTGGACTGAGCTTCAAGAAGTTGGAGTTTAGGAATGGAAAAGAAATCACATAATATTCTTCAGAGTAAAAAAGACTGTAAACTCTAATGGATTCAGTATGGGTTTTAAACCAAAATCTCAGCCACGAATTCATTCTTATTCAAAATTAAGAAAAACAGTTTTTGCCACACCGAGGAGGAAACAATAGAACATCTTTTATGGTAAAGCAATAATACACAAATTTTTCTAGAAGAATTTGTTTTTTGCTTGAAGATAAGACTAGTCTAAAGATTAGAGTTACTAGGAAATCTTTTATTTTAGGGATTATTAATGAAACACTGATATTCAAAATGCTATTCTTCTTTAGCTTAAATATTATATTTATACTGCAAGATGCACCCAGAAACCAGTTAATGTACACATTGCAATATCACAAATGAAATCTCAATATAAAAAACAGAAATTTATTTTTATCAAAATGGTGGAAAGGAAACGTTCGATACCCAGTGGAACAGGTGGAACCTACTATTTTCTTAAATCTCTCTCTCTCTCTCTCTCTCTCTCTCTCTCTCTCTCATAAAATAAAAATACGCTTCTGTTTCTGAAACTTGATACATGTATATAATGTCACATATGCTGTGTGAATAAAAAAAACCAACAAATTTGTAAATTTGTAAATGATAAAAGACTCTTCATTAGACTTTGTTTTGTTTGTATTTTGTTTAACGTCCCTCTCGAGAATTTTTCACTCATATGGAGACGCTCTTCATTAGAGAATGTAATGTTGTTGCATATTTTTTTAAACAAAATAATGTGATATAAGAATAATTTATTGAGTATATATATATATATATATATATATATATATATATATATATATATATATATATATATATATATATATATATATATATATATATATATATATATATATATATATATATATATATATATATATATATATATATATATATATATATATATATATTGAAAATGAATACTTTTGCATACATATTGTTAACGGTCATCATATTTCATTCTTTTTGCATTTTTTTTTTTCCATTACGGAACAGAGATTAAAGATTTCAAAAGCATTATTATCTCATCAATACCTTACATTTACTCTACACATATTTCCAATTCCATGCACGTTGTACAAACCCGAGGTTTCAATCTCCTCTGGGCATGATTATGCATGTTATTTGCGTATCAGTGTTACACATCACTGACCATGCTAGTCAACAATGACACTAATTTTGATCTTCGTACTTCAAATATTCTTGTTTCAATAAATACGGTTATAAATTTTATTTCTAGAATAAAACACTTAAAACAATAGCTAGTGAAATTTTCTTTTACATATTAAAGAATCCTTTGATAATCAAATCGGCAAGTCGGTGAAAATAATCATGACTTTGCTCCAACGCCAAATAAGATTACATTCAGAGAAGTAAAGGATCGGCCTTGCTCTGTAATCGAAAAATCTATATTAAGCTAATTCTGACAGAAAAATAAGCCATTCAACTAAAAATTTTTATTTAAAAAATACACGTAAACCAAAATCAATCACAGGAGACGCAGCTAGGTTAAGGACTCCCATGGATATCGAAGTCAGCCTATGCAGAGGTTCGGGAAAGCTATTATGACGTCAAAATTCAAATGAATCACGATGAATAAATACTATATTTTCTTTTTTAAACACACCAAAAACTTTTGTTTCTCATAAATATTATAAAGATATATATAAAGATAAATGAATGTGCAACTTATCTTGCCAAAATAGCACTTTGAGTATGTTGAATGAAAGCCAGCTTGATCTCGCTGTACTTACTGAGATGACGTCATTTCTTAGTTTGACACGCAGTTTCTCTGTATTTGAGGCGTGGATCAAGCTATTATTGTAGCTTGTAAAAATAAAAATAAATACGAAACAAGCTTAATTGGACCAAAATAAATACATATTCTAAAATATATTAATCCAAATTTGATTGTCAAACTAAATTGATAATGTGTAGACCTTATATATAGTCGTAGGGAGCATATTTGTACAGTAATGTTCTAGAATGAGGGGTCCAGCACCTAGAAAATATCAAAAGTTCAACTATATCCGCTTCACTATAAATTCTGATTTTTTAAACACGTGTACATGTAGCTATTATTCCTACTATTCTGAAAAGTGCTGGGTGCTGGATGTGCATTGTTTATTTATTCCGTAAGATAACATTATTCCAGTTCGTATTACATCTATGTCTGGAGTTTATTGAAAGACGGCTAAATTTTACACAATTCCCGAGCATAAGGAAGTTGCTCCCAGCACTTTTCATGTTAAGAAATTTGTCTTAAACAAAACAGAATAAATTTTATAGCAGAGAAATATCCGTATATCGTTGAACTTTTACGATCTTTGTAGTAGTACATATGTGTTCTAATTTTAAACCTGTCACGTGACAAACAGCTGATATAAGCGATATTACTTTGGCCGAACTCAGCAGAGACCCGATATATACAAGTGCAAACACCACAATTCACATTCATCAAAACTAATGCTGTTAAAAAATACATTAAAATTGTATTAATTTTCTCTGAATTTATAAGGCGTATATTTCATGGGCGTCCTTAACCGAGCTGCGAATAAACAAATCGATTTAATTTGGTGTTAAATTATTTTACCACATGATTTTTTTTCTGCATGAAAAAGGGCTAATTGCTGAAATCTGAAACATATATCTTACATTTCAAAATTTTACATCTTTCTCTTATTTACCAAAATCCACCATGTTGCTAGACAAGGAATGGAATATTAAAAATAATTACGCTTCTTAATTGAAATGAAAAATCCGAAAGTGAAATTTCTCTTCTTTTATTTAAAATACAAATGATGTCTGTATAGGGTCATCATTTGAATACAGAGACTATGAATTTTCCATAATCAAGGGAAATACAGTATCAGCGATCAATGAAAAATATGTACATATATTCTCATGTATTTCGTACACATATGTTCAAATAATTGTAAGTTCTATGTTTTGCATTGGCGAAACTTTGAAGATGCTTATCTTAACATCACTTCTCTTTAAGGACCAAAATATTACAGTGCTGCTATCCCATAAGTTGACATGGGATGGGTTTGGATAGGATTCAGGATTGAGGATTCACGATAGAAACATATAGTAGTTAATCCAATCCTATCCTATCCTATCCTATCCTGTATCCTACAGCCATTCAGATTCGAGTAAAGGTTGATTCATATTTAAGATCTAGAATTAATTACAAAAACGGAATATGTTTTAAAACGTTTACAAAAGAAATATTTATAAAATTACAATAGAAAATAAACATGTTTTGTTTATTTTAACACAAATTAATAATTAACTTTGAGTGATATTGCGTACGATTTAACCGTGAACGATCACCGGAAGAATGTTCGCATGTAAACAACGAAGAGTTCGGACATCAAGAGATCTTATTTTCTTCAGCATGTTTGGATGATTAAGGATGTACAACACATCTACCCCAAAAGTTTCCTGTCGTTTAATTTTCGCTATTTTTGTATATCTTATACATGACCATATCTACTATGTGTATGTACATTTTGGGCAAAATCGTTCGAGCCGAATTTGGACAGGAAGTTCCTAAAGTTACCCCCCTTTGGTTGATCACGAGTACAAAAAAAAAAATCAACAAACTAACTATAAAATCCCTTATTTTAAAATATTTAAGGTTAGCCTAGCTGTCAAAATTTGCTGAATCGTTCGTTTAACTATTAAACACACAAACAAAGTGAATTTGTAGAGGTACACTTCGAGAAAAACGATTTTGAAGAATTTAAACTGAAAAACTATGGTTCATTTTTGCATTGAAAAATGCGTGATTTTCAAATGAAATATTTTTTTATGAAAAAATCTGTCGTTTAATTTTGAAAAAAATTATTACTTCTTGTAACTGATGATCAAAATGTTCTTGATAATTTTTTGAAATTTTTTTAAACGACGCGTTTTGAATTTATAGAGGAAAATCTACCCTCCCCCTCTCTCCGTAAGTTACATTTCTCACAGCGTCTTTCAGACTTGGGACGAAAACAATGCTATGATTCTACAAATACAAATAAAAATTCCTAGCTGGAAAGTATATTTTACTTAAAAAATGTAATGTACATTATATTTATCACAAATATAAAACTTTACATCTGCATTTAAATGAAGATGAATAAGCAATTTCTGCAAATTTAAGACCCCCCCCCCCTCCATTCTTCTCTGCAATGCAGTACATTCGATCTTGAAAAAAAAACATCGGTTACGTCTGCATGATAAATCAGTATAATTGGCATATTGAACTCCTAAAGTAATGTCCTTCATTCGTGTATACAGATTAGATATTGACTACTAATATTTTTTTGGTATTCTAAATACTGTTTTTTTTTTTTGTTTTTTTGTTTTTTTTTTTTTGTATTTATATTTAGTAAAACCATTTTTCTAAGGATTTTATGACCACGTGTCCGGTTTGGAGTTCATGCACACAGGTGCAGTTTCAAACCTTTATATGACCTACTTGCATTGAATATTATTTTTTACGTGAACCAACAGTGGTGTATGTACAACTCTCTTGTGATGAAAATGGAATATATGTACATTTAGGTTTTAAATTATTCCTGTTTTCAAACGAGAGGGGTGCCCCCCCCCCCCCCTCAGCCGGATATTGTATCCTTCTGTTGTTTCAATGAATGGAAATGATGTATTCGTCCATGTTAACTTCAATCATACCAAATTGTAAATTATTTATCAGTATCAAAATTATTCATGTTTATCATCTACAATGGTATCATCTACATTGGTATCAATCGTTTTGTTTTTATTCGAGGAAATGCGAACTGATACTGTTTACAGTAAAAGATTTTCTCAGTGGGATGCAACCGTTGTATTAATTTCAGTAAATAATTTTAAACTGTTGATACTTACTTTAATTTGTATAAACTTTGGCTTTTAGTTCTTGTGTTCCTTGCAACACACTGTAAAATCTTTAATGTATCTGTGTATTTGTGAGGGCAAAAACTCATAATTCGTCGGAAAACAGGAGGAATAACTCAGCTAAGGGGAGGAAAGACATACACCTCCACATTTTTGGAGTTGTTTCTCTTTGATCAGTGACCTTCTGAAAAAGGTTACTCTTTTTTCATTTTTTTTTTTTTCAAAGAAAAGAAAAGAAAGAAAATGTTTATTTTCGTAATATGATAATATTTAAACATACCGGTAATATTTATTCTCAATGTAATGCAGCCGATTGTAACGGGGAAAAGCAATGTAGAGGACCATTAACATTTTTAGATTTAAAAAATGCCTTAGTGTATATCATAAATACAATATTAAAGAATTAATTAGCTAAATTTAAATTAAAGAAGTTTAGGGAACCTGTCCTTTTTTTCTTTTTTTATGGAGGGGGGAGCAAATGATCAAGGATAGGATTTGGTATTCCTAAAGAAACCACAATAAAAAACCTCTATTCTATTTTTTGTTTTTTACATTAATTACATCGGGATCGTATCGCTCGTCATTTTGACGCTTCGTAATTAACGTCAAATTTAACGTTATGTTAAACGTTTTATTGAAATCGCAAGAGTTATCTCCCCCAGTGTGTTGTACGTCTTTAAATCAATTCCTACTTGTTTTAAAGTTCAATAACATGTAACTGTGTTAAATGTGCTCTGTTTGTCTGGATAATTCTACACAAACCGCCAACAGCAGACTTAAACAGATCGATATCGCAGTTGTTTGGTGCAAGAACATGTAAGTATACTACACTGTACATGTGTGCATGTTTATACATTCCCCCCCTTTAAACAATGTTATAATGACTTGAGCTATCAACATTTTATGCTTTCATAATATAGACAAAAGTCGGGTGTGGAAAAATAGGTAGTGTAGGAAGGGGAGGGGGTTAAAAATTTACAAATACTCTGTCATGATTCAATGTGTTTTAAAACAATAAGATGTATTATGCCTTTTTCAGTTTGTTATTACTATATTATTTCCCTACTGTGGTTTAAAAAAAATGTTGTTGTTTTTTTTATTTGAGTGCAATTATAATAAAATAAAGATATAATCATTTCTTATGCTACTGTTTAAATTGTATTATAAGCCAACTCAGCATTTACATGTACATTGTATGTATACCTATTCTGGGTTATGAATTATAAATTAATCATTCATTATTCTTCATTGCAGAGAATGATACTTGTTTTTGCCTGTCCTCTTCAAAATATTTTGTGAGGAAAAAAAAGATTTTACATTTGAAAAATAGGTATGATTATTAACATGTGTTTATGCATGAATATCAGTATAATACATACACAACATTATCTGAGTTGAGATGAAGTTTCTGTAGATTCTCTGAATAAGTGATTTTTCTTCTTTTAAAAAAGAGTAAAACTGGAAAGAATGTGTTATTGTTCTGGTCATCATGGTCATCATGATGTTATATGTATTTTCATAATTTCTTCTTATTCAAATTTTAAGCAAAGAAGATAAAAAACAAAAAAATCTAAATAGATTAATACAAGCAGAAAAATTCAAAATAGACAAAAACAAAAAACAAAAAAAAAAAAAACAAACAAACAAACAAATGTACTCATACTAGTTAACAAGACATTGAGGTTGACAAGATGTAATGAATTACAATTTACAAGTAAATTATGATTGTTTAATTAAGATATGACTATGAAGTTGCAGTATAAGATTTGAGTTTGCTTGATTTCTTTAATTGCATTACTCTGGGAGAGAAAAAGGGTAAAATTCAGCTAGTCGTACATGAAATGAGAAAGATAATCACAATAAAATACAGTTTTAATGTATAATGTATATGACAAAATTGCACAATCTACATGCATATATTGTTATAATCATGATAATAATTGTTTTTTTTAGGACAATCCTGCATATTTGCTGCTGTACATATTGCAGTTCATCTCATCTGCTGCTATAATAAATATGAAAGATGTTCAAACCACTGTACATGTACAAGAGCCCCCTAGAGTCTGAAATCATGATGTTTTTTTATTAAGGAGATTGGTGTGTGAAGTATTTGTTTTCTGTGCATTGTTGTAATTTTGAAACTGTTCGGTTACTTATGACTAGCTCTTTGACACAAACTTTGACTTTTGAAATTCAATTTGAGCGACGGACAAGCAGGCAAAATCAACATGTGCATTTAAAACATCATACAATTGGAAAAAGACATTGATAAACTTAAATTTAAACAGATTTCATGTACATGTATCTGTTAGCTTGGAATTCAAATACATGTATACTTCTGATGAATTTGTCTCATAATGGAACATTCAATTGTTATACATTGTAGATTAAGAAAAATAAAATTGTAGATGAGATTTATTTGGCCCAAAATATATATATTTAACACTGAAGAGGCAATTACCCTGAATAAATATTGTCAACTTGGTCAAGCATTTTTGTTCCTCATTTAGACCCTGAATAACATTCAAAATCAAATGTCAAGGTCAAAAACAAAATTTGCTTAAACATGGCTTATAAATACTGAAACTACTGTGAATTCATATACATGTTTTCTAAAAAAGAATTCGAAGGAATATGTGTGTGTTCACTGCAGTAATTATTGCTGTCAATCTATCAGACTATGAAGATTTATGAAAATGTTTTCTGTTAAACATAAATTAAATTCTCACTCATAAAAATATGGTTATTGAAATACATTTGTACGACACTGAACTGACCATAAACTAAAAACAAATTGAAGTGAAATAAGAAAATTTAACATTTTGAATATCTTGATTTTTATTTAGCAAACATAATAAAGTTTTTGCATGTTTGTAAAATATTCAAATTCAAACAATGATGAACTGAACATCTCAAACAAGAATAACTTTAAACAATGAATATAAAACAAATTTTAATCACACATTTAAATAATTTTTTACATGTTTAATAAATAAAAGTCAAGATATTCTAAATGTCTGTTCTCGGTTTATGGTCTTGTCATACATGTATCTTCTTTCTGGATTTACATGAGTATGAATAAAATCTAAGGTATATATACATGTATTATTTTTCATGGTGCTCAGTTTACAGTTAAGGGAAAAATAGAGTTTTGCATAAATTTTACATGAAACATATAACTGTTAGAACATTCAACATATCCTCCTTTTTTCATTATTTAGTATGTGTAGAGAAATTGTATTTTCGATGGGTACGGTTGTTATACAGCGTTGTACCTTCCCAGCATGAAGCTATAGACATTAATAGTCTGATTCTCATAATTAAAGAGCTTAATTTTTGTTCGTTTATTCTACTTATTAATAATCATAACATTAGAAAAGTATCTGAAGTCTTAGTTGTTGTTTTTCCCCCTTTTCCACGATTTCCCCTCTCTAACTTTAACCCCATTTGTTTATCAAAGTGTATAAATTCGAAAAGCAATCGCAAATACCGTGACGTCTCTCGTTCATCGTTAGTACGTGAAATTAAATCAAAATGAAGTCGGATTATAATTTTTTTTCTATAATTATTTTGAAAGCTTACTTTCTTTACACGTTCGCTAGATCAGTACTTGCCTATGTTTTATTACAGTCCATGTGTTTACATTTTAACTGGGTACTCGAAAATTAATTCGTGCGGGGTGTCGGGAATTAATGGATGTCGGTCTCGATTATTTTTTATCATTAAAACATATTAAATAAAATCCATAATTATAACTGATTTTTATATGATGGTCATTTTATTATTTATTTTTTTTTTTCGTTTTGTCAAATTAACTCCTAAATATTAAAAAACTGAAAGTAGCAGGATAGGATAGGATAGGATTAGACTGAAATCACAAGATATGATTGTGGATGCAGGATTCACGATAGGATAGGATAGGATTGTCAACTTATAGGATAGCAGCACTGTACTGTAGGGTTGTGGCACACAGCATGAGAAATTTTCTTGAAACTTTTTCGGTGATTAATACCCATACATTATGACATAACCAACATTCAAAAATAAGGTTACTACCTTGGTTGCCATGGTAACGGGCTAATATAGATTTTTGTCCCATTTACTCTCATTTCAAGCATAAAAATGCTATATACTTGATTTCATGTGGTTTAATCTCCTTTATTATTTTGAGATTATAAATACTTTATATGAAAAGAACAAATGGCGCATTATATAAAACAATTTAAAAAAATCTACAAGTCACTAGAAATTCTTCAATTGATGGCTCAAAGATGATCAAATTCTTACATTTTAAAAATGGACATTTTTACCCTATATTTCAAGAAGTCTCTCAAGAAATGCAGACAATTCAAGAAAATATCACCTGAAATTTTAAAAACAACATTATAATATCAGTTAATTTTTATGAAAAGTAAAGTGGGGATTTGTTTCGTTTTCGGTATTTTTAACTTCGAAAATTGGCATTTTGCTAAAACATATTTTGTTCCAAATGTTACCAGACACTGGTGGTTTAAGAACATTTCTTTTCCAAACATTTTTCTCACTAATAAATAGGGTAAACCCAAAAATTAATAAATATTATTAAAAATACTAAATAAGATAAAACGTAACTAATTGACTTATTATTGTTTCTCTATTATCCTTTACAAAGGGCAGATAACTCAAAATCAAAAGAAAATTAGCTATTTATCTTAATTTTCACCGGAACTTATTCCAGTAAACAGCATTTTCAAATACTAGATAAAAAAAATGAAAAAAATTGATAAAAACTCTAATAATACTTTTGCAACTAAAAAATGAATTATTACCTGTTAATAAATAGTTAGGTAGGTATTAATTTAGGAGGTTTGAAATTTGATAAGATAATGTTAATTTCCTCCCTTTAAATTTTTTTGTTCCAAGATGCATATCTTTATATAATAATTTTATTTGGTTAAAACAATTTATAATTATTTAGACTGACCATAAATTAAACTCCATTAAAAATAAAACCATTAATGTATAGTCTTGCAATTAGTAATCATATTACACATATTCATGTGTACACATAATTTCATCGTTACTATCTTTTTCACATTATTTATCAAGCAATAATCAACATCTAAACACATCAAAAATATGTGTTTAGAGATAACCAAAATGTAGAAAATAGCAATTATATAGCAATTTTGTAGACAATAGAAGCAGCTAGGCTTGATGTTTCCATGATTTCTTTTTACATCAGAGGTTCACCATTATGAGGTGTTGTATCTGACCAGTCAGGAAGAATTTAAATTGGTTTGAAAAGTGATACTAGAAATAATCATCTTCATCTTTTCACCTGGAATAAAACATATACATCTATGCTTTAATTTAAAATCTATTAATGAATACCGTAAATAAATCATTAATAAATACAATACATGGCACAGACGTATGTAGCGCTAATTCATGATTATGCCAACCACTCCATACCCAGTGATTGCGCTAAATTTTGAATACGCCAATTAATGTACACGTACAGTATTTTTCATTGTTGCCAATTGCAAGATAAAAGTAACTAAAACAATTTACCTGTTTACTATCACCTACTCCAAAAGATGTGTACTGGATATTTCTATCTGTAATTAATTTATAGGCCTATGTAATTTTCTTATATAAATCATATGCATTAGAGATATTCATACAACATCAACACTATTCCATATATATAATTGCATAATAAATTTTATACATATTCAATGTATGAACATGTACAAACAAGGGAAAGTTTCCTTAAGAACAAGATTTTATTGAATATTTGTATATCATACCCACCATAAATTTGCTTGTGAATTAAGATTATTTTTCCTGTTACTCAAATAATATTAAATACCTCTTTGAAATACTAAAAGGTTTTAAAAAACATACATCAAGTGATGAAAAAAAAATGATTTAATTAAATTATAGTGTACTTACAGCTGCTCACATATCCCTCATCGATGTACTATTTGAATTCAACCTATCATAAGTGATGCTCCTGTGTCAAAGTCCTAGAATGCAACAGTAAATAGAAGAATAATCAACAAGCAATTTTTATTTCTTTTCTTCACCAATAAATCCCCAGATTCTGTAAACTCATGACTTTTATAAAAGATTTAATAAATTTATTGTGGCAGTTGGCGTTAAATAATAAAAATTGTTATTCATTTCCATATCCAGACAATTGTAATATTAGAAAATATTTCAAAGTACCAGTATATCTAAAATATGTTTAAAATATTTTTTTTTTCAAATAGAAGAAATTCATTCTTTATCTCAATCATGAATACATACATACACATGGGTATATTATTTTTATATCTCATTACAGTGTGTATTTGTAGCTACAGTTAAAGATGTTTTGTTCTTTTACTGCGAATCTGAATATATGACTTCTTTTTAGGCTAAACAATTTTTATGTATTTCTGTTAAGTCGACCGTTTCTATTTTTTACCCATCACTCCTACTACTTTTTATGCCAAGTCGGATTTTAAAGTGTACAACAATGTTAATATATATATATATATATATATATATATATATATATATATATATATATATATATATATATATATATATATATATATATATATATATATATATATATATACTGACAAACGAAACGCAACAAGGAGTAAACTACAAATATTTGAATTTTTTATCTAATAATTTTCAAAAATGAATACAATAAGGTTAAACTCGATTTAAAAACAACAGAGGTATGATAAAAATGTTGAATGATTATTTATTAACTTTAGAAAGTAACACATAACTGTCAAAACACCCTCCTCCCCACCATTCAATTACAGCGAGCAAAACCGCCATGCACAACAATTGCAGCTTGATTTCTACGATGCATTAGGTTTATCAATCTCGAGATCTGAGCAAAAAAATATTCTTTGGCATTTTTAAGTGCCTGTTTTTAGATGATGAGGTCGAATTTTCCGATTTAGTGCATTGAAGTAACCCTTGGACTTCCGGTCCATGGACTGTTATTCATGCTAATGGTACGTATAAACCTGTTGAGAAGTGATGTAGTGCATATTTGCATCTGCAATGAAATGTATGGAGATAACGAACAGTATTTAAGCTCAATAGTCCATTAAACAATACAAAATAGGAGCAGAGCAAACACGGACCTCCAAAGCATCAGAGGTGGGATCAGGTGCCATGGAGGAGTGAGCATCCCCTGCCGACCGGTCACACCCGCCGTGTGCTCCTTGTCATGATCGGGAAATAACTTAAAAATCCGTCGACAATTCAGTGTGCAACTCAACATCAGCTTTTTTTTGAGAATTTCCAGCTAGAGCAATGGAAATGCGTATTTAAGTCATTTCCAGGAAGCCTTGGCATTGCTTCTGGAAAAGAAAGGAGAATTTATTTTTCGGAATATTGCTGAATTACCTATGATGAACAGATACAAACCCTTAAAACCCAAAATTATTGCCAAATGTTTTGTTAAACATGCGATTTTTGATTTCTGTTAAGCGGGCTCAAAGGTAACTTTCGGTATTTGTTTGAAAATCATTCAACCGTTAAATAACCCATATTTAAAAAGATGATGATGTATTTCCTTTTAAGTACAAAGTTACATACTGTATATAATATTTCCCCCTAAAAAAGAATGTTGCGTTTCTTTTGCGTTTCAGAATATATTTTTTTTAAATTGCCTTGAGTATATTTTTCATTGCACACAAACTTACGTCCTCTATAATATTCTCCTCCTTTTGATAAACTTTTTAGTTATGATTTGCCAAAGTAAGTTGTTTTCTGAAGCGAGCACAATTTTCCTATAATGCAAATACAGTGTATATTGAATAATATATATATATATATATATATATATATATATATATATATATATATGGAATGTCCTGCTCAGGCCCTTAGAACGTGAGGGGTGGGGGACAGGGGTGGTCCCCAGCTTTTTCTGAGTATAGTGTTTGCTATTGTAAAGTTTCTCTTAGATGCTGTCTCTCCCCCCCCCCCCCCCCCCCCCACGCAGTACAGTTAAGGTGCCAAATGGAAATATCAGCGAATTTTTTAGATACATTCTTTACAAGGACGGGAGATTCTTTTTAAGCCTTTACTATTATCGGACAAATGCAATGTTGTTGACAACTACATGCTGAGGATTATTAGATTTCTTATTTAGACTTGTCACGTGATGTGGCAGTCACGTGATTTTTAGCAAATATACCTGAAGTTATGAGGCCATCTATAAATTCCAATATTGCAAGGGCATAACCAAGTTAAAAATCAAAGTTTAATGTATAATTATTTTCAACACTCTTTGTAGTTTGTGAAAAGTGCTGCGAACCTATTTAGATTCTACTACCTAATTGCTAAAATTACATTTGTTAGACCGTATGTTGAATATTTTGCTGGTCAAGTATATTAAATATAGATATAATCGATTCATTTGCGAGATTTCAACAGGTTCGCAGCACTTTTCAAATATCTTCATACTTCTTGAGTTTATGTGTAAAAGCTTGTCATAATTCATTGAGGGTATGCCCTTGCAATATATCGATTTATTATGGCCCTTCTATTACCCTTCCATGAATCTGCATACGGCAGTATCGCTTGTCTAGGGAATGTACGGGAAGTATAAAAATAAAATCGTAAAATAGACATCGCATCCAAGTTAAAGGCCTCTTATATATATGCAAATAATATTTTATTTAATTACAAAATACATTTTCATGAATAAAACATGGCTTGATCCGCATCTCACTGCATACAAACTGCGTCAACTTTTACGATATGATGTCACATTGATAAGTGCATTGCGATCAGTGAATTCTTTATATATTGCTTTGTGGGATTTAACCAACAACAAAAATGCATGCAATAATTAGTATTTATGTAGTTTAAAGCTATCCAACAGTTTAAAAAAAGCAAATCATTTCATTTTGTGGTAATTTGAAGAACTTATATTTTTGTGTGATGTCATAGTAAGCATTTCCCGTACAAAATAGGCCCCGCCTCCTTACTGCAGCCTTAACTGTGCTGCGCACTTTTTGATGTTGCAAGGTCGAGCACAGGCAAATTCCAGGAATGGGACAGTAAATTAGATTTACATACTTTGCTTGTTAGATAATTTTGAATATTGCCCCCCTGCCCTCCCTCACCCCCCCCCCCCACACACACACACACACACACACTTTTGGTCAGTGTAAGTTTTTTTTTTTTTTTTTTGCTTGTCAGATTTTTTTTTTTTGAGAAGCTGGCCACCTCACTTTTAAAGCATTACTACGGGCCTGCTGCTAACATGGTAATCTTTGAAAATATAACAATTAAGTTTATTATATAAAAAAGAATATTTAATTTAAACATTATGTCAATTTATTTGAAAAAGCTTCTTACGTATAGTTTTTATATAATATATATATTTATATATTTGAAAACATTAGATTTTATACCTATGTCTAGGGTAGTTCTAACCATTTCCACTGATTGCTGTGTCTTCTGCTTTTTGTTTTGCTCCAATTGCATCGTGCATTTTTCTCATGGGTTTTTAGAAAAGATGGAATCTTACATGTTGGGAATGAAAGTCAGACTTCATAAATTTTGTTTCAATATTTCGCAAAGTGAATTTGACTCACGGGCACTGGAAGTTAATATTAAATATATAGTATGTAATATATGGTGTGTGCATCTATAAAATCCTTTTTTATACATGCACATACCATATATTTACATTAACTTCCAGTGCCCGTGATTTGACTTAAAATTATTAGGGCCTAATAAAGATCCGTACATAATTATCACGTTGAATGCTAAGAAAGCAGTGTCTACTTCATTTTCATCAATTGATTGATGACTTACTTTGTCATTCACAACTGAATTCCATTTTAAAATTTTGAAAAACACATCATTTTTCTGTTATTGTTCATGATTATTTTTCTGGCGTCTGTTTTTGCCAAATGTTCCTATAAAATTCTTTAGACTTCAATACAGGAGAGTCAACAAAGGGAAATAACACCAGTTTAATTTTTTTGTCTTCAGTGCAAAAGAGCCAGCAAAGGGAAATAACTTATGGTTAATTTTTAGGAAAAGTTATCATTTGAGAGGATTGAAATATGACTTTTAACTGATTTCCCCACCTCAATCTTTTTGCATGTTTTAGATCTAAGTTCGATCTTACTAAAAAGATAATTTTTCAAAGTTTCAATTCCCTGCAAAAAATTATATGCATATCAAGAAATAGGCACCTTTGTATTCATTTTTATGACGAATTCATGTATATTGATCTGTATCATATTAAAAACCTTGAGTTAATTGAATAAAATTCAGATTCACAGAAACTTTTGTTACTTAGCTATAAAATGAAACCCATAACTTTCTTACATTTAGGAACCACGGATTTATTTTACATGGTGATGACAATCAGGTCATTTTTGCCATAGCAAAATACTTCAAAGCCGTTGCAATGGAAACCAAACTAAGAAGGTACTGTCCAAAATTTACCAATCAATAGTCTTTATATATATATAGGATACTAATATTATAATGATAAAATAAAATTCCATGATAGTGCGTGGCCAAGTACTTTTGGTCCTTACAGAGAATTGATGTTTAAAAATAACAGCGAAGAAAAGGATTTCTTTTATCGTTTACATTTAAGGACAGACGGTACGTTCCTAAATAATATATATTTTTTTCCAAGATTTTGTCTTTGAGGTATTGCTACTGTAACATGTTTACTCACAAAAAATTGAGGTACCTTACTAGGTATTTGTACAAGATACCAGAGGGTAGTTTTTCTTATATAATCCTTTTGTAAAAAAAAAAAATAATAATTTGCCAATATCATTTTTTTTTAGTGTTTGGATTTTTAAAGACGATAAGAAACTGGTTTAGAAAACATATGGTAATTAAAATTTTGAATATTTTTCCTACATTACGAAGAAAAACAGATATTTGAGGAACGTATTGTCTGACCTTAATTCATAGCCTGAAAGATTAGAGTATTTTTATCCACTAAATTTAAAAATTGGCTGGTTGCCAGAGAAATGTCTTTACCAGTGTTTCCACGGTTACCATTAACATAATCATTTTTTTTTATTTTGCATACATGGTTCATTTGCAAAAGAAAACTGTGTGTGGAAAATCAGAAAATTCTGAGAACTTTCATATATCACCTTTTCCAAAATTTTTTCACAGACCTGTACTAAAATTATTACATGTAAATACAGATATTTTCATTGATTCTTAGACACAGTGCAGCCTTTTAGCTTCAGGCTTTGAATTAATATCATTTATAACAAATAGTTCTTGGGTAAAAGTACCCATTAATTGTCTATTAAGTGTTGATTGTTTCATTAATGTAAAACACCGGGTTCCTAGAAAACTAAGTTTGTCTACAAATCTTTGGACAACCCACGGATTAAAATCTCCGTAATTAAATGCATTATTCATTGCAACGCAAAAACATAAGTTGTAAGCACAAGAATGATGCGCTTTCTTTTTCATCCCTATATATAAGAATTTGAGAGTATAGCTTAAATATAACCCAAAATTGGAAGAACTTGGTAAATTGTGGATACAAGCACAGTTGTATTATATCATTTATTTGAATTTCATTCATGATTAATAATATCATTATCTGCATTTGAACTTATTATTAATAATTTAACTTTTGATCTTTTTTTCCTCCTAATAAGCATTTTTAAGGCAACACAAAAATATGAGGTTTAAAGTCGATGATATTTTTATATTGTTTTATCTTTTTCGTAAATATATTAATTATGACATCACGTTTTTATGGACCAGTGCTTGTCTGGCAATACATGTCTCTCTTATATAGGTAAAAAAAAATCATTAGACAACTGTTTCATAATATGAAAACATACCTTATCAGTGAAACAGTAAATGATAAAAATATTAAAAGTCATAACCCTGTACGGATCTTTTACCTTCCAGGAAGAGTAGTAGATACTTCAGCTGTTGGAAATATATTTTTGCATATTGTAGTAGAGACTCCTTTTATATCTTTAAAAGTTTCATAAGGTGTGCTAATTTGAGGCTTCAGTTCTTAACTACGGCAGGAATGAAAGACAAACGCAGGGCATCAAAATTTTATAAACGCACTATAGAGAACAAAATTTGTCTGGCGACATCTTTTGAAAAATCCTTCATTTCTGATGAGATAATTGCTGCACAATATGAAGACATAATATGAAAACGGATATATACGATTGGGAGGGGGTTTAAATTGTAAATGTCTGAGGTATATTTGATATTATATCTTTACATTATATAATTGTAAACTCTAAACTCTACAGAAAGAGGTCTATCTACATTTATATCAATTTTCATGAAAAGGGAGGTGTCATTGATGCCTAGGTAATACTTTCGCTGGTCGAAAAGGCCCAAGAAGTTGCGATTGCTTTTAGAGATGAGCAAGTAAACCTAATGTATTATGAAATTTTACGACTTAGCTAAAATTTTGAATTTCTTATTACCATTGAGCCAAAATTGGGATTTTTACACCTGGCTGTCGCCAGTGTTTCTGTCTATTTTAGGCTTATTATATGTAACTTTCACCTGTAATGTATAAGTTCATTATCAAAATACCGGTACCTATCCTTAATATTTCTTATATATTAATATTTCTTAGCTCTTAATTAATCAGGTTTCTCCTATTACGGTATAGCGGGAATTTTTAGCGGGGTGCTTATTGGGCTTATTTAAGCGGTTTTGAAGTAATCCGCTGAAGTTTTAATCGATAAATATACATATGTGTGCATTAGCATTAAACGAAAAACTTAACTTTAATCTATATGTTGTTTAACAATGTATGTTTCATCTTGTATTGATTGAAATTAAACTCTTTTAAACGTCGATTAAAAATGAATTTTCTTTCTTTTACAACACCATGGAACTGTGTGTCCGCCACAAAAAGTTCCACCAAAATTATTGGCATACCTTTGAGCAAGCAAAACGCCAAATTTTGTGTTCAAGACGAAAAAAGACTGTCCTTGTTCCCATACTATATTTAGATAAAAAATATTAGAGGAAAAACTTTGAAAAAATTGATTTATTTGTTAGACGTAATTACACCAGATTCTATAAATATTCTTGATCAAAATTTCTCAATACTTTTGATAAAAGGATTCAAACTCCTTAACAGAAAATTAATGCATGGTATTTGCATATCAGTGTTACACATCACTGACCATGCTGGTCAACAATGACACTAATTCCGATCTTCATACTGCAAATATTTTTGTTTCAATAAATACGGTTATCAATTTTATTTCTAGATTATGTAATTTTGAATATAATTTAAGGTATTCACTCGTGTCAAATTGCAGGTAAACGTTTATAGAATTAAACTTAAAACTAGTGAAATTGTAATTAATAAAAATAATTATTATACCGTATGATTTTTTTTTCTGTATGAATAGGGCTGATTGCTAAAATCAGAGACAAAGTATATTTTATATTTCAAAATTATATATCTTTCCTCTTCTCATTTACCAAAATCAATTTTGTTGATACAACGGGTGGAATATTAAAAAAAAATATACGCTTCTGATTAAGATTACAAAAGAGAAAAAAAATTCTTTTATTTAAAATACAAATTTCGTCTGTATTGGATCATCTTTTGAAAAAAAAAAAGACTTTGAATTATTCCAAAATCAAGGAAAATATTGAGTCAGCAATAGACGAAAAACATGTACATATATTTCCATGTATATCATTGATATATATTCAGATATAATTTCTATATTTTGCATTGAGAAACGAAGATTCTGAGGATGGTTTTCTTAAGATTAACAGCAAATAAAAGTATTTCTGTTACCGCTAACATATATTTTAAAGCCTGAAACATAAGAATATTTTTATCCACCCAAGTTAAAAATTGTTGGTTGCTAGGAAATGTCTTTTCCAGTGTTTCCATGGTTACCATAAACCAAAACATTTTTTTTTTATTTTGCATACATTGTTCATGTGCAAGAGAAAACTATGAAAATCATCAAATTCTCAGAACTTTCATTTATGATCTTTTTCATGTTTTTTTTTTTTTTTTTTTTTTTTTTTTTTTTTTTTTTTTTCACAGACACGTACTAAAATTATCAAATACCTATTTTTCAGTGATTCTTAGATACAGTGCAGCCTTTTAACTTCAGGCATTGAATTTAAATATGTCTTCTATAACAAATAGTTCTTCGGTGAAAATACCTTTAGGTATTGTTTGTTTAAAAGATAAATTAATTTACAAAGCTGCATTAATTTAAAACACCGGGTTCCTAGAAAACTCAGTTTGTCTACAATTCTTTGGACAACCCACGGAATAAAATCTCCTTAATTTAATGCATTATTCATTGCACCACAAAAACATAATTCGTAACCACAAGAATGATGCGCTCCCTTTTTCATCCCTATATATAAGAATCTGACAGTACAGTTTAAATACAGATCAAAATTTCCAGAACTTGTTAAATTGTGGGAATTGCACACTGACAAGGTATGGTTGTTTTCATCATTATTAACATTATCATACAATTCTTGATAGTAAGCATATTTTTTGTGTCCATTTGCTTTTGTTTTTATATTAAGATCATCACAGTTATATTAAATCATTCATTTGAGTTTTGTTCATGAACAATTATCTGCTTTTCCTAATTACGGACAGAACGAAAGACAAACACAGGGCATCAGAATTTCATAAACACACTATAGAGCGCAAAATTTCTATGGCGACATCTTTTGAAAAATCCTTAATTTCTCGTTAAAAATTCCTGCACAATATGACGACACTATATAGTTACTAGTATAAAGGAATATATAAAATAAAAAAAAACTTTTAAATGACTATTTTTCTCAGATCAAAATCTTTCGTTTACTTACAATTCTTTAATAAGAATAGGTTTTTGTATCGTCCTTAACAAAAAATGTTTAACAAATACTAAAATAGTTCGTCCACGGAATATAAAATAGTGCTAGTGACTCTTTGTTAATTTCTATTTCTTTGTTCCATAATTTACGTACTTACCCTGTGGATTGCTTTTTTTTTCAACGATAGAGACTTCGTGTTACATTTTCACCAGTATCACCTTGCACAAAATAGGAAGCCGTTTTTATTAAGAATATAATACTTACCTTTGATTTGAAAGAGAAACTTTGATTTGAAATGAGGGTGTAATTTTTTAACATTTTTATATTATTATTGCAGGAAGACAAAATGAGTTTTAGTCAAATCACAGATGCTGATAGCAACGTTCAAGAAATGGTTTTGGGCTTATATAGGCAGGGAAAGTTTGAGTCAAATTTGTCCACTCCATTTGCACTTTCCTTCATGAAAAGAGATATTCCAACAGAAGGAAAGACGGAATATAGAATAAAGGTCCTTGTTTCTCAGAATGGAACGGCTAACTGCACACATCTTGTCGTGGATAAATACGATACATATAGTGCCCTTGTGCGAAAGGAAAGCAACAAGAAAGTTGGCGACGTCATCAATAAGGCATTGAATTTAAATATATATTTGATAACAAATAGTTCTTCGATGAAAATACCCAATAATTGTCTATTAGGTCTTGAGTGTTTAAAAGATAAATTAATTTACAAAGCTGCATTAATTTAAAACATCGGGTTCCTAGAAAACTCAGTTTGTCTACAATTTTTTGGACAACCCACGGATTAAAATCTCCTTAATTTAATGCATTATTCATTGCACCACAAAAACATTAATTTGTAACCACAAGAATGATGCGCTCCCTTTTTCATCCCTATATATAAGAATCTGGCAGTATAGTTTAAATACAAATCAAAATTTGCAGAACTTGTTAAATTGTGGGAATTGCACACTGACAAGGTATGGTTGTTTTCATCATTATAAACATTGTCATACAATTTTTGATAGTAAGCATATTTTTTTGTGTCCATTTGCTTTTGTTTTTATATTAAGATCATCACAGTTATATTAAATCATTCATTTGAGGTTTGTTCATGAATAATGATGTCATTATCTGCATTTGAACTGATTATTAATAATGTAACTTTTGATTGTTTTTTTTTCCTCTTTATAAACATTTTATAGGGTAAAACAAAAATATAAGATTTAAAGTCGATGATATTTTTACATTGTTTTATCATTAATACACACATCATGTTTTTATGGAGCAATTCTTCTGTGGTGATATATGTCTCTCTTAAATAGATATAAAACCTGATTAGACAACTCAAGTTTTATAATTTAAAACCATACCTTATCAGTGAAACACGAAATGACAAAAATATTAAAAGTTATAAACGTGTACGGATGCTTTACCTTCCTGGAAGAATAGTAGATATTTTAGTTGTTGGAAAATCTTCTTTTTTTTTTTTTTTTGTTGCAGATAGTAGTACAGACTCCTTTATATCTCCAAAAGTTTCACATGGTGTGCTATTTAAGACTTCAATTCTTAATTACGAACAGAACGAAAGACAAACACAGGGCAGCAATATTTCATAAACACACTACAGAGAGCAAAATTTCTCTGTCGACATCTTTTGAAAAATCCTTAATTTCTAATTAAAAAATTGCTGCACAATATGAAGACACTATATAGTTACTAGTATAAAGGAATACATAAAATAAAAAGACTTTTAAATGACTATTTTTCTCAGATCAAAATCTTTCGTTTACTTACAATTATTTAATAAGAATAGGTTTTTGTATCGTCCTTAACAAAAAATGTTTAACAAATACTAAAATAGTTCGTCCACGGAATATAAAATAGTGCTAGTAACTCTTTGTTAATTTTTATTTCTTTGTTCTATAATTTACGTATTAACCTTGTGAATTGCTTTTATTTTCAACGAAAGAGACTTCGTGTTACATTTTCACCAGTTTCACCTTGCACAAAATAGGGAGCCGTTTTTATTAAGAATATAATATTAACCTTTGATTTGAAAGAGAACCTTTAATTTGAAAACAGTGTGTAATTTTTTTTTAACATTTTCATATTATTATTGCAGGAAGACAAAATGAGTTTTAGTCAAATCACAGATGCTGATAGCGACGTTCAAGAAATGGTTTTGGGCTTATATAGGCAGGGAAAGTTCCAGTCAAACTTGTCCACTCCATTTGCACTTTCCTTCAAGAAAAGAGATCTTCCAACAGAAGGAAAGACGGAATATAGAACAAAGGTCCTTGTTTCTCAGAATGGAAAGGCCAACTGCACACATCTTGACGTGGATAAATACGATACATATAGTGCCCTTGTGCGAGAGGAAAGCAACAAGAAAGTTGGCGATGTCATCAATTAAAATCGGGCTAAAGGCTAGACTTATTCCAGTTTGATCAAAGAATCTCTTTTCTATATTCGGAAAAAAAAATATTTTATCTTTTTCCTTGAAATAAAAAAAATTCTGTCCATTTTTGTTCTTTTTTTGAAAAAATATCTTTGTATGAAATTGAATTACAGTAGTCATTTTCCCTAGCTGGACATATTTAATCCAACTCTGCGGTCACAAAAAACCGCATAGTTACGAGTAACATCATCAAAAGTCAATAATTTTATAAAGTAGTACAATACAAATTCTAGAATAATATAATTATTTTACAATATTTAGCAGTTATGATATATAGTATATAAACATTTGAAAATAAACCTTGTACATATTGACATTAGATTAACATCACAGTTCAGCATTTTGTAATATAAGAACATAATAGATTAATAGAATCATTCATTACTACGAGTGCGGGATAGTGAAATTCCACCAAGGGGACAAAATTCAAGGTCTAGGACGAGGCTTTGCCGAGTCCTAGACAGTGCATCTTGGCCCCGAGTTGGAATTTTACTATCCCACACGAGTATGTAATGAATGATTATTTTTCTCGCATTATTTTATCCAAAATAACGCCATTCCATCACCATTGAAAAATTAATATTTTTAATTTAGCATCCAATTAAAAATCTGAATACACCATCAAAGAAATCGTACCTGAAAATGGTTTACACTTTATGTATAAACTCAGAAAATAAATTTCAGTCCTCTTAAATCATTCTGAATTATATAAACTGGATTTTAAAAAAAATGAAAGCATAACATTTTAGAAGAATCCTTCCGCGACCTACAGAGAGTGTAATTTTAGAAAGTGAAAATACGACAATCTTTTGAATGAAAATACGTTTGATTAAATAAATTAAACAACAACATTTTAAAATATGTGATTTTTTAAAAAAAAATTGTTACAAGAATTATATAAGACAGAATGTTTACGTTACCCTTCACAGCGTAGTAATACATAATGTAAGACAGAAAAATCTCACACTGCTGTCTCACACTGGACAGGTCTATATAACACTGGTGATTATGCGAGAAAATAACATACTATGTTTTCTAAAAAAGTAAATCTGTAGGCGCAATAGAACAGGTGAAGGTAATGAGTACTATATAGAAACTCATTGAGGGTGGCTGAAAGAGGGCGATACCCCTTCCTAGGTGTATTGATCTTAAATCTCATACTTCATAACGTTTACTATGATTAATTAGAAATGCAAAAATAGTCATCTGTTTTGAAGAAAGGATATGAAAAACACATAACACATTATAACTTCATATTATATTTAATTTAAATTTTCTGTATATACAAATTAATATGTACATGTACTTTACAAAGACGTGTATATATATATAAAGGTTTGTAAAAACATTTTCAATTTCCAGGAAATATTTCTAACGGAGGAGTGAGTGGTCTATACCACAAAAAGTTATCCAAAAAACCTATATATTTCTCGTGTTTGGGGGTGGGTGGAGTGGGAAGACATTGTTTGTAGATAAGCTGTTTTTTTTTTAAATATATATGAAAGTTATTGCTTAATTTCTGAAAGAGTTTAGGGATTTGGTCTTTTCTTCCTATCCCGTAAATCCATAGGGTCCAGACCGCCCCAACCCGCTTCCTGCTTATTCTGCCATTTACACTGTAGAAAATTGTATTTATAAGTATCCTAAAATTGAAAATATGACAGGATTGCTGGAACGATTTTTTTTTACTCCACTGTATCCTAGCTATGCAATGACTATGCATTATAATACAGTTCTATTATTTACAAGCAGTCTAAAGGACAAATATGAAATTAATTTATAAACTTTCGTAATCCTTTCTTTATTATTATTCTTATTCTTATTATATATATATATATATATATATATATATATATATATATATATATATATATATATATATATATATATATATATATATATATATAATAATAATAATAATAATAATAAAAAAATTAACAAAGGTCTGTGAACGTACTACATAAATACACTCGCATTTTAGATTTTTAATGCAATAATATTTTTATGTGTCATTTCTATTTTTTATGATGATTTATTAAGCAAACTTCTACATGTACATATACCTGTAGACATTTCCCCGTGATTATACTCGGACAAGGTTAAACAAAGAGGCATACATATTCATATTATTTGTTATAGATTAAAATTTCAGAACTTGATATTGAGGTATATAGCTGTCATAATTTTTATTAACAGGCAAATGAGGGAGAAAGAGAGATTCCGTTTTAGCCCCTCCCCCCCCCCCCTTCCCCAAATGTTTGTACTTGTGTCAAACAAAAATTCTTAATTTTTTTTTTTAAATATGTCAAGCAGTGAAAGTAGCCATTTTTTTTATTAACAAATTCATTTAATTGACAGTGATAATAGGTTCTTATTTTCCTGCTTCATGTTCACACAAAGTCCACGTGCTTGTCCTGTCAATCAAAATCATTCGACACTGTGCAGGTGTGAAAGTCTCGTCACACCGAAGACGAAGTGATAAGTTTTATTTATTTATTTATTTATTTTTTATCATTTCTAGATTTGATTCCAACATTTCTAAATAAATAAATAATTAGAATACATTGAGCATTAACACTTCAATTTGAAACATACTTTCTGTCAGTGTATATTTTGAACTACTATTGTTTATTGACTTTTTTTTAGATGCATTTTTTTTTTTTTTTTTGGTGAAAATTTTGTGGTACAAAACATATTAACTCCTTTTTAAATGTTTATAAAATATACTGGAAATGCTGACTAAGTAACCGATTTAGGAGGGGAAAAGGGGGGGGGGAGTTCTTAATCATATCGAATGGCAAACATATAAAGTTACAGTGAAGGAAGAATTTATTTTGTCTATACCTATAGACTTCATATTATTATAGTAGAGGAAATCTGTAGTGTATTACATTTAAAATAAATATTTTTTTTTTTATAACCACACTATCAATTTAATTCGCTCCAAAGATATTTAATTAACAAGATATCCGCAGGACTATGCATAATTCTCAGAACTAGTTCTATTATGTATTTCTGTAGTAATTGAAAAAAAAATGTGTTTGAATAGCAATAAATATTTTCTTAATTTTAATTTGCTGCATTGTTAGAAATAAATATTTTCGTTATTTTGCTGCAGTTTGTAACTAAATGAACTTGGATAATTATCTCTCCATTAACGATTTGTCGTCTATATCATAACAACAAAATGTTGCAGTGCGTGTAGTATCTATATATCGCCCGTATTTCAACTTAATTTTTCAGCATCGTTCTACATACATGTAGGTACATACTTATAACAATATTTATTTCCCAGAGTAGATTAATAAATAACCTTACAGCAAAGTTAGAATAATAAAAAAAAATAATGTTAGAATATTGTGGATATTTTTTTCCAATGAGGTAACGATTCTTTACACACGATATGTTAATTATTAAATTAAGAAACCCGTAAATCCTTACTTACAAAAACATAAGTCCTTTCATATCGGAGTTTCGAATGACACTGAAGACTGAACGATAAGTGAACGCTGAACGCAAGGTGAACGCAAAGTGAACAAACGGAGAGAGAACCCTAAAGGCTATTTGAACGGTGAACGCGAGCGCACGGTGATCGCAGAACGCAAAACTGTGAACGGAGAGGGAACGGTTAACGCACGGTGAACGAACGGTGAGCGAACGGAAAAATGGGAAAGCAGAACGTTTCAGAGACTGTAGCAGACCTATTTTTGTATTCATATGAAGCAGAATTTGCTCAAAATCTTTTATGGGAAAACAAGAAAACGCTTGCTGTGGCCTTCATCTCGACATTTAGATATATCGACGACGTATTGTCAATAAACAATGGCTATTTCCATTCTTATGTCGACACGATGACCCGGTGAGCTTGAGATAAAAGATACCACAGAGTCTGACACATCTGTTTCATATTTGGATATTTTATTACGCAGATGAGTTTAGGCTAGATATAGGTATTTCTATGCAAATAAACTGATTAAAATGCAAAAGGACTGTATCTCTTATACAGAAAAAGTTAAAACTTATTGTCTAATACATATTTGGTACAGTGCCCACGACATAACGTAGACAGCACACATTATGACGTCATATTATGACATCATTCTTCTTTACTGCACGAGATTATAATGGACAACAACAAAAATGCTTTGGCGCAAGGGCATGCTCTATCTTATTTAGTTGAAACAAGGTATATTTAGAAGCAAATTATTCCATAGATTGCTGGTATTGCTGCACAAATATCAACAGCTCAGTTGTATAATTTTTATTTGTAAAGTTTTAAGTTGAATCAGGGTAAAAATGTACAGTCCGGTATAAGTCATAAGTCATAATATGACGTCATAATGTGTACTGGCTATAACATACCGTGTGTACTTAGTATACATAAGAAAATAAATCAAAACTTTCTCTGAATAATAAATGTAACTTTTTTGCGGTTTTTTTTTTTTTTAGCTCATTTGCATAGAAACGCCTATACCTAGCCTTAATTCACATGCGTAGAAAGAGATGTTAATAGTAATCTTACAACAAAGCTTTATGATAAATGTGATGACTTTAACTTTTCAATCGTCAGCTTCCCTCACTTATGCAGCAGTTTACCCTTATCACCTGCATACGAGGTTTATATCTCTCCGTTGTTTCGATACGCAAGAGCATGCTCTACGTCTGAACAATTTCTAAAACGAATTAAGTTACTGACAAACAAGTTGATGAAACAAGAATATCAGAAGTCTCGTTTGAAGTCATCATGGTCGATACAATGACCTTGTCAGCAAATACAATCTTTCACTAAGTCAAATGCCGATTGAATTTTTTCATACTAATTGTTAGGCCACTTTTTACACACTGAATTGTCGACGGATTTTTCCGTTATTTCTCGATCATGACAAGGAGCACACTGCGGGTGTGACCGGTTGGCATGAGATGCTCACTCCTCCAAGGCACCTGATCCCACCTCTGATTTCTTAGAGGTCCGTGTTTGCTCTGCTCCTGCTTTGTAATGTTTAATGGACTTTTGAGCTCGAATACTGTTTGTTATCTCCATATCTCAAGCAACAAATAAACTTCCCACCCTTCCCACCCTTTTAGCGTCCTCTTTCTTCTTAATAGGTGTAAGAATAACGCAGCCTTGCAAAATGTACAATTCAGGAAAGAACAATTTACATTTCACAAGTTGACAAATAACAAGTCTAAAATTACAAGCGAACATGTGCATTAACTTGCATTAAATTTTTACACTTGTCAGAATACATTGGATAGTTTTGATTAACATACTGTGATAGAACAGTTGACGAATTGTGATTTACACTTGACAAATTAAGGTTTACTTGTGTACAATTTTAGAATTACAGATTTGGTACTAAGTAATTTCAACTTGAAAATTGACGGAAATTATTTCCACAGTTTCTAAAATGTGTTACATAAATCAGATGAAGTTTAATTAAACAAATTTCAAAGTTCATAAATTGTGTTCAATTCACTAAATTAAATTCATCATAACTAATTATGATCAAGAAAATGAAAACAGTTTTCAGTTTTTTATCAACCCGATTATGATAAAAGAAGCACAAGATAGAATAGAAAACTATTTGAACAGGAATAAAGCGGTACAACAGCCTCAAAATTCTGTATCGGTAAAAACTGTCTGTTTTATTTTTTTCAAAGATCGACAAACATATGCACTATGCTGGTATTTGCTCATCCAATGATTGCAAAACAAAATTTAAGGCATAGTTGAATGCTTGCATTTTCACTTGTTATGAATTAAGGAAAACCTCTAAGTGACCTCTATAATTTAGGCTCCAGGGCTGGCCCTTACTGCAAATATATATATAAATATATATATATATATATATATATATATATATATATATATATATATATATATATATATATATATATATATATATATATATATATATATATATATATATATATATATATATATATATATATATATATATATATATATATATATATATATATATATATATATATATATATATATATATATTCAGTCAAACCTGTTTTAAGAGGCCACCTTTGGGAAGTTTGGAAACTGGCCACTTAAGACATGTGGCCTCTTATTACAGTTTCAATACAAATGAAGAATATTTAACATTACAGTTGAATTAATTAATAATCAGAGAATAAAACAGATCAATTTCACAAAAGCTTTTCATGTGTATATATATATTAATTCGTGTACATTTAAAAAAAATCTTACAAAATTCCAAAAAGGTGTCGTGCTTGTTTGTGTATTACATGTCAGTTAAAAGTCACATACATTCATCTGTGTGCTGGTGTTACATTGAAATTAAACAAACTCTTAATTGTCAGTTGAAGAAATATATGTGCCATACTATAATTTAAAAAAAAGCCTAGAAAAATATTTCAGTAAGAATCTGTCAATAAATTTCAATTAAAAATTCAAGCTATGATCAGAAATGTATTTAACCCCCCCCCTCCCCCTTTTCAATAATCAGCAGTTAACTTACTTGTTGAAGTTATTAAAGTCTGATAAATTTTATTTTTTTTTTATAAAGCTGTCAGAATTTCTCTGCTATACACAGACACACAAATAAAGTTGACCAGTTGACCAGAGAGGTGTATTGTATTACGCAGTTTGAAATCATGTCACAGCACAGGTGTCATGTGCATTGGAGCGTTACTAATCTCTATCGATTGTCTCCTGATAGTAAAATTCACGAGATAAGCAAGCCAAATAAATATTTTTTTCTTTAACACAGAGTTCATCGTATCCAATTTGTTTAATTGCTTTAATCGGTTAAAGTTGACCAACGAGCATATAATTATTCCAAGCGAATGTGTTTAAAAGACGTGATAGAATTGTGGCAATGGATGAATTGGCCGCCTATTACAGTGTAAATAAGGTTGTGGGTGAGGATTTGAGTGCCAGTTGGCCGCGTTACACAGGTGGCCTTTTATTCCAATTAAAATATATAGGAAAAATCGTCGGGGGGAACTGAAAGTGGCCGCTGACGGCGAGTGGCCGTTGATTTCGAGTGGCCGCTAAAACAGTTTTGACTGATATATATATATATATATATATATATATATATATATATATATATATATATATATATATATATATAGATAGATATAGATATAGATATATATATATATATATATATATATATATATATATATATACCAGAGATTATTTCAAAAAATAAAAAATAATAATATCCCGTAATCTTTCAGTTTGTGTACCAAAACTTTTGAAGTGCTTTCAGAAAACAACTCTTAATTCTTCATAAGATAGATTACTTGATTTATGCTCAGAATCGTTGCCAAATGTACAAATGTTTACAAAATGCTTGTACAAAAAACTTTTATAAAACACTTATTACATTGAAAAATTTGCTTAATCACAGTTTCACACAAAATTTGAAGAATCTTTAAAACCGCAAATGAACGTGCTAAAAATGTCCTTCTGTAATTTGTTTCTATGAGGAATTTGCTTTTGCCATGGAGATAAGAAATTGAACAATATTCCTTAGTTTGCAGAGAAGTGTAATATATTTCTACTTATTATAACATTCGGTTTTTTACAGTCAAATTTAACAATTTATTTAATATATGATTTCAAAATTTTACATATTTTCTTTTTTTTTATTTCAACTTTGTTGTTAGGCAAGGGACGGAATATTGAAAACAATATACCTCTCTGAATTTGAGGTTCCAAAAGAGAAATTCCCTTTCTCTCATGTAAAATACAAATGATGTCTGTATATCGTCATCATTTGAATAAAAAGACTTTGAATTGTTCAAAATCAAGGAAAATACTGAGTCAGATATAAACGAAAAATATGTACATATATTTCCATGTCATATATTCAAATATAATTTATATGTTTTGCATTTGGAAAACTCTGCAGATGCTTATCTTAAGAATAACTGCAAATATAAAGAATTTCTTTTACCCTTTACATTTAATTCATCGCCTGAAACATAAGAGTCTTTTCATCCATCAAAGTTGAAAATTGGCTCGTTGCCAGGGAAATTTTCTTTACCAGTGTTCCCATGGTTACCATGAACCAAAACATTTTTTTTTTTTCGTTTTCATTTTGCATGCATGTAATGGTACATGTCAAAGAGAAAACTATTGCGCTGATGTAATTTATGTCTTCCAAAAAAGCACTCGTCACTATGTGCCTCCATCGTTATTTTTTAAGTCAAAATAATACAACAAGTCAATAAAACTCTACTCTAATACTAAAAATTTTAAAAAGCACATATCTCATCTCTTTTCCCCAAACTGCTCCCACCTTCTAAAGAAAACCAATCAAATGGTATAAAACTGAAATTGCAATATCAAAAGAAGGATGGTTGACAGTTGACTTTAATTAAGGCAGAATTCTCAAGACAGAAATGATTAATCTTTAATCTCTACGCTGAATGTAAAATTATATTCTGTCATTGATGCTGTGGAACAGAAGGGGAAGAGATGTCAAATTGATAAATATAACACAAAAGAAAAATACATAAATTCAGTCCTTGACACTATGTCTGGAAATCATCAAACTTTCTTTTTTTTTTTCCTTTTGCATAATTTTTAGACAGACATGTACTAACATTATTAAATATGGATTTTTATTGATTCTTAGATACAGTGAAAATACTCAGTAATTGTCTATTCATTGTTGGTTATTCAAATGATAACTTTGTTTAAAAAAGCTGCATTAATTTAAAAACACCGGGTTCCTAGAAAACTAAGTTTGTCTACAGCTCTCTGGACAACCCACGGATTAAAATCTCCGTAATTGAATGCATTATTCATCACAACGCAAAAACATAATTTGTAACCACAAGAATAATGCACTTTATCTGGGACTTTCATTTATCACCTTTTGGATTATTTTTATAAAGATCTGTGCTAAAATGACTAAATAACGGATTGAAATCTCCATAATTAAATGCATTAATCATCACATTGCAAAAACATAAATTGTAAACACAAGAATGATGTGCTTCCTTTTTTGCAAACTTTCATTCACACCTTTTGCATGATTTTTACACAGACCAGTACTACAATTATTAAATGCCGATTTTTCTTTGATTCCAAGATACAGTGCAGCCTTTCCACTTCATGCATTGAAATTTAAATATGTGATTTATAACAAATATTTCTTCGACGAAAATACTCAATAACTTTCTAATTAAGTGTTGATTGTTTAAATTGTACATTTATTTAAAAATTTGCATTAATCTAAAACACCGAGTTCAGAAAAAACTAAGTTTGTCTACAATTATTTGGACAATTTACGGAATAAAATCTCCGTAATTCATTGCATTATTTGTTGTACAGCAAAATCATAATTTGTAACCACAAGAATGATGCACTTTCTTTTCATCTCTGTATATAAGAATCTGAGAACATAAATACAAACCCAAAATTTGAGGAATTTGGCAAATTGTGGGGACAGCACATTGATAAGGTATGGTTGTTTTCATTATAATTATCATAACATTCTGGATAGTAAGCATATATTTTGAGTTCATTTGCTTTTGTTTTAATATTAAAATTATCACAATAAAATTATATCATTTATTTGAATTTGTTAATGAATAATGATGTCATTATTTGCATTTGAACTGTTAATAAATAATGTATCTTGTGATCGTTTCTTATTAGCATTTTTAGGGCAAAACAAAAATATGAGGTTTAAAGTCGATGATATTTTACATTGTTTTATCTTTTTCCTATATACATTAATATGATACGATTGTGACACACATGGTGTTTTTATTTAGCAATGCTTGTATGGTGAGATGAGACAATTGCTGCACAATATGAAGACATACTATAAAAAAGGAATATATTAAATACTAAGACTTTTAAATGACTATTTTTTCAGCTCAAAATCTCTCGTTTACTTACATGTATTTCATAAGAATAAGGGTTATTAGTGTCCTTAACAAAGAAACAGAAAAGTGTTTAACAAATACAAAAATAGTCTTTCATGGAAAATTAAATAGTGCTAGTGACTCTTTGTTCATTTCCATTTCCCTTTTCTATAATTTAAGTACTAACCCTGTGGATTGCTTTTATTGGATGAAAGAGACTTCGTGTTACATTTCTCACCAGTATCACCTTGCACAAAAAAGGAAGTCGTTTTAATCAGATAGAATATTAACCTTTCATTTGAAGTTTTAGTCAAATCACAGATGCTGATAGCAACGTACAAGACATGGTTTTAGGCTTATATAGGCAGGAAAAGTTCCAATCAAGCTTGTCCACTCCATTTGCACTTTCCTTGTTTCTCAGAATGGAATGGCCAACTGCACACATCTTGAGTTGGCGATGTCATCAATTAAAATCGGGATAAATACAAGATATATTCCAGTTTAATAAAAGAAACAAAAGATGTTTTATCTTTTTCCTTTAGATAAAAAAATGTAATTCTCGACAAATGTTTTATTCATTTATTTATTTATTTTATTTTATTTATTTATTTATTTATTTATTTTTTTTTTTTTTGGTTCTTTTTTAGTCTCTTTTTTTTTTTTTTTTAATCAAATTAAACTACAGTAGTCGTACATTTCTCAACTCTCGACATATTTAGCCCAACTCTGCGGTCACAAAAAATCTGCAAAGTCACGAGTAGACATCATCAAAAGTCAATAATTGTATAAAGCTTAAAATACATAATGTAAAATAATACAATTGTTATACAATATGTGGCAGTTATGTTGTAAAGTAAATAAATATTTGAAAATCAACCTTGTAAAAGTTGACATTAGATCAACTTCACAGATCATTATGATATATTATTATACTTTCATGCTAAATACTAAAATCTTATTGGTTTAGACGCATTTAACAATCTGTAATGTTACCCTCAGCCTTAGCAACACACTTGACAACGGGTAACATTACGAAAATGTCACATGCGTTCAAATCATGCGCGTACGGTTCACCGTAGAATTCTGAAAACGTCAGTTGTGCGTTTGAAAGAAGCCGAATAAAAGACGTCAATAAAAGTTGCGCCCGATGTAGCTTACTTGAAAACAACAGACAGACGAAACATCCTTGCGAGTGCAAACTTTAGATGATAAAGGACTTTTTGAGTAGCAAACAAACAATAATGAGGTTGGTAATCCTTTTCCGAAGCTATCTTACTGAGAAAAAATAGAAGCGGGGAGTTTGAAAGCTTTCTAAGCGTGAACTTAACGACGATCTCCGACCTCCGACATCCGAAATCAATAAGACATTCAGTATAATAAAATAAATAGTGCACGTGTTTGAGGTTAACAGTTGAAATTGACACCCCTCGGAAAACCATTGTCATCCTCCGCTGACGCGTCGGTTGATAATGGTTTTCCTTGAGGTATCAATTTCAACTGTTACCCCCCAAAACGTGCACTATTTATATAATATAAGAGCATAATGGATAATAACATACAATTTTTTTTTTCAAAAAAGTAAATCAGTAGGTGCAATAGAACAGGTGAAGTAATGAGTCCTATATAGAAACTCATTGAGGGTGGCTGAAAGAGGGCGATCCCTCTTCTTAGGTGTGTGTCGATCTTAAATCTAATATTTCATATAACGTTTACTAATGATTAATTATGAACGCAAAAAAGTCATCGGTTTTGAAGAAAAAGGATAGGCTAAAAGACATAGCACATGATCCTTTCACATTATATTTAATTTAAAGAAGATGAGAGAACGAGGCGGGCGAAGTTCCTATAGTGAAACAAACATGAAGTGAAAAATAAAATCTTAATTATATCAGAATTTTCTTTGATATTTCATCTAACATAAAAGTATATCTGTACAATTTACAAAAATCTCACAAAGACTGAAATTATTTGCCTACGAAAAAGCATACCCACACTAAAGGGGACAAAAAGGATCATTTTTTCTCTTACTTAAACAAATTTTTTCAATATGAGTGGGTTTTCGCTCCATTTTTTGAAAGTTAATCCTAAAAATTTGCATACAAATATACATTTTTATGGAGTAAAGACCCACTACACCTGAAAAATACACTTTTATGACAAAACATTTGCATCTTTCCGAGAAATACTTGAAGTCCATTTAGTCAAGGGTCATATAACAAACATGATTTAAATGCCACTTTTCATCAGGAGCTGTGTAGCGTACGTAGTGGTTAGCTTGGTAGTCTCAAAGCAATATGATACTCGGGATTTTTCTTATAAGGGGTTCGAACCCCCACGAATACCATTTTCATTTTTATAATAATTTTTTTTTTTCGAGACCTTCTTTTTTTTCCTCAGTAAACTTTTATTGATCATAATTTCATAAATTTCAATAATACTTCATTCACAAATTAAACATGATTTTTTTTATATATATATCTGAAGCTATAGGCATTCTGCACGCCATGTTCACCCATCTTCTTTCTGTATAAATAAAATAATATGTACTTTAAAAGGACATGTATATATGATCCAGTGTATGAGAAAAGGGGTCTTATGACATAACGTCACAATGCACAGAAAACGACATAAACGTCAGAATATTGCGCGACGTCTTCATTTTAAAAGACGCTCCATTTCAAAGTGGAAATAGATTACCTATGCTTTTGAACGTTATCAATTGATCACAATAGTCACCACCATCATGTGATCATGGATGAGGTCAGGTGAATTTCAGGTATTTATTAAAGATAATTTTACACATGTATGTACAATTTAGTCAACAATCATTAAGACCGATTATGTAACATACAGACGCTAAGTACAGCTATAAAGATATGGATTGACTGTATTTAACAATAAGACATTGTAGCTGCTATAGATACCAGGTATTACGAGTTTTATGAAACATCAATATATTAATTCAATACCAAGGAAATAAATATAAGATTAAATCAGAAATGAATTGCAAAAACATTAATCAGTATGAGCATGCGAGTCTTCTTTTTTCGGTCAGAAAAAAGCAGCTATGATGCGTTGAAGTAATTTTTGGTACAACAGGCTCAAAATTGTGTGCCGGTAAGAACTGTTGGTTTAATTTTTTTTTGAAATCTGGGATTTGCTCATCCAAGGATTGCAAAACAGAATTAAAGGCCTTATTGAATACTTGCATCTTCACTTGTTATCAATTAAGACAGACCACTAACTGACCTCTAAAATTAAGGAGCCAGCGCTCGTTTCTAATGAAAAAAAAAATCAACAATGCAAATTTTAGTCGCCAGGCTTTTCTTATGCTCAAATTAAAAAAAAAACTGATGAAATATGAAGATAACGAACAGTATTTAATCTCGAAAGTCCAATGAAACGATGCAAAGAGTTTTGGAGCAGAGCAAACACGGACCTCAAAATTTAGAGGTGGAATCAGGTGCCATGGAGGAGTGAGCATCCCCTGCCGACCGGTCACACCCGCAATGTGCTCCTTGTCATGATCGGGAAACAATAACAGGAAAATTCCGTAGACAGTTCAGTGTATGAATAATGGCCTAATAATTAGTAGTAGTGAAAAAGTCAATCAGCGTTTGACTCAATGATAGGTTGTATGTGCTGACAAGGTCATTGTATCGACCAAAAAATTTGCGAAAAGATGACTTCAAACGAGACTGTTGATATCCTTGTTTCGTCAACTTGTTGGTAAATAGCTTGTTTCGTTTTAGAAATTGTTTGTACGTAGAGCATGCTCTTGCGTATCGAATCAACTGAGAGACATAAACCCCATATGCAGGTGATAATGGTATATTGCTACATAAGTACGGGAAGTTGACGATTGAAAAGTTGATGTCATCATATTTATCATAAAGCTTTGTTGTTATGTTACCATTAACATCTTTTTCTAGTAAAATGATATGAGTCAATATAGGGAACGATAGGGGAAGACATGGGAGTTGCCTAAAGTGCGAGTACTTCCCCTTTTTCTAGTCTCAATAGTAATGTAGAGGATAAAGTAAGTAGGAAATGTTTAAAGTAGAATTGTAAAAAGACCGTTTTTGCTTTGCAAATATTTTATACTTGACTGACCCCCCCCCCCCTCCCAATCTTTTCACTGTCCACATGCAAAAAAATAAATAGATTTATGTTTTAAATCTAAAAAAAATTAGGCCTAACATGAAATAGAAGCCACTGGAATGCTTAAAGATTTGAACTTAAGCATGCTTATAATACCCCCCCCCCCCCAAAAAAAAATAGATTGTTTCTTTTTAAGAAATGTTGATCTAATGAAATATTCTTTATAACTATGATAATATAGAGGAATGTTTACATGATTAACATTTTCTGCTCGTCCGTACAAATACGACCGAAACATGTGTAGACGATAGTTCTAATGACAAAGATTTAATTGCCAATCAATAAACTATATGACCCGTCCTATTTACTGCATTTCACACTTGTCCAAAAATTCCAAGGAACTTTTGGAAAATTTGAAATCACAAGATTTTACCAAAATCAACAGCTTAAAAACTTACGACTTTTCAACGTTATACACAACCATTTCCCACGATAAATTAAAACCCAGGCTTTTCGATATCATTGACAGCTGCTTTTTCAATAAAAATGGAACTCGTTAATTTACTTACCTTGTCATCAGTCATTTGCAAAATTATTTTGTTAAGAGACATTCTGATTGTACACACAAGTGCTATGAAGTTGACATTGAAAAGATGCTTGAGTTTCTGATAGACAACATCTATGTGGTTTTTGGAGACCAGGTCTTCCAACAATCTATTGGAATTCCCATGGGTACCTATTGCGCCCCGTTATTAGCTGACCTTTTTTTGTATTGATATGGAACAGAATTTGTCCAAAACTTTATACTTGAAAAGAAGAAAACACTTCCTGTGGCCTTCAACTCGACATTTAGATATATCGACCACATATTGTCAATTAACAATGGTTATATCCATTCTTATGTCGATACGATATATCCCGGTGAGCTTGAGATAAAAGATACTACAGAGTCTGACACATCTGTTTCATATTTGGATATTTTACTTGGAAAAGACGTTAATTGTACAGTGGCTGCAACGTTATTGTTGACAAACCAATCGTGTAGAATCGTTCGTGTAACGTGCGTGATCGTTCGTGTAACGTGCGAGATCGTGCGAGCATCAGACTCAATCGTTTGCGGTTTTAATCGTGCGTGATCGTGCGTTAAGAAACGTGTAAATTTCGTTTTGTTAGTTTTTATCGGAATGTTATTTGTTATGCAAGTATTTCGCTTGTCTGTTTGTTTTTGTTTTTTTTTTTTTTTTCAATCCAAATAAAATAAATGAAGCGCGATTTACATAATTGGAAGCAGAACGAACTAATTATCGCTTGGATATAAGCAATAAAGCAAGTCGTACAATATTGTGTTCTCGTCAAATAGCGAGATTTTTTGTGATAAACCGTACTTAGATGTTTAAGGATTTTTCCTCTGATGTTAATTATGTTTACTGCTAATTATGGTCAAGATATTTTTAAAATTAATAGATCAAAAATAGATTTTTTTTTACAAATAATTAAATAAACAATTCTCAATGCTTACATATATGCGAATGTACACGACATGATTGTCGGGGTTTCGTTTGTCAGTGTTTATCTCTGGAGCTTATTTTTAATTATTTTTTTATAATTTCTGCAAATAAATGATTTGTAAAATAATTGTTGATTTTAAAGATTCACAAATGGAAGTATGAATATAACTTATAATTTAATTCATTTTCGTCCCATTTTTTTCAAACTTATTCCCTTTCTGCATATTATGGGATCCAATTCAATCAAAACTCACGGTCCACCTACATGTACAACTTCTGATAGAACAAAAAAAAAAGTTTTCTTAAGTCGGAGAATTACGTAAATAATTGTTTGTAATCTAAAATAATTAAGAAGTCTTACATGTATTTAGTTCCAGAAATATCCATTTCTATGTTGTTGTTTTTTTTTTTTTTTCATTTTTCAAAGTCGATGAAATAATATCAATAATTATTTGAAATCTAAAATAAGTATTAAGCCTTTAGTTATTTCGTTTTGAAAATATCCATTCCTAAAGAATTTGAACTATTTTGCTTGAAGAATCGTGCGTTTGCGTTAGCAATCGTGTAAGATCGTGTAACGTGTAGAATTGTGTGCTTGAAGGATCGTTCGTGTAACAGATTTTATCGTGCGTTAATCGTGCGGAATCGTTCGTGTAACGTGATCATTCGTGTAAGTTGTCAACAATAACGTTGCAGCCACTGTAATCTAACAACCAAGCTTAATGATAAACGTGATGACTTTAACTTTTCAATCGTCAAATTATTGACAAACAAGTTGATGAAACAAGAATATCAGCAGTCTCGTTTAAAGTCATCATTTCGTAAGTTCTATGGTCGAAACAATGACCTTGTCAGCAAATACAATTTATCCCTGAGTCAAATGCTGACTGACGTTTTTCATACTAATTGTTAGGCCATTATTTACACACTGAATTGCCGACGGATTTTTCCATTATTTCCCGATCATGACAAGGAGCACCCAGTGGGTGTGACCGGTCGGGAGGGGATGCTCACTTCACCATGGCACCTGATCCAACCTCTGATGTTTTGGGGGTCCGTGTTTGCTCAGCACCTATTTTGTAATGTTTAATGCTTTTTTTCAGCTTGAATACTGTTCGATATCTCCATATATTTCATTTGGAATCAGGAATTGCCAGGGGCAGCTTTCTTATTGGCCGCCAGGAAGCGGGTGATTATATGTTATGCTTTTCAGAAAAAGACATGATTTACTTTCAATATGAAATAACTTTATTTTCTATTTTATCAAAATATACCAGAAACATGCATTTAATCATGAGTTTGATAAATGCAATTTATTTAAATGTATTCTGTATTATATAAAATTCGTGATCGCGGCATCTATCTCAAATACGTTAATACGCAATTTCATTAAAGCGATCAAATAATATCTTTTCTATCACTCGTATCTTCTCGAGCCTTTCTGACAAGCTTGGAAAAACATTTCGAATGTATTTACTTTACCGTATGATATATTTCAGATTTATTTATGTCTTATATTATATGAATTTAAACTCTAAGCTCTATAGATAAGAGGCTTTTCTATATTCATATCAATTTTCATGAAAAGGGAAGTTGTTATGGACGCCTACGTAATACATCCGTCTGTCGGAAAAGACTGAGAAGTCAGGATTGCTTATTTTTAGATGAGCAAGTAAACCTACTGTGTAATGGTTTATTCCCACCTAGCCAAAATTTTGAATTTCTTATTCCCATCTAGCCAAAATTGGAATTTTTAAAATCTTGATTCCACCTTTATATAATCTGTTTTAGGCTTATGACCTTAATTTTTACCTGTTTTGTATAAGTTCCTTGTCAAAATATTAATATTTCCTTTTTTAATATTGATAAATCAAGTTATACATATTAATTCTTTTAAAATACATACAGACATGTATGTTTCAATACTATTTTTAAAAAGAAATAAAATAATTTTAATTATTTACCTTATAAGGATTACGTTTACTCAACGTTACAGTTAACACAAACGGGTCGCCGTAGAATATGATGTAGTAAAATCGGTGACGTCATGATATATTAAATATAGAAAACATTAAGAAAATAAAGTGTTGATTTTAAATTAAACTGTAACAGTAAAGAATTATATTAGTTTTTTTTAACAATCTGGTATATGCAATTTGTTATTTGCGACATGCTGTGAATTTCGCAGCGAATGTAAACAGTCGTCTGTCAGAAAGAATGACGCGATGAAAACGACAGGGGTTTTCAAAAAAAAAAATACACAAAAAACTCAGAGATCTTAAAATCTCGGTGGAAGTGCGTCCGGGACGATCACAGTTATTCACAGGCCGATCATCATCATCTTCCCCACACGGACAGCAAGGAAACTAATTCCGATCAAGTACCCCACACGTACAACGATCGTGAAGTTCCCCACACAGCAGGATGCGATGTGATTGTTCATTCAGATAGTTCTGGGTAAGCAACATGAATATTGACCATGCATGTGATCTAATGTATCTGCGTTCATATGATTATCACATATATTTTGGTTCAATTTCACGATCTATCTGTTGGGTGAATGCATGCATGCTGTATACGAGCTAAACATTCCCAATTTTAATTTCACGCACTCTTGCCTAATAAAAAAATAATACAATCAAAAACAAAATTATGTTGAAATAAAACAATCTTACATTTTTTTCCTCAGAGAAATAATAGAGAGAGAGAGTTTCTGACAGTGTGATGGTAATAGCATAGCTGGTGTCTTACATTGTCTTACTCTGACTAGAAATAGGCCTAATGTGTCAGTGTGTACTAAAAAATTAGTACAATATGTAAACACTGGATCTGAAGCTGAAAACATGCATTCAAACAATACACATGTATGATTTTTTTTTTCAAAATCCACCAATTTTTCAAAATCCTTAATTTTTATTGAATTCAAATGATTTAATTGATTGTAAATTTTGTGTGCAGATTCTTAATATTATTTATTATAGTACTTAACTAGTGAAATGAAATCATGAGGGTAATTTTAATATTGAATTTTGTAATTCATTTATTATTTTTAAAATTATTGTAGTTTTAGTTACAATGCACAAATTAATGTTATTCACATAATATAATTTTTAAATGAGGATGTTAAATTGCACAGCCAGCAAAATGATAAACAGAACTCCATGTCTACCTAAACAAAAACAGATTAAAAAAAATATTATGTTAAAATTATCTAAATGTTTATATTAGATATGATTCTTCATGGAGGGAAGGAAGGAGGGTGGTGGAGCTTGGGGTTCTGGCCGATGGATTGTCTGGCTGTAAACAGTGTGGGTTGCCACTTCAGTTGTCTCACACCCAAGGAATACGCGATTGTGGCTTAGGTAGCTTTCTTCAGATTCGGTGTCGAAATTTATGGTGTGGACATGTCAATGTGATTCCAACAGGAAAGCGCCATGGTCGCATATGGGATGCTAATACTAAGTTAGCTACAGTTATATATAAATGCATACAATTTAAAAAGTATGTATTCAAATTATGTGTTAATTGATTTTCATCATCATCTAACATTTTTTTTTTACAATTTCATAGGAATGATTCATACTGGCATTGGCCCAGCTCAAGTAAATGACCTTTTAACATCTATAAATATCACTGCTATAAGTACGAAGACCATCCAGAATAGACAAACAGAGACAGGGCTGGCCATTGAAAAAGTTGCTGAGGACACCATCCAACAGGTCTTACAAGATGAAATCCTAGCAACAGTTGAGTAAGTATATACATGTTTACACCCATAAAAAGTGATGGTAGATCTAATATGCCACAATATTTCCTCACAAAACTAATTTTTGGGTTGTTTAGCTCACCTGAGCCAAAGGCTCAAGTAAGCTTTTCTGATCACCTTTTGTCTGGCATCCATCTGTCTGTCCGTCTGTCCATCCGTCTGTAAACTTTTCACATTTTGGACTTCTTCTCAAGAACCACTGGGCTAATTTCAACCAAACTTGCCACAAAGTATTCTTGGGTGAAGGAGATTCAAATTTATTCAAATAAAGGGCAACGCCCTCTTCCAAGGGGAGATAATTACGAATAGGTAAAAAATTAATGGCATCTTTTAAAAATCTTCTTCTCAAGAACCACTGGGCCTGGAAAGATGAAAATCATGTGGAATCATCCTTAGGTAGTGTAGATTCAAGTTTGTTCAAATCATGACCCTTGGGGACAGGGTTGGGCCACAATGGATGATTAAAGTTTTACATAGGAACATATAGGAAAAATCTTTAAAAATCTTCTCAAGAACAGCAAAGCCATGTTTGGTCATATTTATGTGGAAGTATTCTCAGATAGTGTAGATTCAAGTTTGCTTAAATCATGACTACCATGGGAAGGGTGGGGCAACAATGAAAGTTTAAACTTATAGGAAAAAAGCCACAGTTAGTCAAAGAAATATGTAAGCATCCTTACTTAGTATAAATTTAAGTTTGTTAAATCCTACCCTCTCCCCTTTTTAGGGGTAGGTCGAGACCACTTATGCATTTAAGCTTTTCAATACTGAACTGATTTTTGCTTTTTTCCTAGTGACAATGCTCAGGTGAGTGATGTGGCCCGTGGACCTCTTGTTGTAATCAGTATTTCAAAATAATTAATAATAATAGTAGGAGTAATAATAATAACAATAAAAAAATTAAAATAAAACAAAAAACAAAAAAGGCATTTTTTTCAGAACTGAAGGAGCTGAAGAATTAACGGTAAGTGTAAATGCTGGATGGCAGAAGAAGGGGAGTGGTCACTCATTTGATAGCTTTTCGGGTAACTAGCTGTTAGTCTGTAATGTCTGCAATTTACATGAAATGAGAGGTCCAAGTAATAATTTTACCTTAAATTCCTTTTCATTTTAATTGAAGGACATTGTTCAATGATTGGAGAACACAGCGGGAAAGTAATAGGATATGAAGTTCGTAGTAAGATATGCAGGATATGTGAGAGTGCTAAGAGGAATGGGAAAGAAGCAAAGGAACATGACTGTAGACAAAATTGGCAAGGTATTAGATACTTCAATTGAAATGAGTTGTTTATATTTGAGGTTAAGAATAGGATTTAATTGTTACCTTTTGGTTTTATATGTATGTGATTGTTTATTTCTTTTTTTAATAAACTGAATGAACTTTTACTAACCTGCTAAAATAGCAATTTTTGAAACTGAGAAATGCACCTGTACATATCTTTGAATTTAATTTTCAAATGTAATATTAATCTTACTAAAAATTACATTAACTTAGTTTTTAAGGACATACGCAACGTACCTTACCTACTGATAATTTTTCAAGATATTCTTAATTTAAGATTATAGTGCCATCAGATGTTCTTAGACAAAAAATCAGCATGCAATACCAGGGGTTTTGAAAAGATATCAATTGATGAAAATTCTTGTATAATTCAAAGAAAAATACATAAAAATTACTTAACATATATTCTAGATGTTTTTTTTATCCAAACTTATTTTAGAAGAAGTGTACAACAGCATATATAGACATAAAAATGTAGCACACAGTTCCTTTAAGTATTGGAACTCTTCAACTCCAGGGAAAAAGACAATAAAGTTCAAACTACGTTGCGTATGTCCTTAAATTTGTTTTTAATTTTTTTTTTTTAGGAAGTTCTAAATCTATGGAGCCAAGTATGGTTATCAGCATGGTAGAGAAAAAACAGGACAAAGGAATAAATGTGTCCACTGTTATAGCTGATCATGACACCACCACCATTTCTCGCTTGAAACAAAGTGTAAACCCAAACATTAAAAAGAATGCGACAAGAACCACATTAGAAAAAATTTTCCTCAAGTCTATATGTTTTGCAGAAAAAACACAAGTCCTTAACTACAAAGGTAATCCACTACCTTCAAAAATGCTTCAATTATCTACTAGCACAAAACCAGGGAAACCCAAGAGGAATAGAAAAGGCACTTGATGCCCTCTGTAATCACCCTTTTGGAAACCATGGGTCATGCAGCGATTTCTGGTGTCAGCATGTTAACAATCCGAAGCAAAGGTACTATTATACATATGACTATGTATGGACATAGCTAGTATGTAATTCAGTATCAATTTGAAATAATGTATCTACATATACATTTATTATGTGCAAGCTTTATCTCGTCCATTTCCTAATCCTGATTTAATTGATTCAGTATATGTTCAAAATAAATTGAAGGTATTCTTCCTTGCCTTATGGAAAGCCCTTAAAAGACTCGGACCTTCAAGATTCACTACATTCAATATGCAACCAGTGGAAGCAGAACAACTGTAAGATCTCCAGTCTGGGAAGCACCCAACCAAATGAGTTCTTCAATAGGACTGTGTCACTGAAAGCTCCGAAAAATCACTACTTTAGCGGCTCAGCTAGCTTAAACTACAGAGTAGCAGCATCTGTAGCAGAAAAAAAAACTCTGGAGCATCTTATCTTGTTGCTGTGAGTATATATAAATTTATGAAAAAATATTATTTTTATGAAAATTTATGAACCAAAATGTTATATCAATATCAAATTGAAAATAATCTCAAGCTGTAAAACTTTGACAAAGATACTTAAAAAAATTTTTAAAAAAAAGAAAAAAATTGATCATAAGATATTATACAATTATGGACTCTTTCGGTGGTGAATATGGTTTGTTATTCATATTGACCTCGGCTTCGCCTCGGTCAATATTGATATTATTCTGGTGAATAACAAACCATATTCACCACCGAAAGAGTCCATAATTGTTTTATTATATAGTCCGGATTTGAATAAATAAGACATTGAAGGCTGCATGATGATACAACTTTCAGTAACGAACTTTTGTCGTGGAAAAATTTTTAAAAAAAATGTCCAGATTACAAGTTATAGCTTCCGTGTTTTCCTTTTGATGTCTGTAAGACATCGAAATGTTTAGGAAATAACCCTGCTATAGGCTTGGCTAATGTTTTTCCTGCTCAGATACACAGCTGGCTCCGGCCGTTGCAACCAATTGTTTAGAACGTTGTTTGAGGTGTTGATTGTGATGTCACAATGCCGCTGAACGCAAACCGACCCTCCGGCGAATACGGCTTAAAAACCAGTGAATATGTAGTGTTAGAAACTGTTTGCGTGTGTATAGATTATATAGGGACTATAAATAGACTATATAATAAATATGTGTATGAGCAATATTTGTAATTAAATTAACATTACAAGCAAACCATATAGCTTTTGCACTAAGCTGTAGCACTACCTCCCTCCTAATGTTTAAAGTTATTTTTGTCCTAATAGGTAAACAAAAAGATCGGGTTATCTCCTGGAATGTTTACTAGAAAGTTGTGCTATCTCAGGGAATCCCAGTCCAGGAAGAGAAAGGCGATCGCCAAAACTAAGGAGGCAAAGAGAAGAAGACGTGAGATTAAGGCTAGGAGGTAATGTAAAATAAGCTCTCTTGAATGATGCAAACATATATAATTAGTTATCAGTTTGATTTTTGAAATATATGAATTTATATTAGACTAAGCATTTTTTCCTCATTCTTAAAGATCCTTATGTACAACTAGTAAAGAAATTCCTGAAGGATCCACATATGAATCTGCAATAGGGTTAGCTCCTCAACAAGCTAACATCATTACAGAAATTCCAGTCCCACGCCCAAGACCACAGATGGAAACAGTTGATGTTGAGAATCACACACCTATCTTATTTGATTTAGAAACAACAGGATTAGGTAATGCATTTAATACAATTTAAATGTTTCATTTTTTTCTTTTTTTCTTTTTTTTTTTTTTTTTTTTTTTGTGCAAGAAGTTTATATAGAAATTTTCTCAAATTCAGTTTATTCAAAAGAACCATAATTATATCCCTGCTCGGAAGAAAATGATGTATACAGTTTTACCCCTGTATGTCTATCAGTTTCTGTGTATGCACCTGTCAATAAATTTTTGCCTCTGTTTTCTCAGCAACTACTCATGATGTTTTTAAGTCTCTATTTAATGTTTATAGGCATGCCATATGGTGGAATATATTTCAGTATAAATCCATATACTCCACTAGCAACTATTCATGTCAGTTGGCCTTGTGAGAATATTTTTTTTTACTTGTTCATCAGACATAAACAGGTACTCTAAATAGTGATATTTTTCTTTTAGCTCACACTTCTCATATTGTTCAGTTGGCAGCTGTAAAGAATGAGGATAGATTTTGTACATACATTATTCCTAAGAAGTCCATAACGCCAACAGCTTCTGAGATAACAGGACTCTCTGTTGGGAATGGAAAACTCTACCATAACAACGAAGAAGTGACTGGCATTTCTCTAATGGCTGCATTGGATTCTTTCTTGAAATTTCTCGAAAAGTATAACAATATCATTTTTGTTGGTCACAACATTAAAGTGTTTGATTGTCCAGTGCTTTTTAGAGCTCTTGAATCATGTTTTATGTTATCAAGATTTTCAAGAAAAGTGAAGGGATTTATGGATACGGAGCTTTTATTTCGAATATCCCATCCAAATCTGAGCTCTTATAGCCAGCAAAATCTTGCAGAAAGTCTTCATGCATGTTCATATGAAGCACATAATGCCCTTGAAGATATTTTAGTGTTGCAAAAGTTGCTAGAATTAGTGAATTTATCAGATGATAAGCATAAGTGTGCAACATTTTCATTTGATTATGCTATGAATGTACTATCTTACCAAAAGGAAGTTGACAAAAATTTTCCTTCCTTACAAATTCTTCTTCAGAATAAGGTGTTGAGTGTGTGTATGGCTAAAAGAATAGCTGGAAGTGGAATAGATTTTGATAGTTTGAAACTAGCTTACTCTAGAGATCAGAATGGTATCCATGCATTGTTTACTGAAGTGTGTAGCAACAGTTCTGTGAGGGTGACAAAGTCGAACAAAATTATTGAGGCTGTGAGCTCTTTTTTTCTGTTGTTAAATGAAAGTTAAATATATTATAATGTGCATTGTCTTAACTTAAAGAAAAGCAATTCAATTTGATTAATAACTTATTTCCATCAGCTTTTTAAAAACAAATTTAGCAAGTTTATTATTTACCAGTTTATGTAAGAAATTTACAGCTAGAATGTTCATGATAATTCCTGAAATAGAGAATCAATCTAAGTGAAATTATAAATAAAATTAATTTCTTTGACAAATCCATTATGTATGAAGATTTCATTTTGAAATCATCGATCTGTATAGGTTTTTGATGTGTGCTGTTAAATAATAGATTACCAATATTCATCTCACAATTATATTTTATACCTACATGTAATTAGTGATTGAGACTTGCCTAATGTAGTCTTATGTAGTATGATATAACCTCCCAAAGAGGTAATGGACTGATAATATAATTGTGCAAAGCCCATTATATAAGTTAATTTGCCTCAAATTTATAAGTTATAGTCTGTTTCTAAAGATATTTTACACTTTTTAAATCCATATTAATCTTGTAAGATGCGATTAGGTAATTAACATGTTGAATTTTTTTATTCCTGGCATTTTCTTATGTAATTAAAAAAGTCACAAAAAGAAAACATATAGATATTGAATTTAATTCAAATTTATGTGCATAACTTTTTTTGAAATACAACATTGCAACAGGTGCAGTACTATATCTCTGAAATACATATATAAATATTTTATTACATTTTCTTACATTTTAAAGTCATCAAAAATGTATATCAAAATGTTGTTGTACAAAATATTGCACTTATTAATCAAGCTATGACAGAGGAAATTCTGATTAAAACTTTTCAATTTAATGAAAAACCAAGATTTTTTGTTATATATTTACAAAGCTGTATATTTCTAATACCTTGATGCATTTGAAAATCTTATTTGGTTAAAACATTATCAATATTTTTCATATTTTATCTTAAATAAAAATATAGTGGATTGGCAATGTAAAAAAAAAAACTGATGAAAAATTTTCAAGAGGAAAAATTTGACCATTGACCCCATATACATTTTATACCAATAAAATAAAGAGAATTTAAGTCCTATAAAAGTATGATTTATTTATTGTTCCTATCAGTGGGATTTTTTTAAATTCTTGATGAAAAACTGGTGGAATTTTGAAAATAACAGAGGAAATTCGGAATTGGTTGACCCAAATCTGAAAATTATTTGGTATTTTGCACCAGTTACTATAATAAAATACAATTTATATACCAAAAGATTTATGATACTACTCATATTTTGCTTGAAAAGAAAAAAAAAAATGGCTATAGTGTAGAATTTGGAGGAACTTTCCGAGAAATCTTGGGAGGCCAATAGCAAAAAAGGTAGGTCATTGACCTAGATATTTCAAAGTGGAAAATGACACTACTATTGGGGTTTTTTAAAGTACATTTGTTGCTTTGTCCCTCCTATCAGTGGAATTTTTTATTCTGAGTAAAGGTATACCTTAAATCTAGTCTTTTATGATACATTTTTATTTCTGATAAGAATTGTAAACATCTTATTGACAAAAACGTCGAAAGGATTAGAAACAACTTAGAAAATCTTCTGTTAATACAACATTTTGTAAAATTATCATAATATAATTTGATTTATATACTCTACAGGGAAAACATTAGTAGTGACAAAAGCTTAAATTCTTAATATACAAAATATAATTCTTCTTAAAAACTAGGATTATTAGAAACATGTCCATATTTATTTACAAAAGCTTGTCAATAATCTTTTTAAAAGAAAAATCAGCATTTTATGCATCAGAACAGAAATTATTTCCATAGCATCAGATGCACATGTATAATGAACAAATTTGTAAACGATAAAGCATTCTTCGTTAGAGAATGTAATGCTGTTGCATATTTCCATTAAAAAAATATGAGATATAAGAATAATGTATTGAGTATATTTATTTGAAAATGAATACTTTGTATACATATTATTGTTATCAGTCATCTAATTCCATTCTCTTTACAATATTATTTTTTTTCATCACGGAACAGAGATTAAAGATTTCAAAAGCATTAGTATCAGTACCTTACTTTTACTTCACATATATTTTTGAATTTTTACACGTGTACATGTACGTTGTACAAACCTGAGGTTTCAATCGCACCTGGGCATGATTGACAGAAAGACTACGCATGTTATTTGCATATCAGTGTTACATATCCCTGACCATGCTGGTCAACAATGACACAAATTTCGATCTTCGTACTGCAAATATTCTTGTTTCAATATATTCGGTTATAAATTTTATTTCTGGGTTTATCTATTTAATTTGGAATATCACGTGTGGTATTCGCTCGCGTTAATTTCGCACGTGCACGTTTATAGAATAAAACACTTAAAACTAATATTAAGGAATAATGCGATAATTAAATCGGCATGTTGGTGAAAATAATCATGATCAAGCTCCAATACCAACACGAATTGCATGCAGAGTAATAAGCATTACTGGTCTAAATAATTACTGATAGTAAGCATCTTATTGACAAAAACGTCGAAAGGATTAGAAACAACTTAGAAAATCTTCTGTTAATACAACATTTTGTAAAATTATCATAATATAATTTGATTTATATACTCTACAGGGAAAACATTAGTAGTGACAAAAGCTTAAATTCTTAATATACAAAATATAATTCTTCTTAAAAACTAGGATTATTAGAAACATGTCCATATTTATTTACAAAAGCTTGTCAATAATCTTTTTAAAAGAAAAATCAGCATTTTATGCATCAGAACAGAAATTATTTCCATAGCATCAGATGCACATGTATAATGAACAAATTTGTAAACGATAAAGCATTCTTCGTTAGAGAATGTAATACTGTTGCATATTTCCATTAAAAAAATATGAGATATAAGAATAATGTATTGAGTATATTTATTTGAAAATGAATACTTTGTATACATATTATTGTTATCAGTCATCTAATTCCATTCTCTTTACAATATTATTTTTTTTCATCACGGAACAGAGATTAAAGATTTCAAAAGCATTAGTATCAGTACCTTACTATTACTTCACATATATTTTTGAATTTTTACACGTGTACATGTACGTTGTACAAACCTGAGGTTTCAATCGCATCTGGGCATGATTGACAGAAAGACTATGCATGTTATTTGCATATCAGTGTTACATATCCCTGACCATGCTGGTCAACAATGACACAAATTTCAATCTTCGTACTGCAAATATTCTTGTTTCAATATATTCGGTTATAAATTTTATTTCTGGGTTTATCTATTTAATTTGGAATATCACGTGTGGTATTCGCTCGCGTTAATTTCGCACGTGCACGTTTATAGAATAAAACACTTAAAACTAATATTAAGGAATAATGCGATAATTAAATCGGCATGTTGGTGAAAATAATCATGATCAAGCTCCAATACCAACACGAATTGCATGCAGAGTAATAAGCACTACTGGTCTAAATAATTACTGATAGTGCCACTTTTAACTGATAATTTCTGATATTTACTGATATTTTACTGTCGGTACTGAGAATTTCTGATATTTGCTGATATTTTTACTGTTGTTACTGATAATTGCTGTTGGTTCTGATAATTACTGATATTTACTGTCGTTTTTACTGTGGGTTCTGATAATTACTGATATTTGCTGAGAGTTACTGTTGGTACTGAGGATTGCTGATAATTACTGAGATTATTTCTCTGAACCCAGAAGATGTAAAAACAAGCCTAACACTGACTGGAAAGGGAGGGATATTGGTTGAAAGGAAGACTGAGGAAAGAAAATCTGTTTAACATCGTTAAGAATCGTTCTTATTTTAACAAATGATTTCAGAAAAAAAGAAAAATAACTGGTAGATAAAACTTTTTCAAAGACTTTTTGAACTCTAGCTGTTTCAACAATAGTTATAATTTAAAAATAATCCTTTAAAGCTTGTCCTCATTATTTTTCAATACAGTAGTTGTTACACTTTAAAAAAAAGTTCTGTTGAAAGCAGCTTCAGAATTTCTTGACAAGCCAAAAAAAAATTAAATAAATAAATGCATTACTTAGTAATAAAAAAAATAATACCATTAAATACAAAAAGAAAAAAAGAGAAAACACGAAAAAGAACAGGACGTTTTTAGAAGACACACGCGTACTGTAAATGATCGTTGATGGAAGTATTGCAGTAAAATTATTTTGATGTCATTCTCTCTTTCTCGCTTCCCACGGGCGTGTTAAACATTTTTTTTAATTCAAATTCAAACAAGGAACAGAGGATGTTAATGCTTACAATTGAAAGAAGTATGCTTACAGAAGTAAATTTAGAAAAAAGACAATATCCCGATCTTTTTTTTTTCAGTTTGAAGATATTCAAGACTACTTACAAGTCTCAGAAAAGTAATAAATACAAATGATAAGTATTTATTTTCACTAACCACAACGGTGCCTGATATATAAATTGTTTCTAAAATACACTGTAGAATTCTAAATTTCCTTACAATTACTCCATTACATGCAACAGATGTGTGCTGGTCCTGGCATTATTCTTAAGCTACATGTACGTCTATATTGAGTCTATACCTTGATATTAAGTAAATATCTTAATAATAAAACATTTCTTAGATGTAGTGTTAAATTATATCAATAAGTATTTTAAAACAAAAAAAATATTCCCGTCACCCTGTGATAATAAATATTCATTTTAAGAATCTGCCTATTATATCCCCCTTTTTCTGCCTTAAAATGTAGAATGCACAACAACATGTACCCAACCTCGAGGAAAATAAAAGGATTAGAACCACAGAAATATGAAGCTTGACACTGCATTTTTTTAATACATCCCGGACCCTTGTTTAGATAAAAATAAATTATTTCACCTATACCCCGAAGTAGACTTTTACAAGGATAAACATTTTTTTATTCATTTATCTATCTGTTTATATGCATTAAATTTATTTCTTCTGAAAAGAGGCATTCTTAATCATGAGTTTTACTCATCAAGAAAAATTAAAAAAAAAAAAAAGGAGTAATTTTCACCCTAGAATTTTAGCTTAAACGTTCCAGTTTACAAACATCGTGTTGATAGTTTCATATTTGGGTACATTTAAATTCTTTATTTTTCATGTAATTGTTTTCCTCCTGGTCTTTTTACTCAAATGAACGAATTTTTGAATCCACCTGTCACTTCGTCGTTGCGTAACTGACTGTTTGTGATATACGGCGAGTCCCGGCCGCCGAGTGCCCTTCTTTCTCACTAACCGTGTCATACATGTATATATATACAGCAGGGCACCTAATGTGTTATTTTCTCGCTACCGTACAGTGTACATCACAGCGCTTCCGTTTGTGTACATTACCCATAAAAGTCCTAGGACCCCGTAACTATGTTCAATAGTAATCAGATAAAATATACTTGTAACATTTGGGATGAATAAAAATATTTTTGTGGTAAATCGAACAGGATTTTGAACTTTTTCATGTAAACAAAATCTTATTTAAATATTCTGATGAATTTAATGAGCTAAGTGCATCAGGAAAATAAGTCACAGTAATTGTTAACGAGGGATTATAGATTGCCAATTAAGTTAGAAATAGTCCATACTGATATCAAACATGCTGATTCTCTATTAAATGACCCTGGCTTGTTTCAATTAACTCCAACAACACGCTATACCTTGTATAAAAATATTTAAAATCTGTTGTTTTTTTTTTAAAGCTTACAAATCAACTATACTTCCGTGTGCATTTTACTTGTACAGTATGTCCTCATTTACACATGTAAATGTCTACCTTTCTGCAAAAAATCATAGAAATATTTTTCCACTGAAGAGAATCAGCCCTAAATAAGACACATCATTGATTAAGTGAGCGCTATTTCTAATATATTTTCAGGATGATTATAGATCGTGCGTGCCCCCCCCCCTTTCAAAACTTATTTGCTACAAACTTCTGGTTAAGTTTCTTCGTGTAATAAGCCCGTTTTAAGATATCCAACAATTAAAACATATAAAATATTAGCACTGAAATTAATTTCATCTATTTTAAGGACAATATATGTCTCTGGACATGTTCAGTCAAAATTGTACATGAATTATATGTTTATTTCTCGAAGGATATAAAATAATTACGCTGAGGTTTTATGTGTACAGGTATTGAACATTTATTTTTTTTCCCCATTGGTTGTTTTTACTGAAAGTAAGTCCATGGAAAATCTCTATTTTTTTAAAAAAATATTTTTGACGACAAAAATTGAATCATGATCAATGTTTTCGAGAAACATTATTATACTGTATGTGTCTTAACAAGTAAAGGTTTTGAACAACTTGTTCATGTTTCCGATGAAAATCTGTAATACTGTAGAAAATGTTCAAACCATTACAATGTGTGAACGGACTGGTAGTGTTTCGATCTTGACATACTTTGATCCAGTCTCTGTACATGGGTGCGGCGTATCAAGAATTTTCTGAAACAGCTATAATAGTATGTTGTATCGCATTGAAAATGAACCTTTTTTTTTACATGTGTTTTTTAGATAACTTTTCACTCATATTGTGACGCCATTATTTGCCTGTTAAAAGATGCGAATTTCGACCTGTGTACACTGCACTTACATGTACATTTTTATGTCTATAAATCGGTGGTAGGATCTGCCGTGTTTAACTTTTGACATGTACCGGTACTCGGCGGCATTTTTTACCTACATAATGAGAAATCTTTCTCATGCAAATTTATCTGTACTCTGCACTTATAAACAATGAGCAGAGGGGGATCTTTCTCGTGACTGCACTATTTTATCACCGAGGAATCTTTTGTGCCAGCACCTACTGTGACAGAAAACTGCTGTTTATATACATGTATTCCCATCCGAAGGACGATCTTCATGTCCAACATCACCGCTCCATATATATATATTAAATATGAATCCAGTTTTTTTTTAATTGGTTTTATTGAAACTGATTTATAATGTCCTTTTTAGGCCTACTTCATCGATTGAAATAATACAATAAGTCCTTAAGAACTAAGAAACAGGATGAAATGTGTGTGAATATATGATTACTAAAAATAATAAATATATGATTACTAAAAATAATTTTTATGATAAAAATGTATATATCCGCTGCTGTCACTCAAGTTACAAATTCTAAATACCTACAGCTAAAAGTAAGTTATAAAAAATGAATTATCAAATTAAATTAATTTGTTTAATTTATTTAATCCATCCACCCCAGTTTCTTTTTAACACCTCATGAACTTAGAAAATAATCTCAGTAATTATCAGCAATTCTCAGTACCAACAGTAACTCTCAGCAAATATCAGTAATTATCAGAGCCCACAGTAAAAACGACAGTAAATATCAGTAATTATAAGAACCAACAGCAATTATCAGTAACAACAGTAAAAATATCAGCAAATATCAGAAATTCTCAGTACCAACAGTATAATATCAGTAGATATCAGAAATTATCAGCAAAAAAGTGGCACTATCAGTAATTATTTAGGCCAGTAGTGAAGGGGCTTGGTCTTGCTCTATAATTAATCGAAAGATCTATTTAAGCTAATTCTGGGAGAAAAATAAGTCATTCAATTTATACGGAAACAAAAATCACCGCACAAAATAAAATAAAAATCGATTCAATTTGTTTTTAAAATTACTATTCCACGATTGTTTTTTTTCTGTATGAAAAAATGCTAATTGCTAAAAATCAGAGACATATAATATTTTATATTTCAAAATTGTACATCTTTTCTCTTCTCATTTACCGAAATCAGTCTTGTTGCTAGACAAGAGATGGGATATTTTAAAAAAAATGAAAACGCTTCAGAATTGAGATTCCAAAAGAAAAATTCCTTTCTTTTCATGTTAAATACGAATGATATCTTGATTGGGTCAGCATTTGAATACAAAGACTTTGAATTGTTTCAAAATCAAGGAAAATACTGAGTCAGCAATAAACGAAAAATATGTACATATATTTCCATGTATATCATAGACATATATTCAAATATAATTCAATGTTTTGCATTGGGAAATCTCTGAAGATGTGTATCTTAAGATTAACAAGAAATAAAATAATTTCTTTTACCGTTAACATATAATTCAAGGCCTGAAATATAAGAGTTTTTATCCACCCAAGTTAATTGGCTTGTTGCCAGGGAAATGTCTTTACCAGTGTTTCTACGGTTTCGATGAACCAAGGCATTTTTTTTTTAAATTTTGCATATATGGTTCATCTGCAAGAGAAAACTATGTGTGGAAAATCATCAAATTCTGAGAACTTTCATTTATCACCTTTTCCATGATTTATACACAAACCTGTACTAAAATTATTAAATTCCGATTTTTTAGTGATTCTTAGATACAGTGCACCCTTTTCACTTCAGGCATTTAATTTAAATTTGTCTTTTATAACAAATAGTTCTACTGTGAAAATATCCAATAATTGTCTATTAAGTCTTGATTGTTTAAAAGATAAATTAATTTACAAAGCTGCATTAATTTAAAACATCGGGTTCCTAGAAAAATCAGTTTGTCTACAATTCTTTGGACAACCCACGGATTAAAATCTCCTTAATTTAATGCATTATTCATTGCACCACAAAAACATTAATTTGTAACCACAAGAATGATGCGCTCCCTTTTTCACCCCTATATATAAGAATCTGACAGTACAGTTTAAATACAAATCAGAATTTGCAGAACTTGTTAAATTGTGGGAATTGCACACTGACAAGGTATGGTTGTTTCCATCATTATTAACATTATCATACAATTCTTGATAGTAAGCATATTTTTGTGTCCATTTGCTTTTGTTTTTATATTAAGATTATCACAATTATATTATATCATTCATTTGAGTTTTTTCATTAATTTTTAATAATGTAATTTCAATCGTTTTTTCCTCTTTATAAGCATTTTATAGGGCAACACAAAAATATAAGGTTTAAAGTCGATGATATTTTTACATTGTTTTATTATTAATATGACAAGATTGTGACACACATCATGTTTTATGGAACAATTCTTGTGTGGTGATATATGTCTCTCTTAAATAGACATAAAACCTAATTAGACGACTCAAGTTTCATAATTTGAAACCATACCTTATCAGTGAGATACCAAATGACAAAAATATTAAAATTTATCAACGTGTACGGATGCTTTACCTTCCTGGAAGAACAGTAGATATTTTAGTTGTTGGAAAATCTTTTTTTACAGATGGTAGTACAGACTCCTTTATATCTAGAAAAGTTTCACATGGTGTGTTATTTAAGACTTCAGTTATTAATTACGGACAGAACGAAAGACAAACACAGGGCATTAAAATTTCATAAACACACTATAATGAGCAAAATTTCTCTGTCATCTTTTTAAAAAATCCTTAATTTCTAATTAAAAAATTGCTGCACAATATGAAGACACTATATAGTTACTAGTATAAAGGAATATATAAAATAAACAGACTTTTAAATGACTTTTTTCAGCTCAAAATCTTTCGTTTACTTACAAGTATTTAATAAGAATAGGTTTTTGTATTGTCCTTAACAAAAAAATATTTAACAAATACAAAAATAGTTCTTCCACGGAATATAAAATAATGCTGGTGACTCTTTGTTAATTTCTATTTCTTTGTTCCATAATTTAAGTACTTACACTGTGGATTGCTTTTTTTTTTCAACGAAAGAGACTTCGTGTTACATTTTCACCAACATCACCTTGCAAAAAATAGGAAGCCGTTTTTATTAAGAATATAATATCAACCTTTGATTTGAAAGAGAACCTTTGATTTGAAAATAGGGTGTAATTTTTTAACATTTTTATATTATTATTGCAGGAAGACAAAATGAGTTTTAGTCAAATCACAGATGCTGATAGCAACGTTCAAGAAATTGTTTTGGGCTTATACAGGCAGGGAAAGTTCCAGTCAAACTTGACCACTCCATTTGCACTTTCCTTCAAGAGAAGAGATATTTCAAAAGAAGGAAAGACAGAATATAGAATAAAGGTCCTTGTTTCTCAGAATGGAAAGGCCAACTGCACACATCTTGACGTGGATAAATACGATACATATAGTGCCCTTGTGCGAGAGGAAAACAACAAAAAAGTTGGCGATGTCATCAATTAAAATCGGGCTTAAGGCTAGACTTATTCCAGTTTGATCAAAGAACGTTTTTTCTATATTCGGAAAAAAAATATATTTTATCTTTTTCCTTGCAATAAAAAAATTCTGCCCATTTTTTTTTCCCTTTTTTTATTATTTTTTTTTTATGAAATTGAATTACAGTAGTCATTTTCCCACGCTGGACATATTTAATCCAATTCTGCGGTCACAAAAAACCGCATAGTTACGAGTAGGAGTAGACATCATCAAAAGTCAATAATTTTATAAAGTAGTACAATACAACTTGTAGAATAATATAATTATTTTACAATATGTAGCAGTTATGATGTATAGTATGTAAACATTTGAAAATAAACCTTGTACATATTGACATTAGATTAACATTACAGATCAGCATTATGTAATATAAGAACAGAATGGATAATAACATACAATGTTTTCTAAAAAGTAAACCAGTAGGCGCAATAGAACAGGTGAAGGTAATGAGTACTATATACAAACTCACTGAGGGCGGCTGAAAGAGGGCGACCCCCCTTCTTAAGTGTGTTGATCTTAAATCTCATACTTCATAACGTTTACTAATGATTAATTAGAAACGCAAAAATAGTCATCTGTTTTGAAGAAAGGATATGAAAAACACATAGCACATGATAACTTCACATTATATTCAAATTTTCTGTATATACCAATTAATATTCACTTTACAAAGACATGTATATATATAAAAGTTTGTAAAAACATTTTCAATTTCCAGGAAGTATTTCTAACGGAGGAGTGAGTGGTCTATACCCACAAAAAATTATCCAAAAAAACCTATATATTTCTCGTGTTTCGGGGTGGGTGGGTGGGTGGGGGGGGGGGGGGGTGTGAAGACATTGTTTGTAGATAAGCTGTTTTCTTTTAAATATATATGACAGTTCTTACATAATTTCTGAAAGAGTTCAGGGATTTTATTTTTTTTTCTTCATATCCGGTAATCTCAGAGGATCCAGACCGCCCTTACCCCCTTCCTACTTATTCTGCCATTAATACTGTAGAAAAGGGTATTTATAAGTATCCTAAAATTGAAAATATGACAGAATTGCTGGGACTTTTTTTTTTTTTTACTCCACTGTATCCTAGCCATGCAATGACTATGCATTAACATACAGTTCTATTATTTACAAACAGTCTAAAGGACAAATATGAAATTAATTTATAAACTTTTGTAATCCTTATATATATATATATATATATATATATATATATATATATATATATATATATATATATATATATATATATATATATATATATATATATATATATATATATATATATATATTTCCCATGTTAGACTGATCAATATTTATGACACCCCATTACCATTACAGGACCATGATCTGGCACCAGTACCATAAACCGAGAACAGACGTTTCAAAATTAGAATATCTTAGGAAGTTATTTTGAAAATGAAACATTTCCATCATGTGTTTGTGTTTCAATATGATACAAATTTGCAAGTTCTTAAAAATGTTTATCAAAGAAATTAAAATATTCAAAAATCAAAAACTTTCAATTCAGCTTGTTCTCAGTTTATGGTCTTGGACCCTGAACAAACTTGAGTTTAAGATACCTGATGATGCTTGTATATTTAAATGATTTATAAAGGCCCTGCTGCTCTTGAAAAGAATATTTTTTTTAAAGTTTTTCACCTATACATTACTAAAAATAAAGTAAATCTTTAATATCCTTTTATAGCCCAACCCTTAATGAAAGACCATTATTGAACAAGTCCGAAACTACACTATGTCAGGAGGCTTTTACCAAGATTTAAATTTTATCTTTTCTTGCCCAGTGGCTATTGAGATGAAAACTTTTACAGGATCCCTACCTATTTTGTGTCTTTTCTTGATTATTTTTCTTTGAAAGGGCACATACACCTTCATTTGATCGAGCGTGAACCCCCTTTACTTTGTTCCAAGTTGATTGAAATTGGCACGAAAAATTGGGAAAATAAGTTTGCGACAACCCCAGCATTGCAGACAGTTCAGCTAAAATTTTCAATCAAAACAATTCACTTACGAGGTCTCAGCCTAGTTTGCCCTGTATGGTTTTTTTCTAAGTTTGAAAATATCACACTAAATGAAAACCTATGGAAAAAAGAATACAAAATAAACAACTTCTACTTATGAGTTGGGTGGAATTGTAAACTGTATGTGTTGATTGTTCGTAAAATCGGACAGATATTCATCTATACTATTAAGTTTATATATTCTATCATTTTCCACAACATCTGAATTTGAAAATGCATTTTAAATATTTTCATATAACATTGAACAGATGTACTTTATTGTTGAGTGATAAAAATACATGTAATAATTTAAGCTATACAATACTTCATTTATTATCATATTTCAATATATTTGAGATCAATCATAGAATGTACATTAAAGTTTTATTATATCATCAGATTAAGTTATTATGGTCTGTCAGACAGAGTTGTTCATCGGTTATTCTAAACTCTCATGCTCGATATATGTTTATTCCATGGTACATATCATATTATGCACATTTGCACGAAAATGGTGAAGATAAGGAACAGTGATTGATTTAAAAAAAAAAACTACAAACAATACAAATCTGTGAACATATGCATGGCATTAAAAACGGACCCCGGAAATTCCAGAGGTGGGATTTTAATTGCTTTGGTACATTTACATTTTTAAAAGTAACTTTGGAAAATGATACATATTTGTATAATGGCATTGTTTGCATCTAAATTGTTTTCATATTCTAGTGTTCTATTGTACCATTATCAAAAGGACATCGTAGGATGTACAGTTCTTCCTGACAGTTAGGTCATTTTTTATTGTATTCCAAATCTTCAACATTTCCATGCGATAAAAAAGATGTCACCACCTAAATGTTTAATTCTTGATAGAACAATATCAAGAATTCAACTAAAAATACATGTAGTTGATATATAGAAAATAATACATACACTTTTCCTTATTACATCCTTTATCAGCTCGAGACATCAACATATTTGTATATCAAGAGCAAAATGACACTTTAAGGAATATTCAAACGATTGCTGTTGAAAGGTGTTGGCTAGTAGTAATGCTGATTGATAAAAAAAAAAAATTACACATCATTTTTATCAAAGATTCCTCCTATAATGATATTGACAAGTCGAACATGTACGATTTGTTTAATCGAAACAAGTAATGCAAAATGCACACAAAAAATTAACAAACAAAAAATGTATTTTGTTAACTCTTGGTACCGTATAAGATTTACATTATTACCCCAGGGTCGAGGCCTCTACTAGTGGACTGTTAGTCCCCCCGAGGGTCTCTACAGCCAAGTAGCTTAGTACTTTGGTACTAGCTTGAAAATACGGATTTATATTTAATTGCTGTGGTAAAATTTAGAAATCTATTTCAAATTTTAGGATTATCTCCCTTATGCATATGTCTGATTTTTCAACGTATTTGACTCCAGTCTTTGGCATCCGACCCCTTTTTCAAGATCTTAAAAGTTTATTATTTTTTTTATTTGTCGGAATGCGAATCTGGTGCATCAAAATTGGTACCGTATAAGATTTACATTATTACCCCTTGGACGAAGCCTCTGCTGGTGGACTGTTAGTCCCCCCGAGGGTCTCTACTGCGAAGTAGCTAAGTGCTTTGGTACTAGCTTGAAAATGCGGCTTTATATTAAATTGCTGTGGTAAAATGTAAAAATTTATTTTAAAATTAAGGATTATTTCCCTCATGCATAGCACTGATCCTTCGACGTATTTGGTTCCAATTCTTGGCATCCCATCCCTTTTTTCAGCGCTTCAATGTTTTATTTTTTTTTTCTTCAATTTAAATATTTCGTATTTCAAATTTTTCGGCATGAGCATCACTGAAGAGACATTATTTGTCGAAATGCGCATCTGGTGTATAAAAATGCCTTTCTTTGGGTACCAACTAGACCTTTACATTAATTAATCATGAGAAATGTTTGAATTAAATGTTGAATAGACATCCGTTTTGTTAATATCAATTTTAGCAATATTTTGTGAATACATATTCTAAGAAGTTTTTTAACGTTCTTCAAGATTTCTGCAAATATTTTAAATAATATAATTTGGTATATCAAACACAGATATTATGTTTATAATAGTTTTTATTTTTACCGACAGAAAGGCTATCATGGATCGAAATATATCACTGAAATCTCCTCTTTTTTTCAAACTTGTTGCAAAAAGGAAGTTTTTTTTTTTTAATTAGCATCCTCTTTTCACTGTACATGCAAGCATGCTCGGGAATCAAAGCCCATTCGGGAACATTAAGATGGCATTATACTGTTTGCTTACTGGATCTGTGTTTGTTTCGACTACAGGTACATGTAATACAACGATAATTATGCTTACTTTTGAACTTCTCTCTGAACTTCATCTTACTTAATTGTGGTTGGCGTCTGACTTATCTCTTTACTATGAGCCACATATTAATTTCTAAGGAAGTTACAGATGTAAGTTAACGGTTTTTTTTTCTAAAGAAAATGTACAATATGAAACTTTTTTGCACATTGTCCTTGGAAATTATTTTTCTTTTCATCGATCCAAATCGATTACTGAAACATGCCTGGTTTCTGTGAATAATTATAAGTGTGTCATATTTCATTTTGTCTGAATTTTGTACATTGAATTTCGGTTATGCTTTTAGCTGTACATGTTGCATTCATTTTGCAAATAATTACCTTTTGTATTACTGTAAACAGATAGATAAAAATGAAGAAAAGGAAAAAAATTGGAAAATAAAGACCGTACAACAGAGATTAAAATATTACTCCTTCCAACTCGTTCAAATCAGAAATTGTCGTAGGCAGGATGGGAAAATCAGTTAATAAGAAAGTCAATGATAACCATACTTGTGTGTTAGTGTAAAAATAAACAGGTAAAAGTTTCAAGTAGACTGAAACCCAAGCGGCGTGGACAATGTAATAGGTAGAAGAGCAAAGCTTTATTGATTGGACTACTGTTGCACAAAAATATCCAACATAAACATATTTCAACATGAACTTTATTCAGAAGATTTTTTCGTCAAGGGCTGTTTATGAAAATGAATTGTAGCTGTTTACTACACATGTAAATAAGATTTTTTTTTTAATTTGTGGGCGATAAAAATTTCATTTGAATCTTATTAGTAAAATATCTTTAATGTTTGAAATATTAGCAAATTCCATGAATATGAAACATGTTTGTTTCATCACCCCGAATTAAAGCACGTATCGTGTTACTTGTCAGTTGTCAATTGATGGTTAAAACCACAGACTTGTACAAAAGCTTTACTATTCATATGACAAGGATACCTTCATCAAAAATGTAGTCACACTTACACATTGGACGCTAAAATTGCATAATTTCCGATTCAGTACAAGAAGCTTTTATTAGTGTGAGTATTTTTTATGAATCCCCAAAAATGAAATGACTTTTCAAAATTTTCTTTGTCTTTAAATATTTACAAAATTGATGACAGCACCTATTACCTCATCATGTATCAATAACAGAACGAATCTTAAATGATCTCTCTCTCTCTCTCTCTCTCTCTCTCTCTCTCCTAGACATTCACACGAAATTGTGGGGATAAAATATACCATTTGTATAGATTTTATTAATGCTTACTTTTATAAAATACATCTCACTCTCTATTGAACTGTTTTTATGCAGTTTACCACTTAATCGGAGAAATTAAATGAAGAATTCACAGGTAAATAAACATCGGCCAGATTTTATTTTTACTGCATTCACTTAAAATCTTGAAAACTCCATTTGTTTGAATAATCATTGAACGATAGACTATCAAATTGTTCAATGTGTCTGATCGTTTGTAAACAACAGTTTGCTGTAATGCTGTTATTTCAGAGTTTCTTTTTATTTCAAGGTGGCTATATCTCAACTGACTGCAGATTGCCCGGGATGTTATATAAAGGAACGAGAAACATAACAGAATCCGGTCGACCCTGTCAAAGATGGGATTTGCAGAGCCCACATCCTCACGCATATGACGTATTTACATTGGCACAAGAAAATTATTGTCGTAACTTTGATAGAGAAGAACCATGGTGCTTCAC